>NC_067285.1:1008750-1345000 GCF_020740795.1 Apus apus
AAGTACAGCTGTGCCTGGAAAAGTTCAGAATAAAAAGGGCTCTAGACTGAATTTCTCATCTATGAATTCCAAAATGTGTCTGAACCTGAAATTATGGACATGCGTATAGCAGTTTACCATGTAAATTATTATTTTTAATTAGTATTATACAATGATGCATCATGTAGTTGAATGACTTGCATGCATGCTTAATGTTAATTTCTCCAAGGTGAAATTTCTCTTCATTGCTGAGAGAAGGCATCATGTTAAACGTTTCAGTCTGACCTGGACAAAGAATGCTGAAAATGTAAGTTCCTTTCACCTAGACATAAAAAATGCCTCAGTGCAGTAGTGCTGATGAGAGTTTTCACTCACAGTTTCAAGACACAGCTTTTAAAAGTAGATTTTCATGATGACTTTTTGGGCAACTGTTTGAAGTGTTTAGAGGGTCTGTGGTTTCATTTAACACGTCAGGCCTGGAAGACTCTTGCCCTTCCTTGCCAACCCAGGGCTGAGTTTCATCACAGTCAGGTCTTGGCTCTGGCACAGGCAAATTTTTCATTTGCAGCTATTTCTGGAAAACGTTGTGTTTCTTGTAGCTTTGTTGCTTTAAACAGGGACAGGTTGTTTAAAACTCAAAAAGACAAACAGACAGAAATATAATTTCAATACCATTTGGAAAGTAACACAACTGGCTCCCTAGAATGCTGTATCTAAGCAGGAAATCAGCTTCCTTGTGCCTGTGTTTTGGTGTGTTGTGCTCCTGGCAGCCCCAGCCCCAGGTTTATTTTCCTGCTACCTAATAACCAAGCCTCCACACTCGTCTCCAGAGGTGGGGATACCTCCCTGCCTCCCCATTAAGGAGGAAAACTTCTAGTTCACTAAAGCTAATAATGCCTTCAAGGCATCAATTCTTCTCTTAGCGTTTTATAATCAAAGTATTAAAAGCAGAGTTTCCTATCCAGGCAACACACTGCTCAGAGCTGATGGAGGTAAAGCAGGAATCGTTTATATGATTTAGTTTATGAGAAGAGCACAGGAAGAGCATATAAGCAAATCATGTATTTCCCACCTGTATAAACATGCAACTGCTGCTTCTGATAGATCTTAATTTAAAAATGTCAATGTTAGGTGAGAAGAGGGAGAGGGACTTGAGGCTGTTTTCTTAATAGTGCTTCAGCCCCCAGCTCCGCTCAGCTGACTTTATCCTCTTCTGTTTGCATCTACAGGCACAAATCTCAGGTGCTGATGGGCCCATGGAGGGTGTTGATGAGGAAGAGCTGTACAGTGGCACAAGGTGTGGTCAAGGCTGGACATGTTCCCCAGCAGTGGTGGATGTGGAGAGGGGAGGTGTGTGTGTGAGCATTTTCAAAAGTAAAATACTACCTGTATTAAGCATTGCTTGAGAAATTAGGTGCTTGAAAACTCTAATGGATTGAAAATCCATGACATTTTTTTTTAAACAAATACCTTATGCCAGAAAAAAAACAGCCTGAAATTTCCTACTTTTTACATTTACATTGGGAGGGCTGGGTTAATGGCTGGGCTCGATGATCTCAAAGCTCTTTTTCAACCAAAATGATTCCATGTTAGGTAACACAGGCAAAGAAAATGCAGCAGCTGCTGGGTCAGAGCTGGTGAGTCCAGGAGCTGGAGGACCTGCCCCATCCTCAGCCCCGTTGCCTCTCCCCACTGGAGCTGACAGAGATCCAGGGCTGCAGGAGCACCAGTGGGACAGAAACGTGCCCAGCAGCACGTCAGCAGTGTTAGCAGCTTCTGCAGGTACCAGGTTTTGCAAACATCATCTGCTGGGAAGGCACCTGCAAATAGCTCGGAGACACGGCTGCTGCTCGAGCGCTGATTATGAAGTCTTAATTAAAGTGGGCTTGATTTGAAACATTAGATAGGTAAGAACAAGGTCGTGTAAGCTCTGCTAATGTCTCTTATGCATCCTGCTAAAGTGGCAGTTTAATCAGGACTATGTAAGGAAATAGTTCATATTGATACCTTCCCTACACCAGATACTCTGGGGTTTTAATGGAACGGGTGTAAGAGTGTTCCAGCTTGTCACAGCTAAATGGGTCAGGCCAAATGTTTCCTAAAGTAAGTAAAAGTGGGAAAAAATATAGCTAAAATAGTTGCTTTATTTTTTTTATGTTTTTTTTTTTCAGTTTTGAAAATACAATTTTGTTTTCCAGTCCAGTGATGTCATCTCCATTGGTAACCAGGAACAAGGCTGCTGATGGGTTAAAGGTGAGTCCATTCAAAACCATGACTCTCTCCCATAAAAACAAGCAGAGAGGGGAAGCATAATATCCAGCAGTCAGTAGGATCAGGCTGCTCAGAGCCCCATCCAACCTGGCCTGGGATATTTCCAGGATCAGTGTTTCTACCACCTCTCTGGGCACCCTGGGCCAGTGTTTCACCACCTCCACAGTTAAAAATTATTCTTATTTTCATAATTAAAAAAAATATTATTTCCATCATCAAAAACAGGCGTGGGCATCAGTGGCTGGCAGGAGGAGGGAAGGGAAAGGTGCTGGAGATAGGAAAGGGGATGGAGATGGGGCATTTGCTAAAGCCATGCAAGCTCTGGGCTCGGCTGTGCCACCAGCTGTCTGGCAACACTGCAGGGATGGGACACAGGGATGTGGCTTTTGGCCATAGGCTTCTCTTGGTCGGACCAGGGAATTACAGGATATATTTCTGAGCATCCCAACCCCGAGGTTTTTCGTGTACAGGATTTGTGACCCAGCTGCTGCAGCTGGAGGACAGCAACGGTCAGCCCTGCGAGAGGGGATCTGGGCAAAATGGGTGATGTTGGAGGCAAAGGGAGTTTAAATCAACACTAAAGTTAACTGAGGAATAGTCCTGGGGAGCAGCCTGGGCCCTGCCCAGGTGAGGTCCTGGTGAGATGGCAGACCCAGGAGCCTCCAGGTTTCCTCTCCAGGATGTTCCAGCTTGCTGCTGAGCTCGCCCAGACATTTGGTAGCAGAAGGTTGCCCCTGTTCCTGTGTGCAAACAGCTCCAGTCTGACATTAAACTTTATTATAATTTCTACATAAGCCTCAAACAGTTTTCATCTGTTTGACACAAGCTTCCAGGGCTGATGATTATTCATTTGTGCTGGCTGTTAGTGATAGCAATAAAATGTTGACAATGCCTTAGGGTAATGCTTTCAAAAATGCTTTTTAATAAAGTGTGAAAACTGTTGTTTCAGCAATTGAAAAATAATTAAGAAGCAATTATAGAAGCAAACAGAAATCCTGAGCATATAGTCAAGCTATTAAAATATGTTCTCTAAGAAATTATTACAGTCATACTGGAAAGAAAAGCTACATTTAAATATAGTTATGGTTATAAAAAAATGAAAAGGAATAAAACAATGAAGTAATTCATAGTGGAAAGAGTAACTACTCGTGTTTCCCCTCTTTCCCAGCAGATAGTTCCTCTACGGTTACTTTTCTTATGCAGAAACAAAGTTTTGTATTTTGGAGCTTTCCCCCACTTTTTAGCCAAATACTTGCTTGTGTGTGACCACCCTACAAATGCAGGTGGATGCTGATCCGTGCCACAGAAAGAGGAGGTGCTTGTTCTTGACTTCACACCTAAAACTGAAGAGATGCCACATAAATTGTGACGCAGAGAGTACGAACAGGAGGATTCGGGTGTCTCCAATAGGACCCCAGTTGATGACCTGCCCTGTCTCAGCTCTCTCTTCGTGTCCTGGATTTCCCAAAGCCTTTGCAGAGCAGATTGCAGAAGGAAGTGTTTGCAACAGCAGAGCCTGGGGGGGCTCTCAACATGGGACACTGGCACCCTTGGAAGAACCAAACCCTTCCTGCACGTGATCTCCAAAAAGAAGCAGTTCTTAGCTTCAAACTCCGAGTGTCCTTCCTGCTTCCTCCTGCCAACATGAAGAGAAATAACACATTTAAAGCCCTTAATGTCGTGTTCTGCACTCATCTTGTGCCTTTTACGCCGTGTTAACAAAGTCAGATGGGCACAAAACTGCTCTGAGAGACTCGCACCATCAAGCCTGCAAAATGGTTCTGGGAAGTTAAATCCTCAATTCACAGTCATGGGAAAACTTCCCCTTCCAGGTAAGGCAAAACGGGCCCTGCTGCTCCTGGGACTGAATGGTGTATTGCAAAATCAATAGAGCACTGCTGCCGTGACAGCCCTGCCCATTCCATGTGCCAATATGGAAGGATGCAGCTGGTTATAAATTCCCTATGCAAAGTGCCCATTATCTCAGCTGAGAAGTAAAGAATCGATCACACAAACCACTCAAACCGCAGCGGCTGCTGCCCAGAGCAGCCTCCATTGTCAGGCAGCGCCTGCCGTAGGGGCTGCACTGTGCTAAATACACAAAACACAATTAATAGAGGCTAAAAAGCAGAACTGGGAGGAAATGCCCCCAAAACAGCAACCCATTTTCCAAAATCCATTTTTTCAGAAAGCGGGGTTTTTGTGTTGTTGTTTGTTTTTAACGATGGGTATTCTCTGTTTCCAGAGGTTAGTTTGCGAACTCTCCCTGGAAAGAAAACTTGGTTAGTGATGAGTATGAGTGTTGGAATATAGTGAGCATGGAGAGGTGACTCAGAAGGAGCTGGTGTGGGTGGAAGAGCTGGGACCCACTCTGGGGTCCCCCAGGATTTGGGCCTTCAATGCTGGAAGGCAGCTGCTTGGTTCAGGTCAGGCTCAGAGGCAGTGCAGCAGCTTTGGATTTCAAGCTAATAAAAAGATATTTAGCTCCTTCCAAGAGTGAAGAATGAAGAGCAGGCAAAGGAAAATGCTGTTTAATCACTGAAATATGTTGAGTGGCTCTTTCGGTTGGCTTTTTTTGTTTGTTTGTTTTAGAGGTAATTTGTTTAAACCTGCACGGGGTTGGATTCAGGAAAACAGTAATTAAGTTAGAGACTCTAGTTTTTCACTATTATAACTGTTTGGAAAATTCATGCGTCTGCCATTTAGAAAAAAGTTAGGTATCTTATTATTTTTTTCTAATGAAAAATAGTATTTTCTGATAAAATAAAAATAATCCATTTTCTCATTGAAAAAATAGAATGGTTTGAATTCAGTGGTAGAACCAGGTCAGTCAGAGCATGACCTTCCCCCTCCAAGGTAGCAATGCCAGTGATAACCCTGGTAGGGATGCTCATGCAACAGGATGAAATTGTTCTGCTATTAAAACTCAGGTGACATTGGAGAAATTGCAGCCACTTTCCCACTGCACTGACTGTGCTGGTGACAAGGCAGCTTTTACCTTGGCAGGGACCAGCTGCTTGTGTGCCCAGGCTGCCTGGACTGCACACACTTGAGAGGTGATTCCCTCTGGGGCAGGAGATGCTCTGCTCCTCTGCACCACTGGACATTCTCTAGATTATCATCTGAAGGGAGATTATCACCAGATAAGGGATAATTTCACTTAAACTTGTTTGATGTCTCCAGTTAGAACATACCATTTTTTCTGTTATAACTTTGCTATTTTAAAGCATTTAACCATTTTTTCTATACTGGGTATGCATCTCAAGCTGCTTTTTAAATTTTATTTTATTTTTACTTTCAGCAAAAATAGTTTACTTATGTCTGAAACGAAGGAGGAAAAACCTAGAAACTGCAGCTCTTCCACTGTGGGCTGCTCTAGCCCAGCTGAGCCCTGGCAGTGTCAGAGGCACATCACCCCTTCACTTCTAATATACTCTAGTTATCTCCGTGGGGACTGGCTGTGCCAGTCCTGGTGGTGGTGGAATTAAAATGCCAAAGTAAAATGCAGGAGAAGTGGGTCAGGGGAAGAAGAGCATCTCCAGGGATCCACCTGGGTGGCACCTAAGTCACGATGGACATGTTCCTAAAGCAGGCAGCTGGAACAGGACAGCAGCACTAAACTCAGCACCGTGTTTGCACGAGTTAGGAGAGGGGGAATCAGTACTTGGGGAGGGAACTGTGGCCAAGTCCCTTTTCTCAGCTGGAGTATTATTCTAACACATAACAGGCCCTACCTTGTCCCAGTTAAGACAACAGCAAACAACAAACTGCTCTGGGAGCCAGAGGGTAAGCAAAGCATCTCCATTATCTCTGCTGATGGCCCCAGGACAGACTGTGTGTGCTGCTGCCTCCAGAAAATGCTGGGGTTTAGGGTAAAAATGAGTATCTGAAGACTCATTAAAGTCTTACATCTTTTTTAATGCAGTACAGATAAAAGCCTTTTTTATTATTATTCTCCCCACTCTTTGCCATATCTGCTATTAAATTATATGCAGGCAATGAGTTTATTTGTCAAATGTGCTCTGTGCTGACTCACCATTCCAGTTATCTGGGAGGCATTAAACTCCAGCCCAGTGCAAAGCCTTTTTTGTTTCCCCTGGTGAATAAATTACAAATGCTAGTTTCTCTTCAGTAGAAGAGAAGATTAAGGCAGCATAGCAGACAGGCATGCCAAAATATTTATTGGATAAGTTGCAAAAACAAAACAGAAAGGCTGACTGCTTCCAACTGCACACAGAGCAAGACTCCACCGTGGAACTGAAGATCAACTCCTTTATTCACCCACAACCCAGTCTGGTGTCAGTATATTACATCCAACATCTGCGTAGCCAGCAAGCCAAGGGAGGGGATTTTCCCCCTTTACTCAGCTCTGGTGAGACCCCCCCTGCAGCACTGTGTTCAGTTCTGGAGTCCCCAACAGAAGAAGAACGTGGAGCACTCTCCTCCAAGCACCGCTGTGAACCTGCTTCACTCATGGTCCTTTCCTCCAGGTCTCCTGGCCTCCAGCATCCTGTTGACCACCCAGGTCTCTGCTGCTTTGGGCAGCAAACTGCAGCTCCTAAAGGTGACTCATAGACCCAAAGCAAAACTGAGAGAGACAGAAGGGAAAAAAGTCTTCTTGTTGCTGCCTAAATTGACTGGGTGCCCATGAGAGCTCCCCAGGTTTGTTCAGCCATGTGACTGCACTCACCCAGGGAGGAGCTGCTCAACTGGAGCCACCATGCCCTCTCCTAAAAGTCCTTGCTGTGCAATGACCCAGCTCCTTCTTCTGAAAGTACAAAACAGACCAAGTGGGGACCCAGCTGAGGTCAGGCTGCTTGTTTTCTCCCGTGGTTTCCCTGCCAATGTGGGAGGAAGGTCCAGATGTTCCTGCTGTGTGATGGATGCACCTTCAGCTGCTGTCAGTGGCTCTGACACAGGAGATGGGTCTGCCACAACAGCATCTGCAGGGGGTTAGCTGACAAATCTGTGCATCTTCAGGTCTGCATAATTATTCCCTGCAGTTCATTCTGCTGGAAAATGACATTCCTTCTGTCCAGCATCAAGAAGCGCTCGTCCCAGGGTGGCTACTTGTGCCCACCATGGTGCAGGAAGCTGGTGAAGGGCCTTGAGAACAAGTCTTATGAGAAGCAGCTGAGAGAACTGGAGCTATTCAGTCTGAAGAAAAGGAGGCTGAGGGGAGACCTCATCTCTACAACTACCTGAAAGGATGTGGTAAAGAGGTAGGTGCTGGTCTCTTCTCACAAGTAACTGGTGATAGAACAAGAGGGAATGGCCTCAAGCTGAGCCAGGGGAGGTTTGAACTAGACATTAGGAAGAACATTTTCACTGAAAGGGTTGTCAGACATTGGAACAGGCTGCCCAGGGAGGTGGTTGATGATTTTAGAAGTTATCTGGATGTGGTGCTTGTGGACATGGCTCGGTGCTGGACTTGGGAGAGAAGGGTTAATGGTTGGACTAGATGATTGTGAAGGTCTTTGCTAACCTAAGTGATTCTATAATCCTATGACATGTGAGGGTCAGAGCAAGACCTCTCTGAACATGGTTGTTTATCCTTGTGCCAGCCACCAGAACCTCAAAAAGCCATCAGGCACAAGGTTGTCTTGGTGGTACCTTTTACAGGAGCAGTAAGGTAAAAGTGAATTTGCACATATGCCTAAGCATGAAGTGGGATTTCTGTCTAACTTGAAAATTAGAAAGCTAAAGCCTTTCACATCTTGGGTTCAGATGTTCAGTCCAAGCTTTAACCCCCTGACCAAGAGATGTGCTCATGACTTAGAGAGGAATCCCTTGCAGCTATGCACCTACCTACCTGTACATGTAACTTGTGTGTGCACAGGTATATAGGCTGGTATGTAAATACATCAATAAAAATTCAAGTCTGATAATATTTTTCCACCATCTTCCTATTTTGTTTCACAGGTGGAAAAGTTCCTTTTCTGCCCAAGCTCAAAAGCAGGTGTTTAGCTTTGTTGCTTTTCCCAGTGACAAATTGGATGATGCTTAATAACCACATTTTCAGAGTGCTCAAGTCTCGAACAGTATACCACTTTTTTTCCATGAAAAGCAAAGTTGTCATGGTAACAGAGTAGCCTGATATTTAATTCCACTTAAGTACCCACCGAGGAGAAGAGTGGAGGGGCTCTGTGAGGTCAATGAGCCCTGTCCCTGCAGCCTCCAGTCCCCTTCAGAACTTCAACATATCATCTATCTATCATGTAAACCAAGGCAAGTCCATGTACCTAAAGAAAGCCAGAAATTTCCTTCCTTACCCACCCAGGCTTGCTCCTGGGGAAAGTCATCATTGGTGGAGTCATTTGGCTCAGGGTGTGTGACTGGCATTAAGAGGAGAACCATGACATTCTTCTGACAAGTGCTATCAGCATTAATTGGCTTCATTTCTCTTTCAGTGTCTGTATCGTTAATGAGATTTATGATCTAATTTTTTGTATCTTTGTCATATCAGTTGGGAATGATTTTGCTAACAAACATTTACAGATATAATATCCACACATTCATTGAACGTGTCCTTTGCAATCCAGTGTTCTCCAGAAAGTTTTTCTATTCTGACAGATGAGTTTAATAAAAAAAATCTGGGAGCTGAGTATTCTGAAACATAAGAATTCAATAATAATAAAAACTTAACTTACCCCAAATCAAAGCATCCTTTCTAAAGCCAGTCAGCATCCTCAGCTCTCATAAACCCATTGCCATCCATTGATGTGATGATATTCACATTATTCCCATTTTACAAATTAGGCTCTAAAAAACATGGGAGAGAAGTGAAATGGCAAACTTAGCCCACAATTCTCTTTTTAAACTTATTTACAGCTCCTTTCAGAGAGAGCAGGAGACCCTCTTCCAAGCCTGAAGTCCCATCAACATCAACACCACACCTCCATCAGGAGTCAGGAGTGAGATGCAAAGTCCAGGCTGTGGTTTTCTGTAAACGTAGGTCCCGTGGCACTGGACTTGCACTGACACAAATTGCTCTGTCAGTCTCATTAGTGATAAGAAGCAGCAGCAATAAGAGTGCCTTGCTTGCAGAGAGCCCAGGTGGCAACGTTTGCATGCTGCAAACCCAGGGGAGTCCATAGGAGGGCAGGATGCCATCCCTTCATGAAGCTACAGATGAGTACCACACGCTCACCCAACTGGGATTAGCAGATAAAGGGATTAACAATATTTTTTTCAAGGAAGTGAGACCAGCATTTCTGACTATTTCTCTTCCAGAATCGGTTTCTGGAGCCAGCCCTGCATGGTCCACCAGTGAAGAGGCAAGTATGAAGCCCCATGGCTGTCGCAGTGAGGAGACACTGGAGGATCATTAATCCAGCTGCATCTACAGGAAGCCCAGGGAAGCCCTGTATTGTGCGTTGATCGACGGGCAAGATTTCAAATAAGGCACAGGATTTTAAAACTCAGGTTCAGTAAGAGAACTGAAGGAGTCTGTTGCACAGAGTGCAATACTCCTCAGTTGTCAAAACTACTAGAAATCCAACCAGCCCCAATGACATGCTTAGAGAAGAAAAAAAAAGTGCCCACAGAATTTCAGCATTTCTTGCATCCCCTGACTGTTAATACCAGGTCTGATTAACAGCAACAGCTGGGGCTGGTTGGCATGTGAGATATTCACTTGACATGCACCAAAGCCCCCCCAGCTCCTCTCCCCACCCCCGTGCACCTCGTCAGGCTGAATGGCCTCGGAGCCCCACGGTGGGATTGGAGCCTCTTGATGGGGGAAGCCCGAGCAGAGCTGTTGTTTGATCTGATATTGACACTGAACAGCTGAGCCTTCCCTCAGGAGACCAAAGGGTTGGAATTAATTTTTAAAAGCCTGGCAGTGTCTATATCCCTTCCTCCAGGGACTGCAGCTCAGGGGTATTAGAGAGAGATTTCTACAAGAGCTGTTTCTGCTCTTTTTCCAATCAGAGCTTTCCACACTCCGGTCCTGCAACCACAGAGCACATCAGCCTCCTTCATCATGGTCACTTTTCTTGTCTAGAGGGCAGACTGCCCTGCAGAAAGGAGGACAAAGCACCTTGACACAGCCTTAACAAAGTGCTGAAGAATTTCTTGCAGGCCCTGGGGGAAAACACAGTGGAAATGAGAGAGGAGCTTTTGTACTCCTTGCTCCTCTGGCTCATGGTAAATCCCAGCGTCTGAGCACACACATTGCTCAAAGGATATTGCAGTTTGATACAAGACAGTTACCAACATAAAGCCACTCATGGGAGCAACAGAATAGACTTTGAGGGCTTTATTTTGTTCTTGTTGATCTTTCCTTAAGACAAAAAAGAGCCTTACAATTCATGGTTAACATTTTTTTCACCCTCCCTACCCCTTCCAATGTACAGACCTAGCTGCAGCATCAGTAACATCCCTTGACCCTGGCTGGCCTTTGAGGAATTAAAAGCTGCTGTAAATCTGATTGAACTTCCCCAGTTCTTACCTACAGCCACAAGTGAGCCAGGCCCAGGCTGTGTGGCACAGAGCTATCTGTCCTGTGCATCTGCCATGCCAGGATCCTGCCCAAGGCCATGTTCTCTAGCCCAGCTCTGCCCACAGGTGTCATGTGCCTGTGGTTGTGAGTCTGGTCCTGCAGAGCAACCAGGAGAGGGGGGCTGCGGGGCACCAGCTACACCGAGAGCTTTAGATAAACCCTCTGGAAAGGGACACTGCTCCAAACCTCTGCAGTGTCTTCCCTGGCCATCTCACACACCTCCCAGCAGCCACCAGCTGCTCCAGTAGCATTTTCTGCAGAGCCTCGTGTGATCCTGGCACAGGGTTTCTTCAGCCCAGGGCGTGCAAGGAGAATACGGATGAGCAGGAGAGCAGAGATGGCTTCAGGGTAAGAATTCCTCATTTCACATGCAGCAGGAATTCCATTCTGCGAAGGGGACTTGAGTGCTGAGACGGTGAAGTGTGGGTGGATGGCCTGGAGGTCCCCTGGCTCTCTGGCTAGTTAAAACTGTTTTAATTCAGGAGTGGTTCCTGGCCCCTCCTGTGAGCAGCAGGAAGTGCTGACTGCAGCTCGCTGCTCCGCCGGGCAGGGCTGTGCCCCAAGCCCCGTGTGCGGCTGTCGAGCCCATCAGCTGTGAGATGTGTTTCTTTTGGAGCCACTTCCAGTAATCAGAAAGGCTTTCTGGTTCCTAAATTGCTTCTAACGAGACAGATAGATTTTCCTATACGATAGATTATTCCCCAGATACGTTGAGCTTAAAATAATTTCTAATTTTAGGATGCTAAGCTACTGTTAACCTTGTAATCATTTTCTCGAGGAAATCGCTCCCAAAATTCACATACACTTCTGTCTCTTACTATCATATCCTCCGTATGAATCATGCACAATTACTGGAAAAAGGAGATTTGACCTATCAGTTCAGCCTTTATTATCAATTACCCCTGCAATTAAGGCAAATGGAGTCTACCACAACTTCTCTAACCTGCACTTTGCCACCGTGAGAAGCTGGCACACCTCCCACCCGCCAGAGAGGACTTCATTGGAACATAGCGCTGAGATGCTTCTGAGTCCTCAAATACCATTTGTGTGCAGCACAACACTGCACATTTCTGAGTGTGTTAGGAAGTGCTTTGAACTGTTATTGCCCAAATAATGAAGAAAGTGCAGTGCTGAAGTTTCGTGCTGCCTTTTAATAACCCAGATTCTTTGCTGTGGATGAACATCCCGGCGCCTCTTGCAGGCAGTGACAAAGTGGAGCTGTCTCTGTGATGACAACCTGTGGTGATGTGCTGTGTCATAACTGCAGCATCTCTACACCAGCTTATGTGCTTAACCACCCAGCTGCAGAGCAGTAAGTTTTTCAATATTAAATGTTTCACTCCTGGACTTTACACAACTGTGTACGTTTTGTAGCTTCCCTGTGTGTCATCTGCCTGCTCTGGGGGCACTTTTTCAGTATCTCTTACAGCTGCTTCTGCTTCTTTGAGCTGCCTGGCTAATTAATTACTGACAAGATAATGATAACTTTATGTCTATTACTGAGACAGTGATGGGCATAGTTTTAAAACCATGGTCATATTTTTGAGAGCATATTTCAAGTCTATATTTCAAAGATTTACAGAGTATCTCCCTGAAATGTTCCTGCTTTACGTTGCTTCCATCTCATCTTCTAATATTAGTAAAACTGTCAAGCCTTATTAGTTGTATACTAATTGAAGCTTTCATAGATTATTAAAATAAAGAAACTCTGTTACAGATGTGTCTCTTTCTTTGTGGTATAATAAAAGGAGACACAAAGCAAAATTAATAAAATAGGCATATTTTAGAGGTTATTAAACATAGTGCAAATTAACGTTTTCCCTTTTAGCCCTCTCACCAGCAGGAAAGTGCTTGGTGCACTGGGCAAGAAAGGTGTGTTTCAGTTGAAACCTGCTGTTTAGAAGTCAGTTTCATTGGTAGGGCAGGACAGGGGCTGTCCCAGCCTCACATGTTTCATAGAACACAACTGCAACAGGTCTGTAATAATACTCACCCTGGACAGCTTTTATCAGCTCCCTTGAGAATTAGGGTTGCTTACATCAGGTAAAAACCTCATTCCTTGAAAAAAGAAAAGAAAAAAAAAAGGGATATTTAGTGGGATCAGACAGCCAAGAGCTCCCTCGTGCCCGTGCAGCAGCCTGGTGTGCAGAGAAAAACCACCCAGATGGTCAGCAACTTCTCGGGGGGGCCACAGGTTCTCCTGAGGAATTTCCCACACAAATAGTCACTCCTGCCTGATGAAGCCAAGATAAATCCCAGCTTAAGACCATATGGATAAAATCTCTTATTACAATTATTACTAGACTTAACGGATATTTTCCTCAGATAACAGGCCAGGCAGGATTGGCTTGAACAGCCAAGGACTAATGTACAGAATGAAAGCTTCACAGGGTTCATTTGGGTTGGAAAAGACTGTTAAGGTCATCATGTCCAACCATATACCCAGCCCTGCCAAGGCCACCACTAACACATGTCCCTCAGCACCATGTATTTAGATATCTTTGGTTATTTTTCTAGTGTTATAGGGTATTTTAAATGAGAAAAGTGAAGGCAGAAATCTTGTGAAGAGGGAGCATAACCCTTAGAAGATTCTCAAAATTATTCTCTGGGGCAAAGACCTGTAAGGACATTTCTTCTTTGTAATCTCACCACAGCTCAATTTATTGCAGGTATTACCTGGCACTACTGTGAAAGGAACTTTTCCATCTCCAGTGCCTTGAGGCAGGTGTCCTGGAAGGCACCATCCTGGGGACCTTCTTCCAGTTGGTTTGTATGGTGCCTCTGATTTTCTGGAGCTCAATGGCATGGTTTGCCATGCTTCTCTTCCTTCTCTATGGGTCTCAGAAGGGCTGTGTGGAGTGTGCAGCCTGAGGGACTGGCAGGGACAGCAGTGCCAGCAGCCGTGCCAGGATGTGGAGTGGTGACCCACCACAAGCCAAAGCACAGCTCATCCTCACCTTGGCTGGCAAAGCTGCCTGTCTTCTGGTGTTGCTTCAAAAATCCTGCAACAGGTGATGTAGAAATTGTGTGCTGTCCTCCTGCAGGCTGTAAAAAGGGTCATAAATGCATTTATTAATTTAAGGAGATAACCCACAAGTCCATGAGATATCTGTCTCTCACCATAAACCCAGAAGCCAGGCAGGAGCAGGCTGCAGGACCAGGGCCATGCTCTGTTACCTGAACAGTTACAACCAGCCATCTAACAAAACAACCTGGCAGTAATTTGGGCTCTTAGAGTGAAACTTCTTGGAAGGTGAGTGTAAAATAGGTGCCTGGTGGTTGCACGCTGCACAGCCCTCCCTCTTTGCAGTCACAGTGAGATGCAGCAAAGTGCAGCTCTGCCCTGAAGAAGACACGTCTCCCGACAAGCAACCTGGAATTTATTGTGAGAATTCTATACTCTTTGCCCAGATTACTGAATTATGTTTGATAATAATCAATAAGAAAGCAGGCTTAAGCCCTGAAGGAATTCATGCTCTTGATTCCAACTAAAATGAACAAGAACCAAGTGCTGATGTACCTTAAAAAAACAGCAACAAACCACGAACGTTTCTTCTCTAAGATAGGATGTGACAGAAACAAAGGAGAATCCTCATGTGCCCTGCAGCATTAAATGTGGATTGTAAGTTATTCAATTTGTTTAAATTTTGCAGCATCTTTTTGAAGACAGGATGGCAGAGCACAGATCCTGATAGCTGGCAACGTCAGTCACAGTCTACAATGTGCAGCTTAGTGATGGGACTGCTGAGCTCTTTGTTGCTGTGATTACCAAAAAAGGCTTATCTATGAGTAAAAAAAATACTTTTTTTTTTTTTTTTTGGTCTCTTGCATGCATTACTAGAAGTCTAAATGTTAGCTTTGCTGATGGTAATAAAGCAAAACAGGTACAGACCATGAGCAACTACAGAAATGGTAGCATCCCATCAACAGACAAGTGTGGTCTGAGGTATGGTGGATCCCTCTGGTTTTCACTTGGTTGCTTGTTTTTTTCCTCAGGAATGATGACAAGAATGTTATATGCAAATAGAACAGAACCTTGCTTTGCTCAGATCAGAGGGAAGGAGAGTTCCTTCAGCTCAGTGTAGGGATTTCTTACAGGAGAGGATGGAGCAGGTGAAAACAATGATGGGTACATGCAGGCTGATACTCACAGGTACTGATGAAGTTGATTGAACTTTGCTAATAGATCAAGACCTTTTAAATGACTCAACAGGATTTTAGCTCATGAGACCAGCAACCAGAGGCCATGAGCAGGATGCTGCAGAAGCCCCTGGACAGATGCAGACCCTATTGAGATGCTCAAGCTGCATCTGTAAGGGTTTCAACTCACCAAGTGGCTTTAGGAGCTCTGCTTCACCTTCCTTCAATAACTGGCCTCCCAAAGTATGTTTTTTTCCCTGTTTTCCTTGCTTATCATTTTATACTTTATGTAATGCAATGATGGAAATGAAGCAAAGATATGCAGAAGGGGGCTTCTGGTGAGCTGGGAAGTGCTGCAGACAGCATAGACCTGTGTGTTGGTGCCCAGCAGGTTATCAACATTACCATACAGTGCTCAGAGGTGATGACCCCTCTGCAGCTTCCTTAGGATTTGTGAACAGAGAGAGAGACTAGAAAGGACTGAAATAGCAGAAACAGAATAAAATCTTCATGACTTGAGGGCAAAGCCCTGGGACTGACAGGGGTAAAATTAAGCTGGGTACCAGGCATGGGCTGTTTAAGGAGGAAGAGACTGACTGGAGGGGCTGAAAAGCAGCAAAAGAAGCCACAGAGGATGGACATCCTGGTGACTTGGAGCCTGCAGCATGGCATGGTGGCTGGGGGTGCCCAGGGGCCTGGGGGGAGATTCTGGGAACAAAGGAAGTTTCAGTCCTGCTGCTGGAAAACCCTGAAGGTTTTCAAGGAGAAGGAGCTGAGCATGGCCAAGTGTGGAGCAGAGGTTGGAGAGGGACTGGACCACGTTGAAGGCTAATAGGTGGTCTAGTGCCAGAGCAGCCCAGGCCCTTGCAGAAGGTGTAAACCATATCCTGACTCTGAGCAGAAGTAATTCACTAGTTAAGAGGGATTAAAAGGAAATGGGAGCAGGCCACCTTCACATCCAGACCCTTCTTTTGCTTTGCTGCTCCGCCCGAAACACGTGGAGTTTGGTGAGGTGTTGAACAAGCTGTGAAGGTGATTGTGGCACAGTGTGGGACAGCAGAGCAGAGCCTGCACTGCCGAGATGTCAGAGTCCTAACCAGGCAGCTGGTGCTGGGAGGAAAGCTGCAGGGAGGTCACCCAAACACAAGACTTTGAGTTGCCCCAATGAGTAGATGACAGAAACTTCTTGATCACCTGTTAATTTCCTCTCAGATCATCCTCAGCTCAAACCCTTTGCTGCTCCTCTAAAACATGTAGGGGATGCGAGGAGAAGGGTTCTCTTTGCACAGCAGGTGCAGCCCCGATGAAAGAACATGCTTGAAAGCTCCTTTGTGCCACCCACACCAGCTCCTCTCCCTCTCTCTGAGCAGCTACTGCTTGGGTCTGTGCGCTGAGAACAGAGGAGCCTTTTAAATACTTGTCTGTGCTGTTATAAGTCGGTGACTCTATCAGATACCCTCTCCTGTCTGCCACGCAGGGCTGTTCCTGGGAGCATCCCTGGCACAGCTCACCTGCCCCCCGGAGCTGTGCAGGGCTTGGGGACAGCCAGGACTAAAGCTGGCCAGTATCTCATGGCTGTGACAGTCAGAACTGCATTTTTCAGCTCATAAATTGGTCTATGACTTTTCATGTGCCAGCCAGAATAAAATAAATGTGTAGACTGGAGACCAGCTTTTCAGTGGAACGATAATGAACCTGAGGCAGAATCTCTTGGCACACAATATTTGCAGGATAATCACAGCCTGACTGAACGAGGCACTGAGCAGCATGACCCCCCCTTGGGCCCTGCTGTGAGCAGGACTTTGGAGTAAGTGTCCAGAGTTGCCATCCAACCAGTGACTTTTTGGCTCTTTTTAATTAATTTTCATAATGTTATTTGAGTCACTATACAAACAAACTTGCACTTTAGAAACGTACAATAGTTAAAGTGCAAAAACTTGCCATGTAAACATTAGAAAGATGATGCATTATCTTGCACTACTAGAAGTTATTCCAAATTTCCTGCAGGCTCTACTATGGCAAGGTCACCCCTGCACTGGAGATGACACAGAGCAGGGAGAAAGGAGGGGCCTGAAGGTTGAGCTCTCCACAGGGAACCCTGGCCAAGAGGCTCCAGGCTTCCCACAGCCTCTCAGGAAAGGTTCAGGCAGCTCTTTCTGTGCCTTTAGCTGATCTCACAGGCTTTCCTTTCCCACCACACTGCATACCAGAGCAGGACATCTGTGTCTGAAACAAGACAACCCACTTCTGGGTGTGGTGGCACCATCAGTTGCACTTTCTGCTCCAAGTCTTCAAACATCCAAACATTTTGTTTGCCTTTTTCTGCAAGCTGCTGCCTATTCAGCAGATATTTTTATTGACTCTCCATAACAATACCCAAGTGCTTCTCATGACTTTTAAAGCTAATTGTTTTGCAGCTCCTCTGCCATGCTGTACCCTCCCTCCTACCTTTATTAAACCTTTTGGAAGTTTCCCTCTCCACTCAACCTAACAGAAGTAGCTTCACCATGGGCACACTCACCCACCTCCCTCTTTATGCCTCCCCCAGATAGTTAAGGACCTGTTGAATAATTCTGACCCTGGTTCACATCCCAGCACCTCTGCTGAGTCCCTCCCTCTGCTTTCTGTTTTGGTGAGCATCAAAGTCTGGTGCCTCTTGCCCTGGTGCTGTGTCATTCCTTAACAGCGATGGGTGAGGGAGGCTTTTGGCCACCTCAACAGCTGTATCAAGCACCCTGTATCTTGTTTGTTCACTATTTCTTCACACAGTGTGAAACGGTCACTAGATTAGGCAGGAGTCACCTGCTGCTGCAAAAGCCCTGCTGCTCCTTCTGGGAAGTCTCTCATTTTCAGCCCTTGAACAGAAGAAGTGGTTTGCCAAAGCATTTTTCTCTATTATGAATCACATATGAAAAAAAAATAAAAGTAGGAGCAGTTCCCACCTGAAGTCTGACTGCTGAGGAAACCTGACAAAGAACAAAACCTCACTCACATCCCATTTTTCTGGCACTGACTGATTCAGACTTTGCTCAAAGAAGAAACCAGCAGAAAACTGTAACAATCTGTTTAGGAGGGGTGCAGCCTTGGAGTGTGGGCCAGGCAGGAGCTGCACTAAGAGGGAACCCTTCTCTCCAGGTTTGTGGCATTTTCCCTGTGGACAACACGAGCTGAGCACGAGAGGTTCTGTGCTTCCAGCCCTCCAACATGCAGCTGTGGTGCATGTGTTCAGTTACTCAAAGATGAGAAATAATGAGATCTCAACAATTACAACACCAAAAGACATATGCTTTGTTGATGAAAGATCTGTCCATACAAATGTGGCTCTTGATAATTAAATATGCCCTTCTATCAAGTTGGGAAAGACACGGAGCAAAGATTTAGAGGCGACAGAGGGAATCTAAAATTAGGTTTGCACTATGAGCTGCATTACTTAGGGAAAGCAGAATTTATTTTCTCCAGTTGTGAAGTTACTAATACTCCCAGGGAGAGACTTTCCTCTGCAATATGGAGAAGATGGATCATGCTTTACGCCTTCCAGGACATTTGGGGAAAGGTGCTCTGCTATGGAATAGCAACACCTGGAAATGAGGATTTTACCCCCCGTTTGAGTTTTTCACTTTGTATAAATGCACAAGCAGCTAACCCAAGTCTCAGCCAAGCACCATCACTGTTTTTCTCTTCCAATACCTGCTTTCAGTTGCCTAAAATACCAATCCTTTTTCACACTGGATGAACGGCACTTGTCAGCTGTCTTAACAACCCAGCTACTTCTGCCTGAGGTGCTGGGGTGGCAGATGTGGTGAAGCAGAGCTCAACCCAGCCCTGATTGTGTGGCTCCCAGGAGACGCTGGGGTGCAGCTCAGCGGGTGCACACCAGGAGGAAAACCGCTCTGACCACGGAGCTGTCCAGCTGCTTTTAGAGGGACTGTGCTCCCAGCTGGCCTCACCTCCCCAGCCGGGGAAGAGTGTGGCAGCACAGCCAACCAGGCAGGGGCAGGAACAGTAAAGCTGCAAAGTCCAGCCAGGTCCAAAATGCTCTAATTTCTCATATCTGACCACCACAGCTGATGTCTTAGAAACAGAAGAGTCCTGCAGCACTACCAGGAAGGCAGTCATGGCTCTGAGGACGGTTTCAAATAACTGGCTGCCTAATGCCCTGTACCCCATGTCCAGTCTGCAGCTACGATAGGCTAAGGATGTCTGCTGTCCCAGCTGTACCCTGAAAACAGCTGTTTTCCCATCACCACCTGACGTTACACAGTTCTCTATCCCAAGTTAATACAACAGCAGACTTGGGCTTTAGTTGGTATAAATGAGCTGAACAGGAAATCTGAAGAGAAGAGAAAAATACAGCCACAGCAAATAGAGCTTCTACTTAATGCATCTTTTACCTGAGCTTCATCTGCTTTTCCCAACTATTTCCTCTTCTGCAAGTGCTGCTCGCTGTGACAGGAAATTAATAACACTCAGAGCACTCATCAGCCAAGACAAAGAATCATTAATTTTGGTCCTTAAGAACCTGAAGTCCCGGCTCCCAACGTTTCCAGGCAGAGCAGTTTCATGTCTGATGATGGACAGTGTCAGCAACAGCCATTGCCTTCATCTCCAGCCACCGCCACCACCCATCAGCAGAGGAGGGCAGGGAAGGGGGCCTGGCTGCTGCAAGCAGGGCTGGGGGGGATGGCCCCTTCCCCCAGAGCTCCCTGGAGCTCTGCTGTGCCAGGAAACAAGGTCCTCACTCCACGTTACCTTCTGATATGAAAGCACCCAGTCCTGAATTGGTCGTTAACTAAAGGGAATTCCTAATTATTTTTTACACCAAGACATCGGGGGGGGGGGGGAAATAGCAACCTATGGCACTATTGACAGGTTTCTGCACATCATGTTGAAACTAATCATTCAAATTAAATTTATTAATTCTAATATACTCCTGTGCTTCTGAGCCAGGCAGAATTTGTCTCATGGGATAGAGCTGGTGGAAAGCAGACGGATCCCACATAACACTATTTGAAAGCCACACAAGAATAAACTGGGGTGATTTTTTTTTTTTTTTTTAAGGTTTAGTCTTATTAGTGCCATAGCTTGAGTAACTGTGCTTTTTAAACATTTTGGGTTTTTTGTATTTAAATACACCTCCCATTTTTTAAAATGTACACAGTAATTTAACCTAAACACTGCAAGGTATTTACCATTGGAGGGATCTTTTCCCCATTAAAAGCCTGAACTAAAAGTCTTTGATGGCTGAGTTTGAAAAAAATGGAACCATTGTACCTCATCACAGCCACTGGTAAAAGCTGTGTTCAGCAATTAAGGAACTAATTGCCTCAGATAAATGGAAGAAAAAAACCAATTATTTTCATTTCAATCACCAACAATTTTTAGAAACATTCCTCTATAAAGAACAACGGAAAAAAAAAAAAGTTAAAAAGCTCTCCTTGAATTGCACACTTAGCAATTGCTGTGCAGCAGCTCTGACTCCACAGCAAACAGACCAAAATCTCCAGGGATTAAACATCAGTTTAACTACAAATCCAGCACAATGACACCAGCCTGCTTGGCCAGGGGTACAAACAACTATTGCTTCATGCAATAAATGTTGTGTTCTCCTTTTCTACTGAGGCTCTGCCAGAATGAAAGAAGGGAAGGGGGGGGGAACCAGACAAAAAAAAAAAAACAACCAACAACAAGAAAGGGAAGAAAAAGAAATAAAATGAAAGGACAAGATTAAAAGAAGAAAGACACAAGTGAGGTATTTCTGCAGCCCCTGCTGTTACAAACCAACCAAACTGGAAAAACCCTTGTTCCAGTTTGAAAGGGAATTATGTACAAAGGCAATAAACTAGCAAAAGCTCTGAGTTTTTTAGCTCAAAAAACACATCTAAAAAAATATCAATATGTACATGGAGAATAAATTATCCACCCCTTTGCTGCTATCTCAGTTACACTGCACAGGTTTCTATCACAGCATAAATTATCCATTCTTGTGAAAAGATGTTTTAATTCTGTTTCTTTTCTTTGAATGCTAATCCAGTTCCTGTGAGCATTGCTACATGCAAACATTAAATACTGATAATGCTGGAGATGTTTGGAAAGTGTAAGTAAAGCTGCTCAGGCAGAAAGCTGAAATCTTGCTGCCTTCCGAAGGATGGAAAGAAGAGCAGCCACCAAAGGGCCTGCCAGGGCCAGGGGACAGCAAACACCTCCCAGAGCACCCACCAAGCTGCCTGCAAAACTGGCCTAGTGACTCAAGCACATAATGGAGAAAATTTATGAGAAACTTCAAGACAATTTGTGAACAACAGAATCCAAAAGAGCTAACTAAGGAATTTGCATTCAGTGATTCACCCAACTCTTGCTCAGCTGGGTTCTGTCATTTCTTGAACATGAGCCCTTTGCCTGAGGCTGCTTCACCTGATGTCAATATATTTTCATATCCAAATATCAGACAATTTTCATAGACTATAATATTGGTTTTTTCCACATACCTTGACATTGCCTCCACCCTACGCTGTGGATTTGAAGCTGGCAACATGACAGGAGTGTCCCCAAGCACAGGAACATCAGGCTCTTCTGCTGTTCAGTTCTGCCTCACCCTGGAATGGCAGCTGGGATCCTCTGGCTTTCTCTCTAAGCAGATGGATTCCAGTATTAATGCATGGGGGCTCTAGAACAGAATAAATTTTAAACATAACAAAATGACAGATGTTTGACCTCTGGTATGTTAATATTCCTATTTCTAGAAAGCCTTTCTTTTTTTTTAATCTTTCAAAGGCAAATACTACTCCATGAAGACGTTTCTTAAGGTATTTTCATGATCTTTTACAATAAGTTAGTTAAATCTTGACCCAGCAAATCTTCAAATCCAATATAAAAACAGATTGTCACCAAAATCTGAGCTGATTCTTACCATGGGCTCACTGTCTGGTGCACTGCAGAGAGGTCTCTCATGACCTGCTCTTGCCCTGACCAAAATTCCCAGTGTTCAGGGGGCCATTCTGGAACTCTTTCTTGCAACTGTTATTTTTCCTCATTTAATAGTATCTGTAGCTCCAACCACACACAGAATAAGCTAGAAAAGAGGGAGATACTGTGCCTAGAAAATTGGTGCTGGCACACAGAATGGGGCTCCTGTACCTGCCAGCTGCAGCCCAGCAGTGATGACAAAGGGAGAGGATCCAAGGGGTGGAGGGGCCTGTGGGGACATCCTGGGAGGCAGAGGCAGCTTCCAGCTGTACCCTGAGCTCAGCAGTCACCTGGGGAAGAAGAAAATTCATTCTGAGAACAGGCAGACATTAGAATTCTCTCCCCAGGGAAGTGGTGGATTCCCCAGCATTGGACACTTTTATGACTCAGCATGACAGGGTGCTGGGCCCTCTCATCAAACCATGTTCCCTTCCCACCTAGGAAGGTTGGACCAGGTGATCCTTGAGGTCCCTTCCAACCTGGCATGCTGTGATTCTGTGATTCAGGAGAGCTCTCAGCCTACCCAGCAAGGCACAAAGCACATGGCCAGCCCACCCAGGAGCTGCTCTGCTGCCACAGCAAGAACAACACATGAGTTGGAAGAAAAACACCAAGGCCTGAACTTGCTTGGCACAGCACTTAGACCTGAGGGCAGGTTGTGCTGGACAGACATGAAATAGCAAGTAGAGCTGCTGGTAGATGAAGTAATCCATTACCAATGTGAGAGGAGGTGAACTTTGAAAGTGCAGATAAATTGTCTTGTGTCTTGACTGTTTGATCCTTTCTGTTTTTTTTTCCCCAAAGCAAGGGATGACTTGTTTGAAGCAGACAATAGTACTGTACTGTCTGTAGCTCTGTGTATAATGGCATCATGAATATGCATCTTTGGAGATTAAAGAAACCCCTTTCTCAGACTCTGATACACAAAACACTCTGAATTTTATTATTAAAATCATACTAAATAAACCATGCAATTATGACACAGACAAAACAAGTAGATTATTATTCTGTGCAATTCTCATTGAAATGAATGGAGGAAAAACAAAAGGAAAGGGAAAAACCATCCTAACCTTTAAAAATGAACTCCCAGTCTATCTCCTCTTCTCCTTCAATATTCACTCCTTTCTTGAAAGGTGAAAAGCCTTTTGTCTTCCAGCTTCCAGATCTTGATTTTTTTCAGAGATGTCCCCATTGTTCTTGTATTTACAAACTAAAGACATTCACTCAAAGCAACAGAGCAAGGTCAGCTCTATGCCATGGCCAGTGCCACAGAACCCACACTCAGGTACATTCATCATGGAACTGCACCTGCCCAGTGGGATTTTCACAGAATCATCGGAAAAGACCTTTAAGATCATCAAACCCAACTGTTACCCCAGCCCTGCCAAGGCCACCACTGCCCCACGTCCCTCAGCACCACATCTACACGGCTTTGAAACCCCTCCAGGGATGGGGACACCATCCCTGCCCTGGGCAGCCTGGGCAGGGCCTGACAACCCTTTTGGGGAAGAAATGGTTCCCAAGATCCAATCTCAACTTCCCCTGGGCAACCTGAGGCCATTTCCTCTTGTTCTATCTCTTGCAACTTGGGAGCACAGACCAACCCCCCCTGGCTCCAACCTCCTCTCAGGCAGCTGCAGAGCCAGAAGGTCTCTTCTCAGCCTCCTTTGCTCCAAGCTGGACACCCCCAGCTCCCTCAGTTTCTCCTCAGCTGGCATGTGCTCCAGCCCCTTCCCCAGCTCCATTGCCCTTCTCTGGACACACTCCACCACCTCAATGTCCTTCTTGTCATTAGGGCCCCAGAACTGACCCCAGGATGTGATGTGTGGCCTCACAAGTGCCCAGCACAGGGGGACGATCCCTGCCCTGGTACTGCTGTCCACACCAGTGCTGATATAAGCCAAGATGCTGATGGCCTTCTTGGCCACCTTGGCACACACTGGCAAGATGTTTCTCCATGGAGGCATTGTAGTTTACAACCCCAGCACCTATTCCTTCACCCCAAAACTAGCCCAAACCAGGTGAGATTTCAGCACTGCTTTGTCTGTGCTCCTTTCTCAGCAGTGAAAGTGGGAGAGAGAAGTGGAGTTGTGGGCTTGGAGATGTGAAGCCAGCTGTCTCTTTGAAGGTGAGTTATCTCAAATTCTACCACCAGGAGCAGGAAGTATTTTTCCATCATGTCAGGGACATCAAGAGCATGTAGATATCGACCGTTTTTAACGTTTCTGTAGATCCTAATCTAAGCTGAGCTAGTGTAAAGGAGCATTAAAGAATGCTCTTCAAAATGTTATACGTACAGTGGGAGATACAGCCTGTCAGGATACACTCTGGGTTACCATTAGCTGTGATGCAGAACGTGGGATGTTGTCATTGCTCATCTCCCCCCGCGCTTGGCGGCGTTTGTGCACACCATCTGAAAGCTCGGAGGGACACATTTTAATTTGAGCTTTATGATGTGTGAGGCTGAAGCCTCATAATGTTAAAAAAGGGTGCCATAAATCAGGGCAGCTGCCTGGCGCTCGCACCAAGCCCCGTGGCAGCTGGTGCACCTCTCTCGGGACAGCTGAAGGTGAACAAACACAACGGGAAGTTTCCAGGCTCTCCCACTTCATCTCCAAGGCAATCTCTGCTGCTGTGTTTGAGCCCTCTATCCAGACACCCTCGTGCTGGTGGCCAGAAACCACCTTGCCTCTGAAGACTGTGCAGACCTGGAAACAGGGACTATCTTGGTATTTTGTCTGAAGTTGCCAGGATTTACCCCAAAAGCTGTTTTCTATAAGCTTGGGCATTAGCCCAAGCCCTAGCCCACGGGTCAGCACAGCAGTGGCAACTGGTAGTTTGGGTTTTCTAGAAATGGTCCATTACTCATCTACTGGCTGAATGGGAACAAAACTGCTCAGTTCACCCATTGCTAACAGGCAGCTCTGTGTTTATCATAAAATACTTTCTTTATTAGATTTTTGGGGTTAAAAAAACCCCCAAACCCCACCATATTCCTGCTGAAGATCATGCCTTGCTGTTGGAAAATGCACCGCTTACAGTGGTGGTGGGGTAGGAGGTACTGAACCAGACAGCTAGCCCAGTAAGGGGTAAGGTACAGGGAAAGTTACTTTTCCCATGGAACAAGGTGCAAATCAGTGGATTGCACTGCTCTGTTCTCAGCAGGGGACAACCTCCACCTCTGGCTTGGCAGGCTAGGCAGCAGTGTGGCCTTGCCTTTGCTCCAGGAAGGGAGGAAAAGTTCCTGTATGGCTGTGCTCCTGTGCCGGGCTGTCCCGTGGCACTGCACGTGTCCTGGCACACCCTGCCTCTGTCATAAGGATGTGCTTCTGGAAAGGGATGGAAGGCTGAAACCTCCTGAAAATGAGCAAACCTGAGCTGGCAGACTGTCAGGCCAGCTAACACTCGGGTCAATGCAAGTGTCACCAGAGAGCGAGCAAGCCCTGGGGCCGCGGGCTGGGAGGTGCACAGGGCAGGGATGAAGGTCTGGCCCAAAAGGGCCATTTTCATCTCAGATGATGAAATGTATTTCAGAGCATATAATTTGTTCAGCTCATGCCTACGTTACATTCATACCTAAGTGCTTTTGCCTCTTGCAATACTATTTGCAGGTGCTAAATGCCTGATGAGACAGGGAGAGCGAGGCAGGGACTGGTCTCTATGGACCCTCTAATCCACTCTGGACCCCAACGCAGGACCAAAAGCTGCCTGTGTCATTCCTGGCAGAGGTGTGCCCAGGCCCTTGTTAAAAACCCATTGCCAACCATTCCACACCAGCCTCAGCCCAGCACTCCTCCCCAGTGCTTGCCCACACTTGCCTTTACAGAAGCCTCCTTCCCCAGACATCCAACCTCTTTTCTTTTTTTCCCATTTCCATCTGGATTCCGGTTTCCAAAACTCCTTTTTCATTGTTGAAGCACTGCTGAAATTTTTTACAGCATATCCTCATAGTACATAAAAAGAGTATGAAACTCTGATTACTACATCTACTGTAACAATTCTCCTTCTCACGAGTGAATTCCATGTACCTGCCAAGCAAAGGGTGTTTCATAATATTTAGTGAGACTGAGGGAAAGCAGATTGTCCTGTGCAGCACCCTGACAGCAGGTTTTTAGCACAGCAGGGTGTTTGGCAGCCTTGCCTCTTTCTGTGAGTTGCTGGGTTTGCTGTACTAACAGACTGGAGGCTTTTGCAGTCAGATTCCCATTTTCCAGTGCTTTGACAAAAAATCGAAAGGGTGTCAGGGCCAAAAAACCACCATGTCACCATGACGCAGGCTGCAGTCACAGACATCTCATCACACCGCTTCACTGTTGTGCCTCATTGTTTGGTGGGGCAGTGCTGAGGGGGACCAAACCACACCAGCAGCCTGCAGCAGCAAGGTTTTGTGCTCTGGAATTAACTGGTGGCACCAGGAAGACGGTGACAGGAGGGACCTGAGCAAGGGCTGGTGCTCCAGGAGCAGCAGATGGGTTGGGAGCTCCACGTGAAAAGTCAGCAACCCACAGCCTGCCCAAGAAGGGCTTGTGATGTGCAAGGGGCTGGGGGGATTTTGGCTGGTGTTTCTAGCACAGGTGTAAAACCAGCCATGAACAACATCCGCATGGGGAGCCTGCAGCCCTGCTGTGAAAGGACCAGCCTGTGGTGCTGGCTCTCTGCTCTGCAGGAGAAATAAAGAATGCTGGCCCAAACCATCCTGGGGACCAAAACTCTCCCGTGGTGCCCAGCTCTGCCCAGGGCTGCCAAGGATGGGGCTCCAAGGATGGGGCTGAATTGGGTCAGTGTTTCCCAAATATTTCATAGTTAGTTACACGTATTAAGCCTCCATCTTTCTATCTACAACTTGATATTGTGACTAATGCTCACAACACACGTACCACGACATCATATGTATCTAAAGGACACAGGGAACTGCATACAAATGAGTTGGGAGAAACTTTTCTGAACTCTTCTAAAACTGTTCTCCCAGTGCCAGTAACTGAATATCCCCAGGCAGGGGAAGGAAAACCTGCCAGCCTGGCAGATAAACTGGCTTCATTACAATGCAAAGGTCATGAGCTCAAATTCTCTTAAGCTGAGACTGCTACTAAAATTTCTATTAGCTTTTCTTTATAGCAAAGCAATTATTTGCCTAAAGCAAAAGAAAAAAAACAAGCTGCCAAACAGCTGCCACAGGTTGGTTTTCTTTAAATATGGAAGAAAAAATAACCAAAAAAAGGAAGAGGAAAAAACCAACAAACCAACCTTAGCTCTGGCAAGCTTATTAACAAATTCATTATCAATTTTTCACTGATTAAACACAATAGTATACTAGGTTTAATATTCTGTGGACCTTATAGAGGCCTTCCAATATCTGAAAGAGGCCTCTAAGAAGGCTGGGGAAGAGCTGATCACTAGGGCATGTAACAACAGGACAAGGGGTAGTGGCTTTAACCCAGGCTGAACTAGGTGTGACTGTGGTGATCTTGGTAAAAATATTAGTAAAGATTGACCTTGCTTACCTCTTATTCCATGCCCTCTGCATATCAGAGTCCATCCTCAGCATGAGGATTTATCAGGGTTCCTGGAGAAGCTGGAAAGAGGAAACATGGTTTTAGTTATCAGTGCAGAGTCACTCTTACATGTCGGGCATCTCCACACCCCAACATGCTTCACTGCAAAATGCTCCAGCAAGTTCCTCCTGTCCAGGTCCTCTGGCTGTTTCTGTCCCTTTCCATGACTGATGGCTTGATTTTAAGTAACTTATTGTGAAAGCAAAGAACCAGTAAATGTCCTCATTTCAAGAACACTTCAATGGTTTAAGCCAGGTTAAAAATGAGAACACTTAAGGTCACCAACCTGAGCATTTAGAGTCACTGGCCACTTCAAGTGCTTTAATGGTCTGTTAATGTCCTGCTGCAAGTACATCTACAACATTAGATATAATTTGATCAAATTAATTCAAAGTGCATAAAGATTTTAAGGTAAACTTAAAAAAATACATAAAAGATCATATATTTATGGTGATTGTCTCTCTACATACAGACAAGACATTCTTTTCAGGGCTTTCTGATGAAAACACCAGACATTTTAGCTGATTCTCCACATATCCCTAAGATGAATAGTTGTGACCAAAAGGTATAAATCCATATGTTCCCCTAAGGGGAGAAACTGAGGCAGGGGTCAGTCCAGCTACCTGACAAGAGTTTATCCAAGATCAGCATCAGAACGGGGTTCAGAGGGGAAGAGCCAGACTGTGATGTCCCCAGGGGGCCAAAGTCTTGGCTTGGGACCTCCAGCCCATGTAAAGGCAGTGCCACCTCCATGCAACACCCCGGGGCTCCCCAACAGCTCAGCCCTGCATCTGCACTGAAAACCCAGCTGGACAAACAGACAGACATCTCTATTTACAACCTTTGTGCCAACATCACCCACAGAACAGAATGCTGGTACGAGGTCAGATGGGAGTGAGAGCACCAACATCTTCTGCACATAATTTCTTCTGCACTGACAAGTTCTCCAGAGGATGCCTTGCAAGGAGGTTCCTATCACTGCCATTACCAGTGTGCTCTGCTTCAGTCAGGGGATGCCTTCCAACGTGTTTGAGGTTGAGTTCCTTTAGCAATTTCAGCCCTAACAGTCTTTACCAGTGAACCGTGCACTGTAAATAAGATAGAAAAACCCTCCCATTTCTCAAAATAATAATGTCTGGGCTCTTCCCTGGCTGAGATTCTAACAGCAATCCGTGTATTTGCATTGTACCAGCAGCCTGGTGCCCAGCTACCTGCTCAGTAAAGGTGTCATATTTACAGTCTGCACAATTCTGTTGTTGTTAAACTTATGAGCAAAGCCAATGACCCAAAAAACAGGGAAATGTATGAACTGGAACAAAAAGAGGCTGGCAATAATGTGCACTATGTTATCACAGGCAGCAGAATCAAAAGACAAGCAGTAAAGCAATTTCTACTGAAATGAATGTCAATGTGTCCATGACTCCCACCAAACTTCTCCCCAACACACCCTGATTTCTACCGACATCATTTGTAACTTTTCCCTTAAGCTTCTTGCTCTGAGATCGAGGGGGCAGCAGGCTCAGCCCAGCTGCTCACAGGGCTTGCCTTGCACAGAGGAGCTGTCCCAGCCCTGACTGCTCTCTGCCTGCTGACTTCCCTGGGGAATGTGTCCAGAGCAGGGCAGTGGAGCTGGGGAAGGGGCTGGAGCACAAGTCTTATGAGAATTTGCTGAGGGAGCTGGGGGTGTCCAGCCTGGAGACCAGGAGGTGAGGGGAGACCTTCTGGCTCTGCAGCTGCCTGAGAGGAGGTTGGACCCAGGGGGGTCGGGCTCTGCTCCCCAGGAACAAGTGATGGGACCAGAGGAAACGGCCTCAAGTTGCCCAGAGGAGGTTGAGATTGGATCTTGGGAACAATTCCTTCCTGGAACGGGTTTCGAGGCCCTGGCCCAGGCTGCCTAGGGCAGGGGGGGAGTCCCCATCCCTGGAGGGCTTTACCAGCCATGTAGACGTGGTGCTGAGGGACATGGATCAGTGGTGGCCTTGGCAGTGCTGGGTTAATGGTTGGACTGGATGATCTTAAAGGTCTTTTCCAACCAAAACAATTCCATAAGTCTCTGAAGCTGTGCTAGGGCCACACTGGTAAGAAGCAGCTGGCCCCTCTGGTGCAGATGTTGTTCAGCAGTGTTCAGGTGAGAAGCTGTGAGCATGGGAAAAAAAAATATTACAGGGCAGCTCCTTGTGTGTTTTCCTTTAACCTGACTTGTTTTTCCTCGCTCAGCCTCCTCCTGATCCGTGTCTGGGGTGAGGGTTGGGGCTGGGCAGGAGACATGTTTGCCACACGTTGGCCAACTTGTTTCCCCTGTGACCTGGGAACAGCAGGCCAGGGGTTGTCCTACCAATAGGCAAGCTTTATATTTACATTGTAATGAAACATAGAGGTCCTCAAAAAGCACAGAAAGGTCCTTGTTTGCTGTGACAAGGTCCTGAGCCTTATGGAAACAGCACATAAAGGAGAGTGGAGACTTCAGTCCTACAGACAAGGGAGGCAGCTCAGAGCAGAGTCCAGATGCCTAAAAACCATTTTATTCTTTGTTTCTCATTAAAAGATACGAGTTTTGTTAGAAGATGAAATATCTTAATGAACTAAATCAAGAGAAAGTGTATTTTTAATTTAGAAGTTCTGTTTTCCACTCTCTCAAAAACGTCTGCTCTTCATCCCTTTAAATGTTTCCTTAGGTAATACTGTTGTATATAACAAGGCACCAGAACAGCTCCCAGTGCTTTTATGAGGAGGTGTTTTTATATTGACAGATATTGCAGTTCACTGAGCAGAATATTAGAGTCTATAGAGGTTTGATAGGAGAAGGAGCCATAAAGCTATAGAAGAAATATATTAAGTTTGTTGCAAGTAAATGACAAAACTGTAGAAAATTAACACTGCTGGTTAGACTCTCCAATTTCTAGTTTTCCTTCCTGCTCAATCATCAGAAAACACATAATGTTTGGGAAAGTGCTGCAGTGTCAGTCACTGTGATCTGAGGATGGTCATTGCAGTGCCTGGAAGGGTTAGAGTGGTTCTCTTACCTCTGAAAATGGAAAACTACTTGAATGTCACTTATTTTCTGTTTTCTAGAGAACAGATGACATGATGTACAAATGTGTGTTATTCCTGTCTCTAATTTCCCTCCATTTCTATTTCACTAATGTAAAGATCCACAGAAATCCTGGGGAGACAGATGTGAACCGTTCCCTAACCTGGGGGGAAGAGGGGAAGGAAAGGAAGGAGAAAAGAATGACAACACCATCTCCTGCTACACTGTGCTGCTTACCAGAATACCCTGCAGGTGACAAATGATGAGGACAATTGCTGCAGCCACCAAGGAGTTAGCTGGGGACCTGGGACATGTGCTCCTTGCTGTGCCCCCAGCCCACAGGTGGGCAAATTGATTCTCCCCGCGGTCTTCTTCAAGTAAATAAGAAGACAGCAGCATCTCTTTACCTCCCAGATGTGGCTGAAAGAAGGATCTTCTCGGCAGCCTGTGCCTTCTCCAGGATGGCAATCCCAAACACACCTGGTGCCCAAAGCAGCGAGGGCCTGGAGAGGAGCCCAGGAGGAACAGAACAGCTCTCCTGGGTGATACCAGCAACAAGGGTCTGAAAAGAGGTGGAAAAGAAAATATATCAATGCTTGAAATCTGGAAGATTGGAACTGGTGAGGACAAGAAGGGTTTTCTGAGGATTTCTGAAAGGAAACGGAGAAGGAGTTGGTGATCTCCTAAAAACTAAGCTTCATGCCTTGGACAGAAAGCTCATGCTGCTTTGGTACAGAGACTTCCTCAAATCCTGCTGACACACACCTGTCTGGTGGGCTTAAAAAATGCTCTTTTCCAGCTTCCAGAGACTGGAATCATCAGGACCAAAAGTCCCAAGGGGGATTCAGCACTTGGATTCATTCCTGCAGTTTGGAGCAGAATGGGCTTTCAGGTGCCAAGAGGACCCAGCCTCAAAGCAGAAGGTTTTGGCTGCCTAGAGGGGACAGGAGAACCAGTTGTGCTGAGGTGTGACTGCTTTGGTAAGTGTGACATTGCACAGACCCTTCATCACCTCAGCAGCCTCTGCTGTACATAAGGTTCTTTCTCCTCCATGACTGAACAGAGGTCATCCATGGGCAGCACACACTTCTTCAGGCTGGATTTTTGGCTTCTCATTGGTTGGTTAAGTCAAACCAGTGGCAACTACCTTGTTGGGTTGAGATGGAAAAGGTAAACTGAAGGGAAAACCTTTCTGCCTGGTTTTCCATCAGGTTTGGCCTGACATCCCAACCAAGGTGTGCCAAACCAAGGTGTCCCATGGCCAGGAGGCAGCTCAACAGCATTCCCAAGGGGCAGGGCCTCACCTCCTGCCAGTAGTAACACTGGGATGCATTATCCTAGGCTGCAGGCTGGTGCTAGGGAAAGGAATTGCAAGAATGTTTTAGCAACAGAAAATACCAGCCAATTAAGGAAAGCTTTATCAAACTACCTTTGCTGAATGCCACACTTACCAAGCATGTGATTGCTGATTAGCAAACTAAGTAATAAAAGGATATGCTAAAAGATGAACAATGAAAAATAATGTTAATATGCACCCTCCTGGAGAGTAAATCATGACAGATGGCTGGGTACAATGCTTCCCTTTGGGGGGATCTGTGTGTCCATCCAGACTGCTGAAACTCCTGACAAAAAACACTAAATAGAAAATAACAAAGGTGCTTTTAACTCTGAGAACTTTTTTCAGTGCCACAGAGGCTTGTGGCTATTTGTTCACACTGCAGAGCCCTAGTGCTGCTGCTTACACAAGACTGACTTGCAATTTCTGTAAGATCAAGGCTTTTAGTCATGTTCCTGTGTGAGACAAGGCAGAAACCAAGCTGGATTTCCACCAGTTCCTGCCCTGTTGATGAGTGTCTGTTACAGGAGATAAGGCAGAGAGCAAAACTGAGACAACATGTGAATCTGCTTTGGATTCTGCCTTGTGTGTACATGGAAAATCTTGTGGAGTGCTCTGCTAGCTCAAGGAGTGGTGCCAATGCACTCGGGTGGGCAGGACACCTGCTGCCCCCAGCGCCCTTCTGTCACCTGGCTCCTCCTCTCAAGCTCAGATGAACTGAAATGGGCTTGTGAGGGGGTGGATGGGACTAACATGCAGTAAGGACAGCTCACTTACAGAGGTAAAAAAAATTACAGAAAGGTCAGAAGTCCCGCTAGTGAAATATTAGATAACAGACTAATAACAGGAACTGAATTCCTAGGGAAGAGAAGAACAAAAAAAAAGGCTAAAAAAAAAAAAAAAAAGCATCAGAGACTATGGAAATCAGAAACTCTGACCTTTAAAAAATGTGCATTTTGCAGTGCCAAACTGAAGCCATGTGGGAGGACCCAGCATCCAACTTTAGCACAATTAAATATTTTGCCAAGGCACAGCTCATTGTGACTTGCTGGCACAAACTCAGCCCTTCTGTTTACCTTTCTATGGGTTGAATGCAACACACAAAGTATCAGAATGAGTCCCAAGATGGAAAAAAAGAAGGATTCATGCACAAGCTGTGTGTGCAGTGGGCTGCTTCATGCTGGAAGCAAGTGGCATAGAAAGAAATCCTCAAAGTCAGTAACAAATCAAACGTCACTTTTAATCTGTGCCTTAATAAGTTATGCAGAAAAGTCTGCAGTTTCTGTCAAAACGGAAAATAAATTTCTTATAAATCAAGTCTGTAAGGCTGCCTGCATCAAGTTAAAAAAACTGGGTGATCAATAGGTTTTCAGCAGCACTCAAAATGAAGACCATCTAGGTGTTACAATTGGTACAAACAGCACAACTGTACGTCTGTCACTTTGCTTGGTGGTAGTGCAAGGTGCCCTGACAGGTTAATGGCTGATTTTTGAGGTTGGGCATCTGTGCTGCTGGAACCCTCCCATATGCAAACCCCAGGGACCTTCTGGGTGGATCAAGCTCCACTGGACATGCCCATATATTTTCCTCCAACCCAAGACCCACCAGAGGAGAGCAAAGGACTCCCAACATGTCCACTCCAACTTGTGGGGCTGGTCCATCTTTGAACCAACAGCACCATGGACCTTGTGAGATGGTGGTGTTTGAATCCCTCAGGGCTTATTTAAGAACAACACTATCTGATCCAACAATAAATAAAACAGGACATGGGAACGTAGTTAATATACTTGACACATCAATAACAACTCATTTTGCCCTGCTGTTTGGAAGGAGTGCCTCTGTGCAAGTGCACAGCTGAGCTGTACAAACCCAGAGTCATCTGAAACACCTAATTCCTCATGTTACTCCAGCAAAGACTTCTCTGATTTTCCTGGGTAGCCTAAGGTTACAGCAATATGGCATAATAAGATTTTACAACTTCCACCAGATGGAAGGGAAGAGTTTTATGAATTAATGGCAAAATTGACCTTTTCCTTCAATCTACTGTGGTGTCCAAAAAAGAAATCTCTTAGTCTCAGTTTTCTGTAGAACTATGAACATTTATAATCTGGAACACTTTCTGCTCTTTCTGACAGGCAGAAAGATGTCACCTCTTCTTTCCAAGCCATGATCTAGACATCAGGATGAGGTGGGCAAGACCAGAGAAGCAGATCAAGTCTGGTTCTGAGGAAGGGAATTGCTACGCTGTGTAACCAACCATGGTATTTTGTTACTTGCTAGAAGTAGAGAGAGAAACACAGAAAATGTAAGAAGAGAATTTCAAGGACTCCAACAGTCAGGGAAGAGGGATGAGCAAGTCATTCTGTTCTCCATGCACCCATATTGCAAGAACACCAAGAGACAGCAACTGATGTACTCAGGTTTTATCCAGCACCTTGTATAAAATCAGTGTGACTGAGCACAGATAATTTTAAATGAGCAAGCATTGTACACATTTTTCACAAAAAAACATGTTCTGGGCTACCAGTACAAACTCCACCTTGCTCTGTCCCAACCACTGGGCTGGAGCTTTCCTGCCAGAGCTGAAGATACACTGCCCATGGGTTCCAGCTTTCCTCTGGAAGCTGCCTCCCAAAATGGGTGAGAGAAGCAGGTTGGATAACACCCAGCTGGTTAACACAAATCCAAGGGGCTGCAAAATAAACAGATAACCTCAGAAATTAAAGTTACTTTAGCAGAAATAGTACAAATCAGCAACAAGACAGTCCTGCTGCTCTAAGTGACATCATCTATAGACTATCCTGGCAGTCAGATGAAGAGTAACAGATTCAGGACAAGAATTGAAAAAGATTTAAATGTAATACTTGTGAGATGATACTATGGAAATGCTTAAAAGCATTAGGATAATTTAGAAATAATAATTAAAATCCTAACAACAATGATTATAAATTTTTACATGCTGAGCAGGGTTATCTCAAATTTTCTCGACCATTAATATTGTCCAATAGTTACAGTTCTTGTTAAAGAAAAACAAAGCACTGTTTGGGCTTTTCCCAGGTGTGTGCAGGGTGGGAAATGGGGAGGAGAGGGGGAGAATGCTGGTTTGAAATGTTTTTTGGAATGAGACTATAAATGAAGCAAGTTGTTGCCTAGATGTCTTTGCTGGCCAGTGTCCTGGTCCTTGTCCTGGTCCTGCCTGTGAGGCTCTCAGCCCTCCACCCTGCACAACCAGCCTGGTCATTCTGTGTGGTGATGTTGGACAGTGCTCTGCAATGTATGGAAAAGCAGCAAAAACGAAATTTCCTTGTTTGTCTGCAGAAAGTCACTCACCAAGTTAATAAAAACCTGAGAAACACCAAGCTGACTCAGCTGCCTGATCCCCAGGAAAACCTGCTCCAACAGTCCTCTGACATGTCTTGAATTGGGGCTGATGGCAACTTGCTTGGTGAGTGATCCCAGCCCAAAGTCTTGAAGCCATTGAGCTAAGGTCAGTGTCTCTGTCCAATCAGTTCATTTATTTCATTTCTTTCTCTCTCTCTCTCTCTCTTTTTTTTTTTAATACTCAAACCAATTTTGGGTTATTTATTTGTTATTTCATATTTACACATGAAAGAAATATCTCTCCCCTAAAGCAAATCAAGGACAGAATTACAATCTCAGAAAGGTCAGCATCCATCTGGTTTGTTAATTGAACCTGTCTTCAGAGCCACAATGCCAATACTTCCAGGGCAAGAAAGGGCAGGGACATCATCATCATTATCAGAGCAAATGTCTTTGTACGAACTGGAATTGATAGTGGATAGGCTGGAGCCAAGTGCAGCCTCCGCTTCAATTCCTCTCTCAAGGAACCAGCAGTCCTTGGGTATTTGTCATTTTTCTCAAGGTAAATGGTTCCATGAGGTTGTACTCCTCTGAGGCTGGTCCCAGGGGTGGAAATTATCAGTTAGTTACAGCCTGCTCAGCTCCCGGCACAAAGATCCTCTTGGAGCTTCAAATGTTTTATTAAAACTCTTCTGCTATTTTACCTTGCCTAAAATATCTACTGTTCCTTTGTGTACTGGTCTGCCAAAGTGTCCCTGAAGGAAGAGAAGTGGGGAAAAGCCACCTAGTTGTGTTTGGAGCAATCTGTGAGGTGGCAGCAAACGAGCCCCTCTAGACAGTTGGATGCAGCTCCTTGCTGCTGGGGTGCTTCCCTGCACCTCCCCTTTGCACAGGACTCCTGCACTTCTCAGTATTCCTGGCACCCAGCAATTACAGCTTCAGGAGAAATGTCATTCATAGAATCATTAAGGTTGGAAGGGACCTTAAAGATCATCCAGTTCCAACCCCCCTGCCATGAGCAGGGAACCCAACTACTAGACCATGTTGCACAAAACCTCATCCAACCTGGCCTTAAAAACCTCCAGGGATGGGGCATCAACAACCTCCCTGGGCAACCCATCCCAGTTCCTCACCACCCTGAGAGTGAAGAATTTCTTCCTAATATCTGACCTAAATCTCCCCTCTCTCAGTTTAAAACCATCACCCCTTGTCCTATCACTCTCTTCTCTGATGAAAAGCCCCTCCCCAGCTTTCCTGGAGCCCCTTCAGGCACTGGAAGGTGCTCTAAGGTCTCCTCAGAGCCTTCTCTTCCACAATTCCACAATTGTTGCCATTGGAAGGGTTAAGATGTTCTTCACAGAAGCTGCCAGGCCAAGGCAGGGGGAGCACAGTGCTCCCAATCTGGTCACCTCACTGTGCACTCTGAGCTTTCACTTCCTTGGAGCACTTTTTGCTGGACAAAGAACCTGGTGAGAGGCCTTTACAAAAGAGAACAATTATTTAAGCTGGAAATGATCAGTCCCCCAAGTGCAGAGGGAGTTGTGCTGCATGGTGAGGCTGTCCTTCTAACAAACTTTTGCTGAAGTCCGTGCTAACTGTTTGGAGACATTGTTGACAAGATAATTAGATTATTTGGGGGATATCAAGGGAGTTTTCACATTAATTTATTTGGACAAACGATTACTCTTAGGGGCTGAGAATTGGAAACATCTCATAAATAATCTGAGCTGGTTGAATGAAAGCCATTGACAGAAGGACATCGTTCTCACTTTTAACTTGTTGAAGGACAGATACTGGATTTGTGCAACAAATATATTAACCCTGTACAAACAAAATAAATTCATATTTTCCTTTTGCTTCACCCAGGATGGACACTCGTGAGTTGCTGATTTCTTGCACACCAATGAATGGGGTTTTTTTCAGAGAAATGAGCAGAGCCTTATAGGTAAGAAACTGGACAAATGCACCTGGGCTCTCAGAGCACAAACACCATCTCTGCCACCCATGGCTTGTCTCAAGGTTCCCAAATTTAGCAGTGGGACCATCCTCTGTGCCTCCCTAGCCCCCCCAAACCTAGCAGCAGGGTGACCCACACCACCTTACCATGGCTCAGGCTGTGATTAGAGCCCTGCAGCTGACGAGAGGATTTTGACCTTCTCCCTGGAGCAGCCCCAGCATTCTTGGATCTCCCTCTGCTCCTTGGGTGTGCTGAACATCCTCATGATCCTGCTTCATCCCCCAGAGGCTGCTCAGAATGTGCCCACCTCTGGGTTTCACAGCAGCAGCAGCTCCTCCAAAGCCTCAGTATGGTTCATTTTCCATGTCCTGCTGAGTATATAAATGGTGTTAAAAGGTGAAATTATTTTAAAATACTTTTTTTCACTAAAGCATGGTCTAATGTATATTGCATTTATTTTTCAAATACCTGTAGGACTGTATTTATTGTAAGTTTCTATTTGCCCATTCCTACTACTAAGTTTAAACCTAATTACTGCAGTTAGAAAATAATGCCACCACTTTCCTTACCTGTATTCTACATCACTAAGTAAAATGACAAAGACACATCCTGCACGTCCTTCCTGAAGGTGCAGCAGAAAAGGGCAGTTACAGCTGTAATTCCTATTTCTGTGACACCTGACGGATATTTAAGTTGTCACCTGTTGTTGGGAAGAGCCACATTTAACAAAATCAAATGATAACTCTTCTCCTGAACATTTAGACATACATTACTTGTTTTTCCCCACAGCATCTGATACATACACATGGCTATTTAGCTACAAACTGCATGTTTTAAGCAGCATTTCTGTGAACCAGAGCCACGTGAAATGGCACTGGCACAACAGGCCATTGGTCCTCCAGAGCTGCTTAGTGCTGGAACTTAAATCCAAGTTTTGGTGCCCCACAGCTCTTGTAAAAAAACATGCTTTCCTCTCGATAAAACCCTCCCTGGCTGCCAGAGACCATGTAAGAAACCTTTAACCAAAGTAACATAAGACAAGGAAAAAATTATGTAAAGACATAATAATGATATATAATGATAGGATTATTTCCAGGTACATATTTTTTGCCAGTGCCAGCTCTGTGCACATTTCTGTTCTAAGAAAAGGTGAGATTTTGCATTGCTATTTGCTGGCACAAGCAGAAGGAGGCTGAGCATTCCCTAAGCTCCATCACAGAGCCACCAGCCCAGGCAGGAGCTGCTCCCCAAAAGTCCCTCCCAGGTCCATCCTGCCCATCCCTGCTGCCACCCCTCCTTGCACCAGGGCAGAGCTGCACAAGGTCTCTTACGGCTCAGATTGAAAAGCCTGTTGCTCATTTCATCTCCCTCAGCAGCCTATGCCACGGTCTGCAATGGGTTAATGTCATCCTGGGTTATAACAACTCCCAGTTCAGACCTTCAAACAAAATACTGTAATCCTTGGATTCAACTAAGGAAAGAAATGGTGGTTAAATGGCCCAACCTCAAAATTCAGAATTAAAAACACTGAACAAACAAACTGGGTTTGGAATACACAAGGACAGAAACCATTCCAAAGGAAGAAAAGAACCATAGTACAGTGAGAGATTCTTCCCTGTGAGGGTGGTGAGAGCCTGGCCCAGGTTGCCCAGGGAAGCTGTGGCTGCCCCATCCCTGGCAGTGTTGAAGGGCAGGTTGGATGGGGCTCGGAGCAGCCTGGGCTGGTGGGAGGTGTCCCTGCCCAGGCAGGGGGTTAGAAACAGATGATCTTTAAGGGCCCTCCCAACACATACCAGTCTGGGATTCTGTGAAAATGAGGAAAAAAACATTTCCTGTGTACTTCTGTGCTGCTCAGGCAAAAGCAAAACTTCCAGTGGCTGCAAGATTCAGCAGCACCTGTGAAGTTTTCCTGGTATTTCCATGACACACCCAAGAGCAGCCCAGGCTACTACATTTCCTGCCCGTTTCCCTTCAGTCAGCCATTCAAACCCCATCTGATGGTTCAGGGATGAACACTCACAAACTTTAGGTGAATTTTGCTTGTTCCTGTGAAAACCAGACCACGGGGTTAGCTGTGGCACTTACGTGCCAACCTGTAGCACCAGGGTGGACATTTCTGTCCAGGACTTGCTGCATGCTCCAAGATTAGGCTGCTCTGCAGCTGGGCAAAACAAAGACCTATTGCTGTTTTGTCATATTTTTACTGCATTATTCTGACAGCTTTACTGTCCTAAATCAATAAAAAATAGATGTTTAGAAGTCAATGTGCAATAGAACAATACAGTCAAATGAAATTAAAATAAAAGAGATTGAAGCCACTGGTGAGCACAGACATTAAAAACCAAGTGCTGTGGGCCTGGGAGCAGTTCCCCCCCCAAGCAGACATCCTTTCCCATTTCTCTCTGTGCAATACAAACCAACAGTTATTGCCAGGGTAGCCTGTGCTTGACCCAGTGTTGAGACCAGAAATGCAATCCCTCATTTCAGTGGGCTCCCAGACCAATGGCCCTGGCTCTGCAATGAGCAGAAACACAACATTAAGCACCATATGAGTTTTGCTGCAGCCAACACATAAACAAGAGAAGCACTTGGATGCTCTTTATTACAAATATCTGCAGGTAAAATGTAATTCTCCAGAACAGTTTGGCCTTCAGATGCAAAATGAAGAAGACACACTGCAGTGCTTTGATGGTGATAGTTTCTTTCTGACAATAAAAAGCTAAAGTAGCTGATCTCAGACTCCATGCAAAGGCTGCCACGCAGCATCTCCCAGCATGGAGATGAATATGCTTGTGGTGTCTGCATGGTGAGTGAAAACAGTGTCCTTTCACAGAATCCCCAAGGCTGGAAAAGACCTTTAAGGCCATCAAGTCCAGCCTATGACCAACACCACCACATCAGCCAGACCATGGCACTAAGTGCCACATCCAGCCTTTCCTTGAACACATTCAGGGATGGTGCCTCCACCACTTCCCTGGGCAGGCCATTCCAATGTCTCATCACCCTTTCTATAAGGAAGTGCTTCTTAATATCCAACCTAAACCTCCCCTGGAGCAGCTTCAGGCCAGGCCCCCTCATTCCATCACTGGTTGCCTGGGTAAGAGCCCAGACCCCCCTGACCACAACCTCCCTTCAGGTGGTTGTAGAGAGAGAGAAGGTCCCCTCTGAGTCTCCTCTTCTCCAGGCTCAACAACCCCATCTCCCTCAGCCTCTCCTCACCAGACTTTCTCTTCAGTCCCTTCACCAGCCTTGTTATCTCCTCTGGACCTGCTCCAGCAACTCAATGTTCTTCTTGAAGTGAGGGGCCTGGAATTGGACACGGGACTCAAGGTGAGGCCTCAGCTGAGTTTCATTCCTGAGAGTTTTCTTTCTAAAGAACTGTGCTTTTAAGGGGAAAAAGGCTGATTTTTGTGGGTGTGCATGTGTTGTGATTGCTTAAAACTGTTTCTCTTAAAACATAAAGAGGACATAAAGAGGTTTTTTTAATGAAGGAAAACCTGAATTCAAAGGTGGCCACAACCTCCTTTTTCCAATCCTCCTGGGAAGGTACCTTAGGAGTACAAAAAAACTCCATTTCCTTTAAAAATGGTGTTGTTCATACTATGGAATTTGTTCTCTCTCTTCACACTGTGCTCAAGTTGCCAAGCTTCTGTTGAGCATTTAGCATGGACAGGCAGGTGACGTGAGAGTAAACAAATCAGAAATGCTGAAACAGAAAAGTAGACAGAATTAATATGGTTTTGTACCCTTTAGATAATGATATTTTTCTTAATACCTGTTTAATATAGCCTAGAGGTCACACGCTTCCATTTCCACTCAATTCTTTTTCTATTGTGGAGCATTAAAATGATCTATAGACTTGGTGCATTGTCAGGTCTGATGTGCAGGGCTAATGGCACGTTGAGAAACCGTTAATGCTTTTTCTATTGTCATCTTAACAGTTCCCCAAGAGTTGTTTTCAATGTCAAGCATTCACTGGGTTTGGAGAAATGTCCTGATCCTGCACTGAGAAGATGCCTGGCACCCCACTCTCCCCAGCCATTATGCAGGCACACTTCATAGGCAGCAAGGATACTATTTATTTTGTGCACCACTGCTAATTAGGGATTACCTGCAAGGCCAAGATAAGGCCTTGTGAAAGCTGTGAAAACCAGTGCACTGAACATACCCCACGTGCACGGACATTTTCCAAGTACAGCTAGATGGATTCAGCCATACTGGCTAAAATAAAGAGTGTGCTGCTTCAGGAAAAGGTAAAATACATGACCTCTGTTCAGGCACTGTGTGAAGACCTGTAAGGACTGAAATACTTCAGCTGCAGCTGATAAAAACCACAGTTTTTCACTTTGTCCAGCAAAGAACAGGGTGCGTACGGCAGACACTGATGCTCTCCTGAAAGCTGTAGGGCTAATTAAAGTAATTACATGAGGCTGGCAAATTGCTGGGAGCCTCACAGTAAAAAGAGCCTCACATAATTCAAAAGGGCAATGATTTCTTAAGCATAAAATTGTTGGGGAAAGATATGTAAATGAAATGTAACGATCCATTAGCAAAAAATTATACCCTCACTTCAGTGAGCACAAGACTTCTTCTGCTGTCAGGCTGATAATTGTTCAATTGTATGAACAGTATCATGACTGTTGCACTAGAAACATTAGAGTTCATAAACGTCTTTTTTACTGACCCTTTAAACTTCTCTAACAGTCAGGTTACTGGTAACTACTGCCTTGCTTGACAGGAGCAAGACCTCATTTGTGAGGAGAAGATTTCTCTATTACATGGTACCAGGCAGTAGAAGCATAATAATAATAAAAAAAAGACAACACATGATATCACCAAAAAGAGAGAGAGCCTGGGAAGAAGTCTCTTAGTTACACATCCAAACAGCTGGGAAAAGGAGCAATACATGCCACTGGTTTGCTCCCAGGGCTCTGTGCCATTTCATTCAACACTGCAGTCAGTGCCTGAGGACCTGGCTTGGCTTCTCTGTGCCAATGAGGGAGCACAGTCATTTGTACAAAGCTACAACAAAAACTTACTTCTGGGTTGATGCTTTTACCACAATCCCATTCTTTTACCACAATCCCATTCTTTAACCAAACCCCCATTCTTTTACCATGCTGTTAATGGATTAGTCACGGGATGCCCTGTCCTTACCCTCTGACAGAGCAGCCCCAGCAGGTACAGAACCCACTTCACCCATTTCCCCTCAGTTCTGTTAATTCAAAAATACCCTCGTTCCACTCCAATTAATGTCAATGTTATGTCTTTCTTAATGACTGTAACATGTTCGTTTCTTGTAGAACACAGAGGCACTTTTTGTTGTTTTGTTGTTTGGGTGGGTTTTTTTACAGTAAGTATTTTATATTCACAAATGTGTATCCCTGAAATCCATTTTGCACACAGGAAATTTCCATCTTGTTCCTGTGTATAAGAACATCTGTAAAAGAAGCTGGAGTGAAAAATGAGCACGTGGGGTTTAGAAAACACTTGAGAGAAGTTTTCTATCCATTCCCACTCGCTCCTGCTTCCCATATAAGCCACAATGTATCAGATCTCCTAAGGGCAGGTATTGGGCCAAGCCCCAGTTAAGAGACAGCTCCAGAGCAACTCAGACACAAGTTTGCCCACTTGCTGCCTGGTGGGTGCCCCTGGAGAAAGAGGCAAGAGGAGGTGGGGGGAAGCAGGCTGCAAAACGTGGGGTCCACAGCTGCTTCACCAGTGCAAGTGTGGTGGGACCAGAGCATTTGGAGAGATGCTCCTTCAGAAGGGAGCTCCAGAAGTGGGTTTTGCAGGAATGTTTACAATTCTAGGGTGAAAGTCCCCAGCAGAGACAGAGAAACACGGGCCATGGAAATCAGCTTTGGGATCTGGCGTCCTGAGGAGCAGCAGCTGTACATCAGTGTCATGCTGCATACCACGACCTGGCAGAACTGCTGTGTGAAGTGCTAACCAGGTCCTCAGACACTGAACAATTATTTTTTGAGCAGTATAAGCACTAACAGCTTTACCAAGGGTGCTGGGCTCCAGCTCTGTAACCGAAGGCCCAGCAGGTGCCTGGACTGTGTATGTGTGTATTAGGTGGATGTGCAGGTAAAGCTGCACACCTTCTGCAGCTGCTCAATTAGGCACTGACAGGCTGCTAATGAGGTGATGAGTGCCTTTCCCTCCCCCTTCCAGCCCCAGAGAAGGATGCTGCAATACCTCCTGCACTCCAGATGTTCTAGATGTGCACTCCTTACCTTGGAAAACCAGCCCTTGCCTTAAGAATACGGAACCAATTCAATCCCCTGCGGTGAAATGGGTCTGCTCCTGACCTGTGCATTTACAAAGTTTCAGCCTGGGCAAACAAATGAGACAAATTATTATTAACTGGGAAAAGAAAAAGGAGGGGAAATGATGGAAAAGCTGATAGTCCCCTTAAATAAGTGTAACAGCACCACTGGGCCTCGCCATAATGATCCCTGTGCTTGCAGGCTGCATTTTTTCCTCCTTCTCCCCGTGATCCATTAGATTAAGCATAGCACAGATGACACTCAACAGTTCCTGGGAAGACAAATAAACAAAAATTCCCTTGTAACTCATTTTTCTTTTTTCCTCTCAAAGAAAGCAAAGACAAGGCAGCCTGCTGGAAACAGAATTTCACCCTGGCTATGTCTGACTGCAAGTGTTTAAAGATACTGTAGCAGAGATTGCCCTGCTATCTTCCCGTTGCTCTTTGATGCACATCCACAACAGCATCAATATTTCTGTTAAGACTCTGCAGACACGACTGCTGTGATGCTGCTACTACTCTTCACTTCCCTTTAATTATTTTCTTCTGTATATAGCAATTTGTTTCCCCCAACTGATAAATATCATCAATTTAAGGAATGTTACTATAATATAACTCCATGAATATATTTAGCATATAGAAAGTGTGTTCTCCCTTCGTTATTACAATAGAAATACAGCTTGATTTATAATATAATTCTCTCCTACAGCCAATTCATTTTTTCTATGAAAAATCTGCAGGTGTTGAAAAGAGAAAAGACAGTATTTTCCAGTGTATTTTTCTATCTTTTCTCTTTTAAAATTGCCCTGGTGGTTCTTGCAGCACAGCAGCACCTCAAGCCCAAGACCCCTTGCAGCCCTACTTCTGAATCCAGAGCAAGACTCCAACCTTGGCTTTTGGGCATTCCTCCTGGCAAGGACAGGAGCCATGTCCCACATGCCAACAGACCTTTGGATGCCCCAGCATCTTCCCAGGACATCACCAAGCCTTTCCTGGTGGAGGGGGGTGGTGGGTGAGGAGATGCCCCTCTCCAGCTGCTCCCACCCACCCCCCAGGCTGCAAGACCCACCTTGCCTGCTCATCTCTCCCAAAGCAGGTCAGACCAGCTCCAGCTGCTGCTGAACAGGGTTCACGGCCACCTCCTTACCTTCACAGAGAAACAGCTACAAGTGATGGTGAGCTCCCCAGCCACCGTGCCTCAGCTGAAGGCTGGAGATGAAGAGCTGAGAGACAACAACTTAAATTTCTACATCTGTCCCACCGCTGAGCTCCCACCTGCACCTTTTCTGCAGCCACTGAGGTTCCCATTTCAGCTGCTCCAGGAGGAAGCCCAAGCCCTGGCATTACTCACCCCACACTGCACATCCTCACTCATTCCCCAGGCTGGCACTTGTTGGAGCACAAGGTAACTAGTGAAAAAGCTTTTCTCTGATTTTCTGGACACAGGCACATTCTATTCCCTGACAGCCACGACCAAGTGCATGTTGGCTTTGCCATAACCAAGGGAAAGCTGGATTCGGAACTCACTGATGAACACTCCTGCATCTTCTGGTGCATTTGTCTCTGCTGCTCAGAAAACCCCCAGTGCTGCTTCACACAAGTTATTTTCCCTTTCCCTTTCTCTCCATCAGCTACATTTCATTGCCACAGAACAAATATTTGCAAATTCTCAGTTGTAATTTTTTGTCCTAACACCTGCAATTGTCGTAAATGATTCCTCAGAAGCACACACAGTATTTCCCCCCATCATTCATGTCAGGGAGGCATTTGTTGAATGGGATCTGGCTGGATCTCAGCTGCCAACTCCAAGTGGCATAGGGGGTTTGCACATTTTCCACAGTAGCTTTTGTTCTCAGGCTGTGGTTTTCCAGCCCACAGTTTACAAGACACTCAGTGCTAAAGCTGCTGTCTGAACTACAGTGATTTCTGCCTCTAATCTTCCAGCTCTTTCTGGTTCTTACAATATCCTTGGAGATGCTGAGAACTCAACAGGGCAGGACCCCACTTGACCTGCTCACCCTGACCTGCTCCCAGCAGGAGGCTGGACTGGGGCTCTGGAGATCTGTTTCCACTTACATCATCCTGGGATTACCTTTTTCTTTATCAAATGGTGAATTTTGTCTCTCAACTAGTATTTAAAAAAAAAAGAAAACAAAACAAAACACAAAACCAAAAAAACACCCACAAGAGCACAGATACTGCAATTTGCTGCAATTTCAACTCATCTTGGCTGCTCCGAGGGGATTTACAGCACTGTTCAATGTGCATATTTGTTATTATTTCTTTACCAGAGGTCTTTTTACATTATGTCCTAGAGTAACATGCATATATCAGGCAGCAGGTACTGCATGATGCTGTCAAATTGTATAAAGTGCTATAATTTTTGTTGAAGAAGTGCAAATCTTTGCTTTTTGTACGCATCTCAGATCTATTTCCTTATAAAATCAATACCTACTAGACACTATTTCTTCTTGATGTTGAGGGAAGAGCTCTCTTGCTGGTCTGCAGCTCCTGCCTGCTTCTCTTCCCCTCATTACTCTCAACTATTTATTCAAGAAACCAGCCCCACATGAGGGTGTATGACCCGTGTCCTGCTGGGGCAGGTGTGACAGGGCTGTGCAAGGGCATCAGCCCCTGGTGACAGACACCACTGAGAGGGCTTTGGCTGTAGCAGGTGTGATTTACAGCAGGCTTATTGGGTGGAAATCCTCAAAAATATTGCCCTGGAGCCCCTATTCTCCTATCTACATAAAAATGAATCATGGCTATAATGCTTATCTTCTAGACCCCTTTCTAATTAGAAACTGCAACCAAAGCATCCGCCTACTCAGACTTCTTGATTTTTGTTCCTGCCTCTCCTATTCCTGGATTTACATACTATCAGTTATTAAAAACCCCTTCCCTTTCTGATGTAAATATTCACTAGATGCAGTTTCTTTTGTCTGCACAATAAATATTACTGTGAAGCTCACCAGGAAATGAAGGCAGAGCCTGGAGCTGACTGTCCTTGGATGATGTACTGCGAATGAACTGTGTCCTCTGGGGATTATTCCAGTCCCCAAACAACAGACTTCTTGTATCTAAACATCAAAATATGTTTTCTTCCAACTTCCAAACAGCAGTACACATATAAATTTTCTAATGGATTTTCTGTTTACCTGTCACTTTAGCTGATCCAGTGGATAGAAATATAGCAGCAGCATCCACTTATTTTAAAAGTACCTTAACATTCCCAAAGTTGCTTTCAGTTTGGTTTCATAGTCTGAGAGTAACACAGGCAATTGCATAATAAGCACTTTCGTTTAAACTCCTTCCTATTTTCCATTATGAGAATTACCAGTGCTGGGTGGGGGATTAAGAAAAGCTATTAAAGCCATTCTCCCAAGCAAGTTGCTCAAATTTAGCCAGAACAAAGCCTTGCAGTTGGAGATGTCTGTTCCCTCATCCCCTTACACTCCTCTGCCTCAGCCATCCATTGCCCAAACCTGCTGTTCTTCCTCTCAGCTGTGCTCTTTATGAAGCTGTCAGAAGCAACAGCAGGACAGGGCTGTTGTGCACGTGTGATGCTGCACAAGTTCAGCACTTTCCTGACTATGGAATCATGGAATTGTCAGGGTTAGAAGGGACCTCTAGAGATCATCCAGTCCAAGCCCCTGCTCCAGCAGGATCCCCTGGAGCACATCACCCAGAGCTGCATCCAGGGGGGTCTGGAATATCTCCAGAGAAGGGGACTCCACAACCCCCTGGGCAGCCTGTCCCAGGGCTCTGTCACCCTCCCAGTAATGAAGTTTTCCCTCATATTTCAGTAACACTTCCCACGTTCCAGCGTGTGCCTGTTGCCCCTCATCCGTCCCTGGGCACTGCTGAGCAAAGTCTGGCTCTGAAAGTAATAAAACTGGCTCTTTATGGAATAAAAACTTCAGTGTTATACCCAGGATGTCCTTAGTTCCCAGCTGCAGCTTCCTCATACAGACCCCAACGCCATTCTCCGTAGATCTGTGAGCAGGTCCTTTCCCAGGGCAGGGCTACCATGATGGCTTTAGCACTGTACAGGTTCCTGATGGCACATCCAAGCCCTGTGTCTGGCCAGCCTGGGCTGCAGCTGGGTCTTGCCAAGCTCCACAGTCAGCTCTAGCACCAGAAATACAATTTTCTGCCGCTGCTTCTTGGGAAATCAACTCAAAATGCGTTAGCATGTTCTTGAACATTTTGCCCTTACTTTCAGGCTGGGTAGTGGTACCGGATTGAATGCCAGAGTGGTCTGGAAGGATAAAAGGGGATGTCTGTTCTCCATCCATCAGCAGCTGAACCGCATTAATCAGTGTCATGAAAGCTGTTCCTGGCTTACATCCTGGCCTGAGTCCAGCTTGTGCTGGGACTGGGATATTGGTTTTGGATAGATTAGCTCTCAGTCAGTCTTTAGCTGTCTTGCTGGGGAATTATTGTGCTATAACACAGTCTGTAATTACATGCTCACATGGTATCTTTTCCATTCAATGCACAGGGTGGAAATGTATGGAGAAGCATTAAGGTTGCGGGGACAAATACAAATTTGACCTTCAAGTGCTTGCCTTTACAATCTAAAAAAACTTCATTTTAGCACAGCCTTTCAAAAACTGTAGTAATTAGCTAGTGGCCAGGCTGCGTCAAGCAGGCAAAGCTCCTGCTCTGACTGGTGCATAGTCAAAAATCCATAGAAAGTAGAAGAGCACAAGTGAAATTCAGTCACAGACACACGCAGCAGAGAAGTGAAACAAGAGGAATGCTCCTGATGGCCACACAGCCAGGGGACACCTCACCCCAGGGCCAGGGCAGCACTTGTACTCACCCCTCTTCACTCTCCTCCTCCTCCTGCACGTTGATCACCTGTCTCCCTCCTGCTGTGGGGCTTGTGTCACAGCCAAAGCCTTCTCCAGGTGTTGAGCAGGGCTGCCTGGCAGGACCTGGTGCTGTGCCAAGGTGCATCCTGAGCTCCAGGGGGTGTGAGGAGGTGGTGGGAGCACAGCACCCGTGGAGGAGCACCAGAGGATCCCTTTGTATCAGAGTACAAACAGAATTACATGCAGTTAAGTGTTTAGACATAAAGCAAGCTTTCCCCTGGGTGACTTCAAGCCAAGGTTGTCCCAGGGGGCTGCATCCTGACCCAGCCTCCTCCCCCAGGCTCTTTCCTTGCTTCACTCAGCAACGCTTTGAGGACAAAATAGCCAGTTTGGCAACTGTGCCATTAGGTGTTCCAGGTATGGCACCTCAGCCCCTTCCTGGCTTTCCTGACCCCTCAGTTTGCCAGGAAATGCACCAGTTTGGGTGAGGGTCTGGCTGACACCAGCAGCACTGAGCTGCTGGCCCTGAGCCTGGCACATCCCACCCCTGCAGTAAAGAGGGATGCAAATAAAAAAAGGAAACTATGTTAATATAGCTCTTTTAGGCTGAAATCCCAATTTTAAATGCCATTATCTTTAGGTTTAGAGTTCAAAAATTTATTAAAGCCCTTCTCAGATTTTAATGCCCAAGTGGGAAACCAAACTGTGGCAACAGGAGCACGAGTGCAAATCCCCAACAGGGCTTTGAGGGGACAGGCACTGGCACTCCTGCCTTCCACATGTCCCATGTGTGCAGCAACTCCCTGCTGGGAGCAAGGAAATGGCTTTAGAAGTGTCACAAATAACAACAGGCTGAGGTTTGTAATGTTTCTGTTGCTGAGAGAAGAGGCAATTAAACAAGCCACTGGAAACTGTTAATATGCTCCATGATTAGCAGCAATTAGCAATGCCATTTTTTCACTCCCATCTCAGCAGGTGCAAGTGCCACAACAAGCCACCACTAAGCCCACTCCTAGGAAAGTTTGCCTAAGTAATCCTGCTTTTTCCTTCAAATGGGAGTTTATTTCACATTACTAAACGTTACTGCTTGCAATATGCATTTCTCCTTGATGTGTGCAAAGTTCCTTTCAACATGGAGGGAAAGATGAGCTCAGAGAGCTGCAGTGCCCGTGTCCTGCCCCCCAGTGCATCCAGACCCAGCTGAATTTTCTGTCTGGCACAGCAACAAGGGAATCAGCCTGTGCGAAACAAGGCTCCTTTAGTTCAGACCCTTGAAAAGGCAGAAAAGGTCTGAGCTCATCAGTTTGGTTCCTTCTGGTCTTTCTTACTCAGTTCAGATCTTCTGTATTTTGTGGTGCCTTATAACAAATAGTACTTAAATTAGCTGGGTTTGGGTTTTTTTATGCTCCACATTCAAAATTTGTTTCTGTTGCACTAAAGGGATGATGGGTTCAGTTAACTATTTAGGATGAGTTTAGGACTAATTTTAGGACCACCTTTTAATGGTTTTGGTTCTGTTTTTTTTTATCCTTGCTTAGGACTGTTTACTCTTGTTTGCTTTATAGTTGTGCAGGGTTTTTTCCTAGCTGTTCAGTTTGAGCAAAAGCTACAAGATTTAATTCTGTTTAGCCATTCATTACCTCCTACTCTGAATTGCCATGACAGCAGTTTTCATCTGCAAGGTCTGCATCTGCTTTTTATTTACTCTCCACGATGAAGCCACATGACTCCCCTCAGACACTGCCACGGGTACCCCGTGCATGTGTCACTGTGCTCTGCAGGCTCGGACAGAGGAAATGTAAAAATGTGATGTTGATGGCATGGAAAGAATACATGGCAGCATTCAATTGCCAAGTCAGGGCCTGCTTCCAAGGCAAATAGCTGTAAACTAGCTTTTGCATCTGTCTGGTGGGCATTTTTGATAGAGGTATTCAAAACAGATTCACTTTCCACAGGAGAGACTTCCCTCAGTACTATTCCATCCCTCAGCAAACAGCTCCTCTAAGCCAACGGGAGCCAAACCACAACAGAACCACTCCAGCTCCAAACGTGTGAAGCATAACTGGACACGGGGGAGGGAGGGGGATGATAATGCTGTCCAATTTTTTATTTTTTGACTTGCCATATCCAGCCAGGAGAGAAATCCATGCACAGATGGACCTGCCAAACAACACAGCAACAGAACTAGAGAAACATGTCTACAAGTCTACTTTTCAGATGCCCTTGGTTCCACAGCCTGGAACTCCTAAAGTTCCAGGATATGATACACTTGGGTCACAGAAATGTGACTGGCATCTCCCCCCTTCTTATTCTTCAGAATTTTTAAAAGCTACTAAAAATCTCATTTTTTCTACAATTTCTATTTTTCTTGGATTATATTGTCTTGATCTTGGAAAAAAAAACAAAACAAAACATTATAACAACAGAATAGTGAAAACTTAGAGAGTAAATGCAGCTTTTGCTCTCATCCTCTAGGTGCATTAGGCTCTCTTTCTGGATATAAGTATGGATGAGGCTTGTGCAGCCTGGTCTAGTGGGAGGTGTCTCTGCTCATAGCAGGGAGGTTGGAACCTGATGATCTTTATGGTCTCTCCCAGCCTTCACCATTTTCTGATTCTGTGACAGCCAGGACCTGCTCAAAAAGGAGCAAACCCAGCACCTATCCAACCTCAGCAGGACCTATAAGACCTTGGGGGAGGCAGGGATTCTCTCTACAGCACATATTTGCTTACTAATCTCCTAAACTGATGGCTCTTTACTTTTATTTTTAAAATGTGCTGAGGATTCATAACTGCCACTGCCTGGAAGACAGTTGAGACACGATGAGCATCACATTGATCCACACTGGGAGGAGTGGAGCCAGGGCTGGTGCTCTCATCTCTGAAACCTTCACTGATGCTCTCCTGGAGAGCCCAAAAGCACCAAGATGTGCTGCAGCTTGAAAATACAGAGCAGTTCTGGTCCTCTGGGATAAGGCTCATCCCACCCTAAGCACTTTGGTAATTTTTGGCCCATCCCCTGCATACTTCCAAGGTCAATATTTAAAAAAAAACCCTTGATCTTTAGGTCTGCATTATCACCTCTAGAAGTTGAAGGCTCTCAGAGCCTCTGTGGTCACTAAAGGACCACGCAGCCATGTGCAACTGCATGGATTAAAAGCAACTCCTGGCAGAGAGTAAACAGCAGTCCTGGAGAAGTGGGAGCCTCACTCCATACCCTGGATGTGCCACCCCCAAGCAGAAGCAGTCTCAGGTGAATTGTTAACACATCTGGTTATAAAGCTCAGAGCAGAGTTTGTAAAAATGGCTCTCAGCATAATGTCCTGGTTTGAGCCAGTCAAACAGTGACACATGTTTTCTGAGGTGATTCATGTGTTAATTTGTTATTTAAATCTGTCTGCCATTTTCCTGCATGCTAGATTTGCTGGTTTTAGCTAATCTGCTTGGTGTCAGATGAAAGTTAAGACAATATGAATACTTAAAGGTTCCATTTGATGCAAATTTTTAGATAAGCCACAGCGAAATTGAAGAAATTTCTGAAATCATTCACTTGACATTTCTCTACAGCTCATTTCCTTCCTTTTCATTTTACTGGCATCTCATTTTCCCTGCAAATTCTCCCATCCAGGTTGGAAATTCTGCAGAATGGGATAGCAGAGGAGGCCCTTTCCAAACAATGTAGGTGATACAGGAGCCCAAGAGTCAGTATCAAAAAAAGTCACACTGCCTCACTGAAAGTCAGTTCAGGTCTCTGGACTGGTTGGTTGATAGTTTCCACAGATTTTGCCCAGTCACCTTGCTTTCCCAGAGACATTTTCAGCAAACACTCTTATCTTCTCTATCTTCTGAACTCCTTGCACACACTTGCAGTGTATGAGTAGCTTGCACACGTCTGAGGGACTCATGGCCTCAGCAAACTGACAGATGATACAAGACCTGGAGGACTGGTTGATGCACTCGGTGGCCTTGCTGCCAGCCAGAGGGACCTGGACCAACTGGAGACATGGGCCAGCAGGAACCTCATGAGGCTCAACAAAGGGATATGTTGAATCCTGCTCCAAGGACGAAAAAAGCCACACAGCAGGATGTGGGCTGGGGGCTGACTGGTTGGAAAGCAGTTCTGCAGAGTGCTTGGGGGTCTTGGTGGGCAACAAACCGGCCATGAACCAGCAAAGAAGGAAAGAAAGCCCCCATCATCATGGGCTGCATGAGACAGAGTGTTGCCAGCAGGTCAGGGTAGGCAATCCTTCCCTTCTGCTCTGCACTGGTGACCAGTTCTGGCCTCCCCAGGACAAGAGAGACTAAGACTTCCTGGAGATAGTCTGGCAAAGGACCATCAAGATGATGAGAGGACTGGAGCAAGGTAATAATTCAGATGGTTCATCCTGGAGAAGAGGTGGCTCAGGAGGATCTTATCTGTGGAGGAATGTAGAGAAGATGGACCCTGTTCCCCAGTGACAGGGCAGGAGGCAGAAGGCACACATTCAGTTCCTGAAAAACCTTAAATATAAATAAAACTTTTGGCTGGGGAGATGGTGGAACACTGAGACAGGCAGCCCAGGCCATGGGGTCTCCATGCCTGAGGTGCTCAAACCCCTCTGGACACCTCCCTGAGCAACCTTCTGTGGGGACAGGCTGGGAGCAGGGTGGGATGGAGACCCTGAGCTCCTGCCAGCTGCATCCCCCAAGGGGCTCTGTGGCTTTACAGTTCTTCAAATCAGGGACAAGCAAACCAAGTTAAACTTGGTCCACCAAGCCAAAACGAAAACAACACATCCACCTCACGGGTGTGAAAAAATAATGTCCATCCAGGAATCTGCTTCAAAAAGCAGCTTCCATTATCAGATATTCAGAGATATTTTCTGCCAGATTTGCAGCCCCTCTCTCCTCCCCCGGGCTGAGCACACCCACTGGTTCTGTAAAAGCTTCTTGCAAAACCACATTGCAATTTTTTTTCTCATCCTCAAATTACTGTGAGCCATGCTAAACCAGGCTATCTCTGGATATCCGTAGCACGTGGGCAGTGGCTAATTGTTCCTGGAAGAGGGTGAGCAAATTGATGTTACCCTTGACTTTCTGCTTTATCTTTTACAGTGTTTTTTTCTTTTCCACTTAATAGAAACTTAATTGCAAAGGGGGGATGGGGAACAAAACCAAACACCGGAACAAAACCAAAGTCTGTTTCAGTGAAGTCTGCCCTCTTGTAATTCCCAGATGGTAGGTTTGGGGAGAATTTCATAGGATCATAGAACATGCTGAGCTAGAAGGGACCCATCAGGATCATTAAGTCCAATTCCTGTCCCTGTGATTTGATATTTATCAATATATAATGAATTCCTTTGAGCAGGAATGAATTGTGCACATTAGACTCCCTTGCAGAGCAACACCCTCTCACTCAGCCCACGGCCAGTGCCAGACCTTGAATTGCATTATTTTCCTCAGCTTTTTCAAATGAGCAGAAGTTTTGCCCTGTGGGAGTGGTCACTTGGTGGTGCCCTGTCCTGCAGCAGGCTCTCTCCCACTGCCAGAGATGAGAGACCTTGGGTGGCAGAAATTCAATTCGAACACAGCAAAACTCTTCCTCACAAGAAGAATTTCTGGTTTGCCTCAAGGATTTGTGTTTCCCATGCAATGCACACATCTCTGCTTGGGAAGGTCCCTTGCAGTTCCATTAAGATACCTTTTAACTCTCCAAAACTGCAAGGTGGTAAAATATAAGTTTAAACAGTTGGCTTGACGTGGTTCAATCATTTATGCCTTGGGAAGGTCTTAGAAGGGAGAGATGTAAGAGTGGAATTTTGCTCAGAACATTTGAGTTGTTTGGTAATATTGGCTTCCAGATTAATCAAGACCAAGGTTAGCTAGCACTAATAACCACATAACTATGGTAATAAACTAACACGTGTTGATCAGAGCCTGTCAAAAATATAAATTAGCAATACATGCAGTCAATATGAATATGTATTTATAGACAGTACAAAGTGTCCAGTAGTGGATAAATGTTTGAGAGAATAAACTAGTCGAAAATACAGTATCAAAAGCAGGTGGGAGACTGGTTCTTTGGAAATGTTCTTACAGTTTTTTTTCAACATCACCTTTCTACCACACAGTGTTAATTTGAATTTTCCTGAAATAAAGCTGTGACTTCCTGTGATAATCTCAGCATGGATGTGAAATTTAAAGGAAAGAATGAAATACCATGTCATTTCTGAACTCAAACTAATGTAACAATCCTGGGTTTATTTTGAAAAAAAAAAAAAATTTCAATTAAAAGAAGTTTTGATCAGCATTTTTTAGTCCAGCCTGCTGGTGGTGTGCCTGTATGAATTCAGATTTCCCTCCTCTGTTTTTACTCTTGTAAATCATCCGATTCCATTCCCAGCTTCAGCACCCAGTGCTATTTTTCTGCCCAGTGAATCTGAGATTTGTGCACTGGATGAGAAAAAATGACCCAGTGGAAATCCTGAATTGCTTAACAAACATGAGGGCCTTTCAACTACAGAACCAAGATCTCAAGACTGAAAAAAACCCACAACAAACAAACCCTTTTGTTGGCTCTGGCATCTTTCCAAAACATAACAAGATCTCTCTCTTTCATCCACAACGATTTCTCCTTCTGGACCACTGTGGCAAGTGGGTGTATTCAATGTCAACATAAAGCTGGATTCACAGCAGCAGGATGGTGATGCTTATTAGGGAGGAATAAAATTCGGGATGGCAATAAAGGATGCTGCTCCTCAGCCTCCCTGTCGGGAGTCCTGGGGTCTGGAACACCTCTGGACATAAAATCAGCTGACGAGCAGCACAGGTAGCACTGGCAAAGCCATCAACCCACACCAGTCAGGGGGGCTGGCAGAGGCTGTGGGAGCTGTTGCAGTTACAGACCTTCAGGTCACACAATATTAGATGTATCCCAGAAAAATTGCTCTGTTCAGAGAGCTAGTCCCTGAAATAACAGCCACCACTCTTGTTGGAAATGCAAAGAGCTGGTAAGCAGAGTTACAGGGTTAGATCAAGCTTCACAAGGTGCTGGGGAAGTTTCTCATTGAGCATGGGAAGAACTGGGCAGAGCTGGTCGTGTCCCTGTGCTGAGCTCTCATGAGACACAGTGCATTTGTGTCACCCTTGGATCTTCTCCATACATCAGAATTCCCCAATCCCTGTATGGCAGGATGGCAGGAACCATCAGCCTGCTCAGCATCTCTGCCCTGGGCAGCAATGCCTCACAACCAAAAGCTCCTACTCCAAAGACAGAACCACCCCTGAGAGCAAAATCACCCCCGTGAAAGCCCTCCTGGAGCCCACTGCAGTGTCAGGCTGTACTCCTGAGCCACCCATGGCTACAGAAGACATTCAACCTTGCACTGCTTAACACACAGGAGGGCCTTTCACATGGCAGAATCCAAGGTACCAAGACTGAAATCCTGTCCTTTTGTTTGCTCTGCCATCTTCCCTGCACATAACAAGATCTCTCACACCCGTGATTACTTCTCCTGATGGACACACTGCTCTCTGGTTACAGAAATCAATAAAGAAGTAAATTGGCAGCAATACAGTAGCCCAGGAAGGACATTTCCAAAAGCATGGTGGTGAACAGAAGAATGAAAACAGCCCAAGGCAGGTTCTTCACAGCTGAGCACAGAAATGTAGCACAGACCCTTTGTCCCCTTCTTTGGCATTTGCCCACCCGATCCCCCCACGGCCTCAGCCAACTTCCCAGGACCCAGCTCTTCCTCAGACCCTTAGATTTCATTTTGACTTTAGTTAAACTGAATCCAACACAGTTGTCATACACCGTTCCATTAATAAATGGACATCTCACAATGAACAGCAAACAACTGCAGCCCTCTCATCTGCTCTGTACAGACTCTGGTAACTGAAGATAAACCAAAACATGGACTGAAAACACTGCTTTAAAATCCCTTCACTTGTTAAACAGAAAAGCCCCTAACCCAGACAATGCCTTTAAAACACTTTTAAAATCAGATTAATATCTGTTTATGAAGAAATGAGCCAATGAAATTAAAGTTGGTTTATAACTCCTCAGAAATTAATCAGAAAGCTAGGAAAGCAAAACTGCTTCTGGACAAGGCATCACCCTTGCTGCCAACGCCCTGACCTCAGGCTGCAGAGTTGCTCCTGCCCTGGGCCAGTCCCATGCACACATCCACACTTTCACAAATGTGAAACTACTTCAGTTCAGAGAGCTCCCTTCAGCAAGCAGAAGGCACTACACTTGCTGTGCCAAAACCCCCACACCAACCGATAGAAAAAGTCGCGCTTTACTTGATGTACCAATAATTAGGAAGGGTTTAATCTTCTTACTGAACATCAGCCATGGTGCACCAGGGCTCAGGTATGGTCATATCAAGCCCCCAAAATGTGGAGGAAAAGCCTCATTTGCTCGTAGACAATGCATTTCCAAATCAAAGTAATTTAAAAGCTACATTACTCTAATTCTGTGATTCTGCAGACAGCAACCAAACCCAAACCAGCCAGTTGGTACACACCTCTGCAACGTGAGGGTCTCTGGATGATCAAGGTCTAAATGTCTGGAATAAATAATTTTTAGAAGCTTTACTTTTTTATTATTCCCCTCTTACTAATTGCAAGCTTCCCATTAGCTTTAATTACAGCTCTGGAACATTCAGCAGTCATGTAATATTTATCAATTTAGCTGGAATGACCCTGAGATGTTTTTCCTGAGATATGGCTTATTCTGTATAATACTGGAAATGTGCCTTTTCAGTGCAAGAAAGATGTGAGAAATCATTAAAAGACAAGTGAGCAACCAAATAATCATCACATCTATAGAATTCTTCAGCAGGGTCATGCTAAAGCCAGCCAAGTGAGCTGTGCTCATGTCTTTTCCAGTCCCCCTCAGTTCCCAGACGTGACAATGGGATGTCTCATACACCAAGAGAGGACTACTGAGATCCAATTGCCCTTTCTCCTATTATCTGCAGCATTAATGAACTCCAACCCCACCCCTTTTTGCTGCACCTCTCCAGACAGTTCGTGCCACAGCTGGAGATCCCAGGGAGCCCCAGCACTCCTGCCCAGGGCAGTGCTACCCATGGGTGTCTGTGTTTGGTATAAAAGGCACATGGCAATAAGGACCCTGATGGTGAGGGAGGTGGCTTTGGGGGAGCTCCTGTGTGATCCCCCCCCAGATCACTTCCCTGTGCAGTGTTTGCACATGGAGCCACAGCTCTAACACTAACACGTGGCCCTGCAGTAATTGCAGGTAAGACACGCTCCATTAATGTTGCACAGTCCAATGGGAAACTGGTGACTATCCTATACAATATCCTGCTGATTTCATCCTCTGCATGTCCTGCTAGAGATGCTCCTCCTGTTTTTGCAGAGCTGGGGCACAGCAGCACCTCTGGAAGCAGGATAGTGAACAGGGAAGCACACAGACCCCTTCCACACAGCTCCTGCCCCAGCTGAAGGCACCTCAACTCAGCAGGTACCTCCCTGTTTAACAAGATCCCCAGCTCATTTCTCACAAAAGGCTCAAGGGAACACTGTTTTCCAATAAAAACATCCCAAAGAAGAAGAAATACCTGCCAGAGATGCTAAAGGATTATTCCAGACATGGTAATAAGCCCTATTAATGATGCCTGTATATTTTTACACTTAAGAGTGTACATCACAGCTGTGAGTTTTAATAGCCCTTAAAATGCTCTTATTACTAACAGTGGATTTTTAGTGGTAGGTACTGTATTAAAAAATCAAACATTTAATGTGTACACAATGATTATTCTGCATAATAGCTGATCTTTTTCATTTTAATTTATCTACTCCAATTAATCCTTTTTGCTCCTTCATAGCCTTTTTTCTAGCCTGCTGAGGAACTCCCTACTCACTGAAATTACCACTGTCTTGCCACTAAATCGGTTGGCTGAATTCATCATGTTCCACTACAGAGTATGATAGTGGTGCTACTCGTATTTTCCAGTCCAAAGAACATATTTACACCAAAAAACAATGGCATGTAGAAAGCACATGTGCTGTCTTTGAAGTGGGAGACAGAAGAAACAGAAAAAGGGGGAAGCATACTGGAATCACAGGAAAACCTCCACAAAAGAGCTTTTGAGCTAAGTCTTCACACAGAGGAGGCTACAGAAGTGGGAGATAAGACACTATTTTTTTTTTTTTTCTGATTCTTCAAGAAATAAACAACTTTTATGTTCTCTCTAATAAACACCCATTTCTGCCAGAAATGCCTGATGCTGTGACCAGTTTCTCGTGCTGATCGTGAGCAGCTCTAGCAGCAGGGACCTCACAGGCCACTCGCACCCAAAGGGGCCACACAGGATCTCCAGGATTCACACAGACTCTTATCATGATGCTTGACTGCTAACTAAGCCCATGTTTTGCTTAAATGAACATGTCTTAAGGCCACAGGACAAGTTCCAAAGTTCAGGTTCAACTGGTTTTGAAGAGTGATGGGAAGGACTCAGCAGACCATGTTCAAAGGGAATCGCCCCTTTTCAGAGGTAGTTCATGCCAGGCTAATTTACTATTTGTGTGCTACAAATTAATCAACATTTACTTCATACCTACTTTGGTACTGAAATAAACCCCATTTGCATGTTTGGTAGGTCAGACACTTCAAACATGATTGCCTTCCTGGTTACCTAGAGGAAGACTCAACCAAAGCTCCAAGAAGACACATTTCTGCCTTGATTGCCTTTGGTTCTTGAGTTCAGAGCTGATTTTAAGTCAAAGGCCAAAATGCTTGTATCAGAGCGTGTACAGAGGCTCAACTTTCACTGCCTCAAGTGTGGATTTTCCTTCCTGCTAGCCCACCTTTATGGTTTCCAGCCATTTTGTGGGTATCAGTTGCATATTCTTACCTTTGTGGCCAAAGTCAGTGCAATCCCTCATGTAAATAATGAGGTCCCAGGTGAAAACGTGCATTTCTTCAATGACCAAGCAGACAGAGCTGAAAGACAAGGTAAAAAAAAAAAGTAATTCCATCTTCTATCCATGAGAACTTATGCACAAGTCATGTATAGTGATGGTGTCTTTCCTCCTCTGGGTTTAGCCTAGGTGATCAGGCAGGAGACTGAGGGTAAAGGGCTGATTATAATAATGGAGAATCCCTGTAGTAATTAAGATAACAGGATTTAAGTGTCTAATAAGGACATTCTTGTTAGCTGTTGTTTCCTCATCATTGGGTAGTGGGCAACCAGGAACCTGCTGGGTGGACACACAGACATATGCCAGGCTTTGGTAAGGAAACCCTCCTCAGGTTCTCACTGCCAGCTCTCTGGGACAACTTGGTGTCACTGTCAGGAACAGTTGTACTGATCTTACACTCACAGACATTGGAGTTTTTTCCATCTAAAAAGCCCGAAGCTTACTCTATTACAGTATTTACATCAGGTGAGAAAAAATACCCATCTGATGTAGTTGTCATTGCTTCCTGAATTTGGTTGGCCCAGGGAAGTCAGATATGTATCTTAAGAAACCTCTATAAAAATTGTCTCTGGTACAGGGTCTGACAGCCCAGCAGCCACGCTTCATAAACATTTGTGATGTATTAATCAAACCCAGACAATCTTTCCTCCCAACACGCAGGTAACCATATAAACAACTTTCTCAGCATTGACATAAAAATATATGGTTTAGCTGTTATTAATGGGTGTGAATTGGCATGTTGAGGGTGATGGTTAAGCACACACAGGATATGAGAAGCGGTTGAGTTGGATATATCAACTGTACATGTGCGTGCACACACTTGGCAGCAAGGGGCAGATTGAAGACTGCATCCCAGATAAAAATGCAACCCTGTCAGATCTGTGCCATTTGGATAAGTTAGAGTAACACAACACAGACAGAGATCAGGAAGAAAACCCATTAAGCATTATTGAAAGTCAGGGTGTCCCCTCTAGCTAAGAAAAGCGATTAGTCTGACAAATGTCAAGTGCTAATCTAGAACTAATGGGATTTAATTTTATGAATTGTTTTCATAAATATTCTAAAATGTCTTCAGAGAGACATATATATACTTTTATATCTTTTGAATTTGTAAAAATTCTTTAGCAGAGAATATCAGCAATTCATTGTTATAATTTTATTTATACAGGGAAAAGATGCTTGTTTGTGTGTTAAAGCCCAGTGCCCGGAGCTCCCTGGGTGCCCCAGCCCTGGCCAAACCCCGAGGTCTGTGTGGGGTGAGCCAAGGTGGGGGTGAAACCACTGCTGCACAGAACCACCCCCCCTCAGATAACACACACCAAACACCCTTATCTCACCTCTGCTGGGAGATGGCACTCAGGATTGTCCTTTCAGAGGCTGCACGGCTTCCTCTTCTCGTGTGTCAGGGAGCATTGCTCCTTACAGAGGTGGATCCAAAACATCTCTGCCCCTTGATTTCTGAACTTCTAATAAGTAAATGACACTGTTTACATCTTTCCATTCTTCTTTGTATGACTTTGGTGATACAAACCCTTCCCTCCTCTACAAACTCCAAGTTACCATTAAGGTTGTAATAAACATAAATGATAAACCAACAAACTTTCTGCCTCTCTTTCCTTATTCTCCTACTAGAACTAATTATACTTGAAGGATTTCACCTGAACTCCCTGTCCCTGGGTCTCTGTCCCTGCCTGCCCAGTGCAGCTTGTGCTGTTGGGCACAGTGTTGCTGGCACAGCTTGTCTTGTGTCCCCCTTCCCAAATGTCAACCTTTCCCTGACACCTGAGGATCTTTTCCAAACTTCCTGAGTCTAGAAAGCACTTCTGAGTGCAGAAAGCAATGGACTAAGACCCTGTTAGTGGGGTGGGGAGTTGCCTTCCTTAAAACAAAAGTTCTCAATCAGTTGTTGCATCCTTATGAACAAAACTTTAGGTACACTGTAATGGGCTGAGGTATTTCAGCAGTAAATAAGAGAGTACAGACCTGAGTTAATTTCCTGGTAGCAGCATGATCTGGACTCTTCCTCACCCTGCAACCTGCAGAGCAGTGTTCTCTGGTGTGGTGGCTTTTCTCAGCAGCTCTGGCGTGTTGGCCACAGGCTCCTTTCCAGGCAGTGTCTGTGCTCAGGTCCCCTCTTACACTTCTCATCAAAAACATAAAAACCAAGACATTTAACCCATGCCAGCTTGTGTTTTCTATGGGGAAGAGCATGTTCTTCTATAACTAGATCATCTGCAAAGGCAGTTCTGCTTCCTGCCCTTATAGCACCTACTTGTACACAGAGAGGGACAGAACAAAAATCATCATTATTCACAGAGACATTTCCTACCATTTTGCTCTGCCTCAGAATATAAGAACCACACTCCTGGCCACATAGAAGATGAAGTGCCAAAAGTTAAAAAACCCTACACTTTCCAGGATGAAAAAAATCTCAGTAACTACCTTCTTTAACAACTAAGAAATTTTAGCTATAATTTGATAATCTGAGGAAACATTATGTCTGTGTAGAAGCTTCCTCAGGCACTTACGAACTATGACGCAAATACAAAGAGGTGCCTTCCTGAACTGTTCTAGGACCTTCCCTTTGGGTAACCCTAAAAAGTGAGCCCTGAGTCAGGAGGGCTGCAATTCTTGCTCCTTGTTGTTTCTCTGAAGCCTCTCCTGATGATATGGGCACAAAATGCTTTTTGCAAGAGAAAAACAGAAATAATTTCCCTACATGGAAGAGATACAATAAACATCCTAATGTGCTTTGAAATCTCAAAACCTACAGATTATTTTTTCCAGCTCTTAAGGGTTTGTGCTCTCTGATTTCCCTGTGGGAACACGTCCTAAAGCGGTTGAACTTAAAATGCAGCAATGATGTGCCTTATTAGTAATTTAATTCATTATAAGGCCTGGAATTAACTTTTAAATTCTTGACCCTTGAGCCCTAGTGCAGTTTGCCCTACCTGCCCTGCCTCCCCATTCAGAGGTGCATAAAGAGAAGGGCTCAGCATTTCATTGTCACTGCACTTGGCTTGTTTTCCAGGTGAAAAAACACCGGCCTCTCCTGGACTTGTAGGAGTTGCCTACATAGCATGGCAAAGAGTGTCACCAACCTTCAAAATTACCCCAGGATAAAATATCTGCTGCCTTCAGCTGAACATACCCAGCAAGGAAGGCAGGACAGGTCATGCTTGGCAGCTCCAACCTCTCCATGGGCTTTGGCTCCTCCATGTTGAGGCAGCAGCTGTGGACGTGAGGGTGAACAGCACCCCTTGAAAGGTGGGCTGCATTTCCCCATGCTGCTGTCTTTATTTCACTGCTTTCTGCTGCCACACCTCAAAGAAGAGATGAAAAAAAGTAAGTCTGGGTCAATCAAAACATTTTTCAGTCACTTTCCAGATAAGTGATGCTGAAGACCAGCTTCACCTGGGGAGCTATTGGAGCTGCCCTCTCCCCTCTCCCTCCTCTGCCAAATTCAGGTGGATAATTTTACCAATACGAAACCTTCCTTATCAAACCCCTGATTTTTAATTAATCGGCTTCCTCTTCCCCCCTCTCTAAAGGATCAATCAAACCATTCCAGGTCACATCTGCATTTCTAGGTCAGTGTTTAAGTCTCAGCTAATCCGTGGTGACTTTCTGCCTGTGCCTGAGACGTTAACTCCATACCTGGAGAACTTCTCAACACGCTCCGTGAATCTCCTCCTGTATAAAAAAAAATGTTTACTCCAAAAACGTTAACTTCATGGAGACTGAAGTGGCAGAGTCCTCCTGCTGCCAGAGATATTATTTCTATCTATCACAGGAGAAACCTGTCCAAGGAAATCTCTTACCTGCCACCCAGATGCAGGCTGGAGCTCATCGGGATGCGCCGGTTCTCCGTCTGGGAGGAACAGGGTGAGTGCCACATTGGGCAGTGATTTGTAGGGATCCGTGGGGTTTGATGAGAAGTATAAAGCACTTCACCTCTTTAGGAATGTCACGGAGGAAATCAAGAGCTTAACACGATCTCCTTGGAAAGCAATTTGTCCTGCAATTACAAAACACTGGTCTCCATGTCACAGTGAGTCTCAGAGGTTTCACGTACAATTTGCTGCAGGTAGGACATGACATTATCACCCTCATCCTTGGAATACACCGTGTCTTCAGACTGCCACACATGAGAACAAATTACAAAACTCTCTCACAAAAAGGTCTGCCTTTGCCTAAGCACCCTGTATTCACAGAATGCCCAGCTTTGTAGATAATAAAAGTTGCAGGGAATGTGTAACAGTTAATTCCATTGGCTTTGTTGAAGCTCTATTATCAGATCCTCAATAGAAGCTCAAAAATTGCCTCCAAGTTAGTGAACTTGGACTGGAAAAGAATCAAATCTCTGTTGGATAGTGCTTTGGGTTTGTTGTTTTTTAACAAGAGGTAAGACATTTGGAACAGCCATAACATGTAAAACCCCATTTTTATCTCTGCATAAAAGAAATAGTAATTGCAAGTATAGATCATGTATTCTACAAAATCTTAGACAACATTTAAAATATTGTATGGAAATAAGCAAACTATTTTTCTTTTTTGCTAATGTTTTTATTGCCTGGCATAATCACCTTAGCCATATTTTTTAACAATAATTGTAAATCCTAACAAATACTCTTACTGCAGCACAAGTTATGATGGCAGCTGGTGCGCCTGTGCCACAGGCACCTCCACACCCTAAGGTAGCTATTTTTTTTTTAAATTGAGAACTTGGTTTAGCTGAATACTTTCTCGGGGGGCTTAGACATTGTTTTTTGGTTGTTTTTGTTTTTTTTTTTTAATTTAGATTGCCTTTTTAAGAGCAGCTCTGGGCAAACAACTGATGTAGCAGAAATGTCTTCTTCACAGAAGAGCCCAGGTTGGAAGATACCTGGAAAGATCACCTGGTCCAACCTTTTGTGAGAAAGGAAGCTTAGATGAGATCATCTGGTTTTGTCTAGTAGAATCTTGGACTTAATCTTATCAAATTTCACATTGTCTTTCTTTGGAAGGGGTAGAGAAAGAGTCAGAACTAACGATTGTGCCTTTTAATAACTGGAACAGTTAAAATAGTAATAAACAATACAAGACTTTTGCTCAAACCCCTTTCAAACTTTCATAAGTTGCTGACTTACAAAAGGCCACGCTCTGGATGTTGGAGGAGTCAGCCCCGAGTGCTCAACTACAAGTGTACTTTAATCCTGAAAAAGGGTTAGAGACACTTTTATTAAAAACAACACTACATAAAATTGATTTCAGGAGCTCAGTGTTTTGTTTGCTGAAAAATATTCCCTTCTTGGTTAAAAAAAAAAACAAACAACCCAAAACAATTTCTTCTAGGTAATGCACAGTAAGTGTTATTACCCAATGGCCAGAGGGAACGGAATTGCCCATCTTGAGATGATGAAGCTTTGCCTGCTCACACTCTGGGCATGACAGGGCTGTCCCAAAACACTACCAATAAATAGCGGTGGTTTTTATTACTCATCCTCCTCTTCATAAATAGAGACAGATAAAATGTGCCAATTAAAAGGTTCCATATTTAGATAACGGATCAAATTCCACTTTGCCTCACCCCTTCACCTCCACCCAAGCGAATCACTGTCCCCTGGGAACAGGTATCTCCTTGGCAACCCAGGCCACGGCACAAGGTGCTGGTTTAATCACAGGGTCAGCCAGTCTTTGCTGAGAAAGTAGTGTTTTGCATGGGCTAGTTCTAAGAGTAGCTATGTAAGTACATTTGGAAGTGAGGAATTCAGATGATAGTGTCTATTAATAATACTGGAAATCCCATTCCCTCAGAGCACAGTGATGGGATTGATCTTAAGCTACAAGCAAGATCAGTTTTCATTATGGAAGGAAATTGCACTTAATGTTTCAAATTTGATGTGTTACATTTTATTTGGGTGATTTTTGTTGACTATTTCATAATGTAATATGAAACAATTAAGGATATGCTATTTAATCGTTGCTTTAAATTCCTGAACTGACTTTGACATTCCCTGAAGCTCAGTAGGAAAACTAATAAAAGTCTCTGTGAGGTTATTTTTCCTGTGTTGTCAGCACATTGCTAGTTAATGACTTTTAGAGTAGGTCAACTGAAAAGTGGTTTCTTTCACACTTATATGTCACTATCAAGATTTTATTTTCTTTGTCAGCTGTTATTTCTAAACTACAGGAGCTGTGGACACAATTTCTGATTTATTTATTGTTAAAAATGATTATTTTTTTACTCACCATGATGCTGATTTTCAAAAGTTATTCCTTTTTTTCTTTTGTGACTACACTGTCCTATCTCATATCTCAAATGCCAGAGCAAAGGAAAGCTGCTTTCTAATTACAAGAGCTGGAAAGATTGTTGGTTGCCTTGCCAGCTTTCATTCAGTGTGCCTTTTTAATCTCAAATGCATGAACCCAAAACCATGTGTCTGTGTGAGCAGCCTTTGCAGGGAAATGGCTTTTGTTCTGGGAGTTATCCAACAAGGATTGCACCCACTGGGGGCTGGGGGTGAGAGCCCAGCTGACAGTGCTGGCCTCCAAGGACCACCCCACCCCACGTGGTCCCAGGTCAGTATCCTGAATATGGGCCCCATGGAGCCAGCTGCACTGAGAGGACGTACCTGGCCCTGGTTAAGGGGGGGAAAAACAGTACAGATCAAATTTGTGTCTTGCTAAGGCACCATGGCAATATTCTGAGAAATGATTTTGTTATTATTTCATCCTGTCCACAGTCTGAAGCAAAGCAAGAACAAGAGCACGAGCAAAGTTTGCTGTGGCTGCCCCAAAGCCACAGATCCATCCCTCACTGCAGGACCAAACAAGGCCTGTTTTGGGTTCCCCCACACTCAGCTACAAGCTGCTCAGAGCAGGGTGGGTGAAGCACCACGAGGGGAGATCTACAGGACACACACACACACAACACAGACTCTGCAGCAGATGCAAAGAGAAACCCCCAGACCCAGCCCTGGATTGTCCCAGACACCAATCCTTACCAGGCTCTGGTCCCCAGCCAGAAACCAGAACAAAACCAAAATTAACATCCAATCAGATTTTAACAGTTAGGTATTTTCTGCACATAAGTGATGGCCAAGTTTATATCACTGTCTACTTTTAAAAGCAAAGAGCTGAATAATATATGGAAGGTTGGAATTAAATAGGTGCCTTCTCGAGGAAAGGGAGTCACACTCTCAAATTCATTTAGTTTCCTAGTCATTAGACTTATAACCAGCTCCTTACTAGTTCATGAATATTAGAAGATGACAGTGAAATATATCGTAATTGAAAGAATATTAATTAAAGCTCATTTCACATTCTATGGCTCTCTGTAACATCATCAGAAAAAGAGTCATTATACAAAGCTAGAAAGTCATGCTTTATTCAGGACAGTGCTATCTTTTTAAGCAGATGTGAAGTTATTAATTTAAAACAGTAAAACAGCTCAAAACCTGTATTCTTCATTGTTTCAGATATTAAGAAGAGCTGTTACTCACTTAAGCAAATGGAGATTTTACCTGATTAATAGCAAATTATTCTCAATGATCACAAGGAACTCGTGGCTCTATTTCTGCTTTTTGACATGTGATACAGACAAAAGTTTTTTGGGTTTTTCCAGTGATGAGGTAGTTGAGACATCCATGAAAAACTGATATTGAGTCATGGTTCTTAGTCTATTTATCACATGCCTTAAAAATTACCAATATAGGGATGGTTTAATGATAATATTTGTCTCTATAATTTGCTAGAAATTCATCTGGACATAGAGTTCTCTGTGGGAGAGACAGCTCCAAAGCTCAGCAGTCACCACAGTCCAAGAAAATCTGCAAAACTGGGATGACATACAGAACTCTGGAGAGAGCAGAGTTAGGAGAGATAGGGAAGGTATTCCCTACAAAACTAAAAGCAAAGTTTTCCTTTTGTCTCTTTGTCAACTTAGGTTGACAAAACATCAGTTTCCCAAAGATAACACCACAATAAACCAGTTTAGACTAAAACCAGAAAGAAATTATCTGTTTTCTTTAATTTCCTGCCATTTTTCTTGTGTTGTTCACCCCAGCAAGACACCCATGTGTCCGTTCCAACATTTCCACTAAACCACAGATATTGTGCAGTGATTTTCAGACCAAATTAAGCTAAAAGCCTAAAACCATTCTGACCACCAGTCATGTTCCAGGGACTGAAATGGTGGAGAATTAAAGTTTCTGCTTGCTGTGAGTAAGGACTAGAACAGAAGACCAGGAAATGAGAGAAATAAAATTATTTTTTTCAAGGCAAAGAAATAGAAAGATGTTGTAATCTACTAATATTCTATACATCCCTTATTAATTATTATTTGTTAAAACCCAGTGGAACCAAATACTTCCACACCTGCCTTCCTAGCTCAGGTGGAAGGTGAATGAAAGGCATCATCTCACCCAGCCTCCCAAACAAACATGAAAAAAAAAAAATTAAGAGGGCTTTGAAAAAGTTTTCTGTTCACTGACTTTTCTCCAGATAGTTTTTCCAAATGAGGAGAAATAACTTCATTAGACAAAATCTCCTGGTTCTGGGGGATTCATTGATCCCTGAGATACAAAAAGGGATGCAAATCTGAACATGCAGACTTCTTTGTTTTGTTTTCCTATTAAAAAGCTTGTAGATTTAAAAACCAAAGACACATTTTTGCAGCTAAAACACTGCCTGCTATTCACATATCCCCTGGATCTCACAGGCCAAAATGCTGGAGTAAAGTCTGTTTCAAAGTTGCCCAAGTTTTGATAACATTTAACAACTATTACCACAACTTTCAGTGCTCCTTCTATCTACACTCTCATTTGATACTAAGTATAGGATTTTTTGGAAAACGTGGTATTCTCAAACCTTTGTTTTAGCATCATAATCAGTGTGGATCTACTCTTAAAATTCTACATATAACATTAAATGAGCAGCCAAAATTTATTTGTTCAGTAGGAAACCTTCTACGGCACTACAGCCGTGAATGTGTTTTGTAAACAGGCTGCAAAATTCCTTTGGTGTTAATTCTGGTTGTATTCTTGGAATGATCAGAAGCTAATGACCTATGAACTGAACAAATAAGCCCAGGTTTGCTGTGAATAAATAGCACAGGCTACACCACCACCATCACCATCCCAGTTTTAACACAGTCTATCAAATGCCGTCAGGGTTGGAAGGTTATGGGAAACCCTGAGAGGCTGTGATCTCTTCATCTTCCTGCTCTATTCTCTTACTCTGAGTTCTTCCAATCTCCACCCGAATTTGTAGCAAAACCTGAAGCCCTAAACCTTATTTTACCCAACTCCGTAGAATCATAGAATGGTTTGGGTTGGAAAGGACCTCAAAGATCATCCAGTTCCAACCCCCCTGCATGGGCAGGGACACCTCCCACCAGACCAGGTTGCTCCAGGCATGGCTTTCCTTGTGGATTTGTATCCAGTTTTACCTGGTCCTTCTGCAAATCATTTGGGCTTCACAATAACATGAACAATTCTGTGAAGAAAGAAAACCAGGAATAACTGAGGTGGTGTATGTGCCTCTATACCCACAAGAAGAGCAAGGCCCAAGCTACTAAGCATGAGACTAAACCAGGGTGGCTGAGGTTGGGTTTGGTTCCTCTCCAAGTGCTGCAGCCACAGCTGGAGTCACACAACTTGGTCTCCCTTTGCTCAAGCTTACAGCTCTGCCTCTTTTACAGCTTTATTCATTTCTGTCCCTTCTCTGGACGACTGTTCAGTGAAGTTCTCCTCAGCTGAAAACATGGATGAGCCTGTCCAAGGACCCACCCACTTTTATGAGAAAGCTAATACCATTAATCTTTGCTGTATTCCCAGTTTATTGCCATCTTCAGCCACACAGCAAGAAGGCAATCAGGCAATTTCACTGCATACAGTTCACAGTTCTTGTAATTTCTCCTCCTTTTCTGAACAGTGATCCAACCTGTTTCTTGCTTACCTGCAAAACCTGCTTTCCAAATAATTTATTGCTTGCATGAAAAGGGTCAAAATACTAAATCACCATTCAAAAATAATAGTCTCTTTGACAGTTTTAAAGTAATTCTCTAATTAAAGTGGAGAAACTGAGAAAATGTCTTAAAAACCCATCGGGATTCTTATATTATTACATAGATATAATTACTGCCCACTTTAACATGAAAGTAATGATCAAGTCTTAAATGACTGAAGTTAAAGTTCAATTAAACCTGACGAAGGGAATGTTGAAAACCAGCCAGATTATTAAAATGTGCATAATGTGACAGGGCAGGGGATCTAGAGGTGCTGAATGGAGCCAGAGTCGATGTTAACAACAATAATGTCATTTCATATGAGAACTGATGGACTCTGTTCTCCCCAAAAACAAGACTGAAGAAATCAGAGGCACTCCCAGGAGCAGAGAGAAACCAGCCATGGGCAGGGGACAAGGAGGAGTGCAGGGCTGCAAGCAGGAGGGCAATTCTTGATGTTTTAAAATTACTGAAGCTCTGAACTCTGTTATTTCTCTTTCTGTCTCCATTGAGCCAAAGGGACCCTGAGACACCAAGAGGTGGACACTGCTTCCTGCTCAGTCGGACTTGATGATATTAGAGGACTTTTCCAACCTAAATGTCTGATTCTCAAGAATCACTGTCATGAGAACATCTTAAGAGTCAGCTCTTCTTTTAAAGAAGCCTTTTGCAAATCCAAGGTTAGGATGGATTGCAAGCACTGGACCTTCATAATTATTAAAATCTCCTAGACCGAAGCCCCAGAGAGACCCTTCAAGTGTGTTGTTCCAACTAGTAGATTAATGGCAGCAAAACATGACAGTGCCTATTTGTAGGTGCTTTAAGACAGAGTTTGCTGAAAGCTTACTGCATATGGATCCAGCTGCTAAACAAATCTCAAGTGGGGTGCTAGAAGGTTGAACAGCTTTTGAAGAAAACTTCATGACTAGTAAATCCTCTCCAGTTTTCTCACTGCCTCCAAAGTCAGTAAAATACAACCTACACAATTGTTAAGGGCCTTACTACCTGACTGCTGCCCTCAGGGCAGGCTGACAGGGCCGATCTGCCATGGGAGAAGATGCAACTGCAAAACGGATTTTAAAATTTAATTTGCTGAGAATATTCTATATCCAGGTACCAAAGAGTGCTCTGGGCAATTTGGCGAGGTCCAGTAAAACAGAATTGGTGCCAAAGACTCATAATGATGACACCAACCATCTTAAAAACAAGCCTGTTTGCTTCTGCACTTGGCGTTGTCGAGAGGATGCGTGCGGGCTGTGCTGAACCACTGCAGCAACCTGTAAATGATGTATGAAATGAAAAACCCTTGTTCACCCAGTGTGGAGAGAAAACTGCAGACTGGGCTTTTCCATCCCTTTTGAGCTGTGCAATTTGCTATATTATTGAGCATAACCATGTTCAAAAAGGCTAAACTTGCACACATGCACACATACCCCAAGAAAACCACTTAGTGTGCAGATATTAAACACAGCAGCTCTGCTCAGAAATGAAATGCACTGCACTGTTGAGAAGAATTCTGATTTTAAGGCAACCTTTACTCTGATTGAAATTATAAGCAAATTGCCTGCCTGCTGTTGTGCAGATGAGAATTTTACAGCAAATTGACTGAACTGGCCGCTGTGAGTTATGCTGCATATCTGGTTATATCATAACTCTTTGCCTTTGACCAACACCCATCTTTTTCATACAGCATCTGTGACCAAAAGAGAATTAAAACTACAACTGTCAGGTTGGTTAAGTTTTTTTTTTTTTTCTTTTGGTCTTCTGAGTTATAGAAGATTTTTACTTTTCTCCTCTCCTTGTCATTCTGTGGGAACTGGAAAAATCGAGTGCAGCAAGTTGGGGCATCATTTCCTCTTTCATTCTTCTGGAGATCTTGAACATCAAAATGCAGAATTTCAATTTCTTTTTAAACAGCAACATAATTGTATGAGTATGTACCTGATTTTCTTTGCACTCAGGAGTGCAAAGATGTAGGTCCAAGTACCCCATGGTAGCACCCATGTGAAGGGGCAGAACCCCAGATCTGCACAAGGAGGCTGCACTAGGGGACTTGGGGTTTCTATGTTGTAGATAATAAAACCAAACCAAGAGACCCTAATGGACAAATTAGCTCTGCCCAGTTGCTGTCACTGGCACAAAGCTGAGCTGCACTTGCTGCCTTTCCTTATCTGCCTTCAGAAGGATGAGATGCTTCACATCTCTTCTCAAACTTGAGGAAAAACCCTGTTCTGACTTTCCTGTTCTGGTAAGAGCTGTGGAAGAGGGGGCCAAAGGCTAATGGACAGTTTGTGCACTCCCACAGCTGGGGAGCACATCTGCATCTGTCTTGCCTCCTGGCTGTTTTGGCTGGAACTTCTTTTCCTGTTCCATTTTTTCTCTTTCTCCATCATACAAAGCACTTAACAGTTTTTTACTCACAGCATCAATGGTTTTGCCACTAAATTATGGGACCAGGAAATAGATCCCAGATGAAGCCTTTTGTTCTGGAATACAAGCCCCAAGTCCCACCTGTCTGGGGGCTGCTTGGGTTCCCTCATGCTGCTGCTTAGGAAAGACTGCACATGATCTGTGTGAACACACCAGCAAAAGGGAAACCTGGAGCACAGGTTTGAGATGTTTTGCTGAGCAGCTCTGCTGGGTCCGTAGATGGAACAATTAGCCAGCAAAAACCCATGGAATGTGTCTAAAATGTTCATTTTGCTCCTTTGATCTGGTAGGAGAGAAAAGCTCTTTGTCCCCCCCCTGCAGCACTCTTCAGGCCCAGGGAAACTTCCCAGAGCCCTTCTGCTCCAGCATGCTGCTGAAGTCCCAGCAGCTCTGGCCAGGATCTGGGATGTCCCCTCTTAGAGAGAGAGTGCTCAGCATGGGACAAGGACTGAGAGGAAATGGTATCAAAAGTCTGGGGGACACAAAAAGACAAAGGTGTGAAGATCTGTTGTTCTGCCCCATCCCTGGCAGTGTTGAAGGGCAGGTTGGATGGGGCTTGGAGCAGCCTGGGCTAGTGGGAGGTGTCCCTGCCCATGCAGGGGGTTGGGACTGAGTGATTTTTACAGAATCACAGAATCATCACAGTTGAAAAGGACCTCTTGAGATCACAGAGTCCAATCATCAACACACAAAAACCCCAACTAAACACAATCAGCCACACACAACAATTTCCTCTGGTCCTGCTGTTATTCCATTGGGAGAAGAGCCCAACTCCCACCTCCCTACAACCTCCTTCCAGGTAGTTGTAGAGAGCAATGATGTCTCCCCTCAGCCTCCTCTGCTCCAAAATAAACATCCCCAGCTCCCTCAGCCTCTTCTCATAGGACTTGTTCTCCAGCCCCTTCCCCAGCTTGGTGTCCCTCCTCTGGACACGCTCCAGCCCCTCAATGTCCTTCCTGTAGTGAGGGGTCCAGACCTGCACCCAGTGCTGGAGGTGCAGCCCCACCAGTGCCCAGCACAGGGGCACGATCACTGCCCTGCTCCTGCTGGCCAAGCTGCTCCTGGTACAGGACAGGATGCTGTTCTTCTTGGCCACCTGAGCACACTGCTGGCTCATGCTCATCTGCCCAACAACCAGTCCCTTCCAACCCAAGTCAGACTGAGATTGTATTATTAGACTGGATTGTATGCTTTAGGCTGGATATTAGAAAGAATTTCTTTACCCAAAGTGTGGTTGGACAGTGGAACAGGCTGCCCAGGGAGGTGGTGGAGTCACCATCCCTGGAAGTGTTTAAAAGAAATGTAGATATAATGCTCAGGGACATGATTTAAGCACTGAATGGCTAAATTAGGTTATGGTAGGGGGAGTCAGGTTATGGTTGGACTTGATCATCTTCAAGGTTCCTTCCAACCAGGATGATTCTGTGATTCTGATAAATCTCTAATCAGATTTATTTTGCACTGAGGATTTCTCAAGGAGATGGGCATGGCTGGGTGGTGGCTCTGAACAACCATGGAAAATCAGGGCAGGGACCCAAAAGGCTACAAGGGGTCTGGCACCCACAGAAACCTTGAATTCCCATCCAGTAATTGCATTCCCAAGGATAACTAAGGACTGCCTTTAGCTCCCTATGTGATCTAGGAAAAAAAAATAAAAATGGAATGTAGGTACACCCTTGTAAACTCCACACTAGAAACCCCTTTGCAAATGTATTCCTGGGAACAGCATCAGAGCAGGAACATCCCCTGTCTCTGGGAGAAGAAGCCACACTCTCTGCACACACCAGCTGCTCAACACCTGCTGAGCCCTCAGCCTCATCACAAGGCAAAAAAATTCATTAACAAATTGTGATCTACTGTTTAGGAGTAGCTGATCCACACCCCAAACTGCAAGCACTCGTAATGCCGTTGTGATAAAAGAGAAGGTTAAACACAGCCCCATTACAGTCAGGGTTTTGTCCCTCACCTCTCAGATTAAATAAAATTTCTGTCTCTTAAGGCATACCATTAAAATGGATGGAAGCAATTAGGAAGAAACAGGATAATCTCTGCTAATGAGGCTATCTGATTAAGGCATTACACAGCCAATAAATATACCTTATTTTTTGTTACTACGTTTTAGTCAACAGTGAAAAAGTTAACAAAGCTACACTGAGTTATCTCTGAGCTGCTGAACTGTGTCCTTTAGTCAGATAAAAAGACTTTTGTACTTTATTTTTTTAATGAAGTGTGAATGTGAATTGTGTTGGTGTGTAAGCCAGCTACCAACATGTGTTGCTCCCATTTTGAACAGCACCTTTGGCAGACCCAAGGGCAAGGCACTTGCTGGCCAGCCCTGGGGATGCTGGCGCTGGGGATCGAGCCCTGCAGAGCTCAGCACCACCCCTGGTAAATCCAGACCCCTCCCAGCAGGAGCTCCAGGGGTAACAGCCATCACAGAGCTGGGCCAACACTGTCCCCTCACCTTCCCAAATCCTAGGGAATTACGGCTTTACCACTTTGACTTGCTTGACATCTTTTTTTTTTTTATTCCTTTTTAACAGTAGCAGGTTTTCTGAACTTCACAATCTTAATGACTCTTCTGATATTAACAACCAACCTTTTGAGCTCTCATTTTTTGTTCCAGGAGATCTGATCTCTCGCATTTCACTTTCATTTCCACAGACAGATGGAGAACAATTAATGCTGCTACAACAGCTACAGTATTTCACTTTCTTCTGTCTTTCCTTCTCCATAATTAATTTACCCAGTGCAGCCTGCCACTTCATAATTAATCAATTAGGTAAAAAGGCTTGCCTGTTAATTTAAATAACTTGGGATATTTGATACATAGTCTCTTTTTAAGTTAGCACGTCATGGCCTATCTATCAGAGCTATACAAGACTCATTTTCAGTCTCTGTACAAACTCTTGGCTTGTGTTTTATGGCCACAGCAGGTGGCTGAGGTTTGCTCTCCAGCTTTCCACTGATAATTCCCCTTTTCCCACACAGAGGTCTCTGATGCAGCAGGATGCAGGACTGATCAAACCAACTGCATCTCAAGGTCCCTATTTCATAGGAGCAGAAGAAGGAATAAATGCACTCATGACTGCAAAACACTCCTGCCTGGAACAGCCAGCTCCTCAAAATCCTCAGACCACCATGCACCTGTTCTGCTGTTTGCAGCCCTCCCCTGCAGCCCCTGCTGATGTGGTGCCCCCTTAGAGCATCTCCCACCTGGGTCTGGATAACAAAACCTCACCGTGGACAAACATTCAATAGGTCACAGCAAAGATCTTCCTAATTTCAGCCTTCAGGGATAGGTTCCTGCTCCCAAACAAAAGCATTTTGGGTCTGACACAACCTGGATTAAGAAACCCAGGAAGATTTGGGCTTGATCCCCTTGCTTTCTAGGAGCTGAGGTGCAGCTGGGTCCAATCCTCTTCTCAGGCTTGGGTTTCCCAGAAAGAGGGACTAAAACACTATGATCAGAGGAAAAGGTCAACCTCCCAATACCCCTTGGTCAGACTCAGGTGGAAGTGTCACTGAAGGTCTCTTTCTAATAAATAACATATTTATTTAAATAGCAATAAAAATTATTTTTTAACAATCTTTTGGACAAACTCACTAGCTATTATTTATATATATATATATATATATATATATATATAGGGGAAGTGAGGATGAAAAAAAAAAGGGGGGGGGGAGGAAAAATAAAGAGATAAAGAACAGGAACTCACCAGTCCTGGTTCCAACGTTGGTCCAGCCAATGAGGAAGGGTCAGTGTCGATGAAAACTGCCCAGACACACCACTGCAGCCCTTTATAAGCCCTGGAAGTGTTCAAGGCCAGGTTAGAAGGGGCTTGGAGCAGCCTGGTCTGATGGGAGGTGTCAGGTTGGAACTGGGTGATCTTTAAGGTCCCTTCCAGCCCAAACCAGTCTGTGATTCTATGATTCTAACAACAGCCACAGGAGCTTCACTTACTCCTGTGCTACCTTCCTTGGAAGAAAACAAATACCTCAAAGGATGTATTATTTTAATTCTTATTTATTTTATTTTAGTAGTTCACTCCAGACTGGGCTTTGGGAAGGACCCAAAGCCAGAAGCTATTTTGATTCCCCCCACCCTGCTGCTCCCCATGTCTGTAACGCAGCCCTTGCAAACGGCCCCTGTGCAGGGCGCACCCCCCGGCAGGCTGGGTGGGCGAGGGGAGAGGCAGACGGGGTGAAGGAGAGCCCTGCAAAGGCTAAAACAGGTGGGATCCTTCCTCTTGGTTGGTCTTGCACCACTGGGAATCCGGATGAGCAGCACAGCCCTGCTGCCACAGTGCTCAGCCAGCTGGGAACATCCCTTCGGAGCTGGCGAGAAGTGGCGGGGGCGTTAGGACACTGCGAAGGCGAAACCCACACATCAGCTACAATTGGTTATTCACGTTTCATCTCCAGCATCTCTGTGTTGCTGTGGGTTGTTTGTTTTGGGTTTTTTTTTTTCAAGTGCCTGGCACCAGAGCTACTCTCAGAGACTTCAGTTTAAAGCAGTGCTGAAAACATTCATTCCTCCTTGCTCTGAGTTTAGCCGAGGAAGGCACCGGGGAGCGGGGATGCTGAGGAACGGCGCCTTGGAAAGCTCCCCTGGAGGGAACCACTGGCAGGCTTTAAAACTGATCTCTTTTGTCATTAACTCACCGGTTGCCTTTAATCGTTTAACAGTTGGAATATTAATAAACCCCAGCATGCTCAGCAGAAGATGCAGAGCTGCAAAGCACAGCAAAGACCAGCTCCGGGCTGGCTGCTCCCCATGGCCACATGTGTGTCTGCAGATACCAGGGTGGTCACGGGCACAGAAACCCTCCCTGGGGACTTACAGCTCGTACCCATCCCCATCAGCCAGAACACACAGCAACAGTCTGCACAGATGCCTCATTTCTGGTCAGTCCTTGAGCACTAAGGGGCGATTTCAGGACATTTCTGCACAGCAACGCTTGACTTGGGTTACAAAAAATAAGAGCTCAGAAAAAGAAATGAGAAGTCGCCTTTCCCTAGACCTAAACCAGGCTCTGCCACCCCCTCCTGCAGAAGCTGACTGTGGAAAGCAAAGCTGGCCCCAAGCTGGGCGCTTTTATTTTCCCCACTTGCAGTAAAACTGCATCTTTCTCAAAATGCATCTTTCCAAAACCCCTTCAGCAGTGGATGCACAGCAGCAGCCGAGATGTGATTATTCCAAAGAACAGACCATTTCTATGATGCTGACAAAAACACAAAAAAAAAAAAAAAAAAGAAGAAGAAGAAAAAGAACCCAAAGTATGATTTTTAAGACCAGTTAAAGGGATACAAAACTTCAACAGCAGAGATTTTTTTTCTTTTTTTGAGGTCCATTCTAGTAAAAGCAGCAGCTTTAAATGGTTTGTCCGTGACAGAAAAACATGTAGCTCATAGACTGAGTTGGAAACTTGCCTATGAGAGAGAGCCCAAGCACCTTGTTTTCCTCTTAATGCTACTTAAATTTAATTGATCAGAAATTGTAAAACTGTCCTTGATAGACAAATGTAGTAGGAATAATAGCAGAAAAGGAAGTATAAATATCTTTTATTATTTTTAGTGTGCTGATGGGTCACTGAAACACTGAGGGTGACAACAGCAACATGATGAAGAAGCTAATTCAAGATTTGGTGAACGAAATCACTTACTTTGCATGAAGTGGGATTCATCAAAGGTCTCTGATCCTATGGGACCTCTGCCCAGGAGGTGGACACCCACTCTGCAGGGTGGAAAATAGCATCATTCTTTCAATTAATAGTATCCAAACACTGTGCCAGAAAATGAAAATAAGACCATTAGCAATAAATTTACTGCCCCAAGCTTATCTTGGAGAAACAGGCCACCACCACTGCTTTCTCTCTGCTGAAAGCCACACACTGAACACACATAATCCTTTTATTGAGATGTTTTCAAAATGGTTCCCTCACACAATGTGCCAGTGTCCTACAGGAGTTTTAGGCAGCTACCCTGGATGCTTGTATTTGTAGATTGTTGAAACTAAAACCAATAGTTTGAATAATTCCTAAGTATACATTAAAAAGTGTTCCAAACAGTTCTGCAGACAAGCAATGAAAAAATAGCAACAGATAAATAAATAAGCAAGCAATCCCAGCGGGTTGGCCAGTGGTGAGCAGAGGGCAGGGACAGGAGTCAACATCACCAAGGTGATGTGGGGTACAGATACAGATGCCCCACCAGTCCCTGCATTGGGGATTTTGTGGGACAGCCACAGTTTCCTTCCTGGCACTGCCGGGCAAAAATGATCTAGATTCAGGTTGGGGTTGCTTCTTTATCTCCATGCCAGAAGTTGGTGGCTTCAGGATGGAGCCCCATGGGCAGGGCACAAAGGGAGGGCAGCAGTGATATCCCCCAGGTTCACAGGCTGGGAACACAAACCCTTGAGAAAAAAAAACACAACAACAACCACAGGTTTTTAGGCTTTGGTAGGTCAAGGAGCAATCTCTGGGAAATCAAACAAAATGTTTTGTCACAAACATATATTGGGTGAGACTCTGGCCCAGGTTGCCCAGGGAAGCTGTGGCTGCCCCATCCCTGGCAGTGTTGAAGGGCAGGTTGGATGGGGCTTGGAGCAGCCTGGGCTGGTGGGAGGTGTCCCTGCCCACGGCAGTGTAACTAGACCTGAAATAGACCCAGGCTGCTGGGCTCACCTGGCACCATGGGAAATGCAGGAACCAGAACACTGAAGGAATCTCTGTCCAGCTGCAGGGGGTTGTAGGGGAAAATAACTTCCCTAGTGCAGTAGCATCTCCGTGGCATTTCCCAGCCTGCTAGACTCCCTTACCACAGAAGAAAACTGCTGAACACCAGGATGGCACCAAGGAACCAACTGCCTCTTCTCACAGCTGTATTTTCAGTTCCATGTCATGTACCCTGTGGATAGCAGGAGCAGTTCTTTTGTTAGCAGTGCTGATCTTTCAGAGTTTATTCACTGCACTCAAACAGCAGAACATTTTTTGTTTGTTTGTTTAATGCCTAGTCTGTTACATGGTTTATGCTCTGCATGAGCTGCATTTAAAGTACACAAAGAAAGCACTTATTTCTCCAGTTCAACAAAGAAGGCAATTGGCTGGCAGCTTCTTAATCGAGACATCTCTATTTGAACTGAGCTGAATTATCATTCCTTCATCCACACACTTGATGAAATATGAATCATTTGGCAAGACACAATCACTTCTAATGAAGTCTGATCCACAGAACAGAATAATCTGGTAGAAACCAGGTCACACAAACTACAGCTAGCCAACTCGGTCCAGCTGTCCTTTGTTTGCCATGGTTTTGATAAAATATTTCTGCAAAGGGCCAAGTGACAGCTTGAGGTCACAGAAGAAATTCCCAAAGCCTGGTTTGGTCCTTCAGCAGGCAGCTTTTGAAATTTAGGTGCTCCTGGGGTCTGCAGCCTCTCCATTTATCGCCCCTCATCAGTAGCTGATCCCACTCCTCACACTTTGCAGGACAAACTGGTTACCTGGGAAAACTAGTGAGAGCTCCCAATCTTCATGCCAAGACTGTGCTGTAGCTGAGGAGCACAGATGTGAGACTGGGAGGACCAGGGTCAACCCGAGGAGCTGAACTCCTCCAACCCCTCCGTGCTTTGTCCTGGCCCTTGCCAAGCCAGGGTGGGACACCTGGCACCTGGCCCTGCAGCATCCCAAGGGATGGGATGAGCCAAGTGATGGGAAGGGGCACTCAGCCTGTTGATGACACAGATGTTTCCTCTTCACATTGCTGCTCATGGAGCTTAGCCCTCTCTCTGTTGGGTAAATTATTGAGAAAACACATCCCCAAGTCAATGAGAAGCTAACGAGGCTCCAGCAGCAGATTTGTAGCAAAGTGATGAGCTGTTCCCAATGTTCAGCTGGTGCTGGGTCAGCTGCTGGGCAGGACTAACATTATCCCAAGGGAGGAACATTTTTTTTGCCAAGCTCCATGCTGCATCTCCAGCTAAAAAAGGCTGCTGGTTTTTCACCGTGGAGTTTACAGCACTTTGGTGACCAAACCAGCAGCACAGAGCATCATTACCCAGTCCTGCTGCTGAAGGGATGATGTGAGTTACACAGTTCCCATTATGCCTTAATGAAGGAGCAATTTGTGCTTTCGCTCACATGTTTTGCTTACGTGAGCCTTTGGTTTCTCTTGAAAGTGATTTGGGGCAAAACTTGTATCTAGCATAATATTCTTCCAGATAATAAATTAAGCTGCTAAATTAGCATGTCTCTATGGGAACATCCAAAAGAGAAATATTAAATTAAAAAAGCAATTTTCTTTATGATGTGATGATTTAGCAAGGATTTCATTCTGCCATATGAATTGCAGCCTGCTGCTTGTTCAGCTTATTACAATAAATATTTGAGAATCAACCTTTTGATCTGTATTTCTCAAACCAATTGGTTGACCATTGTTAGAAATAATCATCAAGTGATTTGTATTCTCTTACCCCTGGGAGAGAGGTTTGGCACTGAGTTCAAAGCCTTAATTAAAAATGTTACTATCTTCCATATTTTACAGCCTCAGATACAGAACAGAGCAAAGGTCTTCTGGGGGGAAAAGCTGGTTTTGGAAACTAACCTTGAAAATGGGGGTGGGGTCTTTGTTTTAAAGAAAAACCTACGGAGTGCAAAGTATTTCAAGCTTTCCCCGAGTTTATCTAATTTATAGTTACTCTGAATTAATGGTGAGCTGTTGGGCTCACACTGGTGCTCTCACCTGCTCCTCAGCCTGCAGCACCTTCCCTGGTACCTGCTGGTGAACTCCAAACTTGGGCCATCATCTCCCTGAAGTTGCCTTGGCAACTCCTCAGGGGTCTGAAAGGGTTTTCCCCTTTCTTTTTTCTTTCCCTCGTTTCAGGCTTTTGCCTTATTTTCCTTAAATCAAGTGTAAATATTGTAGATACAGGGCAAAGGAAGGAACCGCTCCCAGTGCACACTAAGGGTTTGGATTGAGGAGTGAGCTGCAGTGTGTGGTGGGAGGGACGCTCAGAGCAGGGGGTTGGTACAGAGTGATACCTTGGGAAGAGCTGGAAAACTGAGGAAAGCAGGGCTGGATGGTCTGATGGGGCTGCCTGCAGGTTTCACAGAGAAATCACCCCTCCCGTTTCCAGTTTACAACGGCAAAATTGTAAATCACTGGAAAATTTTCTAGCTTCCATCACATCTTCCTGTTCTGCCCACCTTAAATTAGAGTCGTTTTTGCTGCCACATTTGCCTCCGGGAGGAGGGCAGGGGAGGGGAGGTGTTGGTATCCCCAGAGGTAAGGACAGCAAAGGACAAATTGCAAAAGAGCAGCTGGTAAATCGAGCTTTTCCCCGGTCACAGCGTGCAGGAAAACAGAGCTTCATCCAGCCACAGATTTCTTACACTTCCAGAGCAGGCGCAGGGGTGGGAACTCATCCTGCCCGCAGCAGTAGCCCTGCCACGGAGATGATCTCAGACTCCTAAAAGGCTGCACACGAGTGGCTTTGAAGCATCCCAGCTGCGGCAGGAACGCCTTGGGCAGGGGCACAAACCTGCCCTGGGGCGCTGGGCTCTGCCCCGGGGCAGGAATGTGCCTCCTGGAACCCAGCCTGAAGCAGCTGCAGCTGGATGTGCCTCCACATCCCCAGAGCTCACAAATGCCACTGCCTCCTGCTCCCCTTGCCCAAACCACTCCCTAGCTTTCCACCTATATCCTCCTGATTCCCCCTGCCCCTCCCAGCTCTTTCCCTTCCCCTTCCACTTGCCTTTTTATTCTCCATCCCTCTACGTTTAAGTCTCTCCCCTGTTTTTCCCCCTCTACAGACACATAATGCCAGGTCCTCCCAAGTTCCATTAAAAAAAAAGGGTAGGATTTAGTTATATATGAAGAAATATTTTTACCTTTTAAACTTGTAACTCAAATGTTCTGCCCTCAGGATATTCCCATGTGTCTTCCTCTTGGTAAAATCTTTCCTGTAGAAGTTGCTTTCATTGTCTCGACTTCCTATGTTATATTTCTTATCAATCAGATAATAAATTGCATCTCTGACAGTGTTACTTGGATGGAGTTCACAATCATAATGACTCCTGAAGAGTGGGGTAAAAGTTAACCCATCCTGGACAGTCCTGGGTGCTCCCTTCAGCTGGAAAACCAAGGGACTGGCTCAGAATTTCTGACTATATCTCTAGGGAAAATGGGGGAAAGAAGGGAAAAGAATCAAATTAGGGCCTTTACAGAGATTTCTTCAGCAAAGTCTGAGATTTGCCTCAAGATTAATCACAGATTCTTCACAATCCGTTTCCTAAAAATCTCATTTTTCCTGTTGGCAGCCAAGCCAAAGTCTTTTAAGGTGAAATAAAAAGTAATAGTGCTAGAAACGTGATGTCACCATGTCCAGTGTGACCCATATTTCTCCCTGACTGCTTTTTGCTGTTCCTGACAGAGGAGTGTGCTTGAAGCTGCCCCCGAGGTTGGTCAGATGTACTTTTACTAAAATTTATGCATCTGTACTTTTTCCCAAGTTCCATCTGGGAAGGTTTCCTTTTTTTTTGCAGGATGTAAATATCCATGACAATGGCAGGACCTCACTGTGGTGAAGCTCCTGATGGAGTGTAACGTTCTCAAGACTAAAAGCAATTTGCTGTAGAAACTTCTTTTCCCCGCCTTCTCAGGAGACAAGGTTGTCTGAAACCCTCTTGCTCCCTGCCTCCCCACCCTGGAGAACATTCCTGGCATCACTGTGCCTGTCGCACTGGACAGCCAGGGCTGGGGGACACTGAAGAAATTAAAGCTTTGGGGGGAAATTAGAGTTGTACTAATTCTCATACAGGGAAGTCTTGCTACATCTGGAGATCTGGGAACAGCAGGAGGTAAACAGGGTGAGCCGGTGAGAAAAAACACCAGCAACTGCAAGTCATAGGACCACAGACTGGTCTGGGTTGGAAGGGACCTTAAAGATCATCTAGTTCCAACCCCCTGCATGGGCAGGGACACCTCCCACCAGCCCAGGCTGCTCCAAGCCCCATCCAACCTGCCCTTCAACACTGCCAGGGATGGGGCAGAACAACAGATCTTCACACCTTTGTCTTTTTGTGTCCCCCAGACCTTTGATACCATTTCCTCTCAGTCCTTGTCCCATGCTGAGCACTCTCTCTCTAACAGGGGACATCCCAGATCCTGGCCAGAGCTGCTGGGACTTCAGCAGCATGCTGGAGCAGAAGGGCCCTGGGAAGTTTCCCTGGGCCTGAAGAGTGCTGCAGGGGGGGGACAAAGAGCTTGTCTCTCCTACCAGATCAAAGGAGCAAAATGAACATTTTAGACACATTCCATGGGTTTTTGCTGGCTAATTGTTCCATCTACGGACCCAGCAGAGCTGCTCAGCAAAACATCTCAAACCTGTGCTCCAGGTTTCCCTTTTGCTGGTGTGTTCACACAGATCATGTGCAGTCTTTCCTAAGCAGCAGCATGAGGGAACCCAAGCAGCCCCCAGACAGGTGGGACTAGGGGCTTGTATTCCAGAACAAAAGGCTTCATCTGGGATCTATTTCCTGGTCCCATAATTTAGTGGCAAAACCATTGATGCTGTGAGTAAAAAACTGTCAAGTGCTTTGTATGATGGAGAAAGAGAAAAAATGGAACAGGAAAAGAAGTTCCAGCCAAAACAGCCAGGAGGCAAGGCAGATGTAGATGTGCTCCCCAGCTGTGGGAGTGCACAAACTGTCCATTAGCCTTTGGCCCCCTCTTCCACAGCTCTTACCAGAACAGGAAAGTCAGAAAAGGATTTTTCCTCAAGTATGGGAAGAGATGTGAAGCATCTCATCCTTCTGAAGGGATGGGGCAGCCACAGCTTCTCTTAGCCAGTATCTCACCACCCTCAAATATGCTGTAAAAAACCCAACATGTGTCCTAATATCAATTAACTTGAACAAAACAAGAGGTTTATTGTAGCAGAAGACATTCCCTAGCTGGTAATGTTAATAGATATTTTTAGAGGTTTTAAAGTTTTATCCTTTTCTGACTTACCTTTGGATGTTCTTCTCACACAACTGCTTTTCCCCCATGGCCAAGGGCTGGGTGAGGATGGTGAGAGGCAGCTGGGACTGGCTGACAGGCTTCACTTCTGCTGGTGCACAAGAACAACACAGCCAGGAGCAGAACCTGTTTAACAGACTGTGTTGCATGGCAGGATACAAGTGGTTATGCTACAGAAACTAAACTTTGAGTGTGCCCATGGGCACCAAGCAGAGCAAAGGCAGACTTTCCTCATCCCCAGGGTTGGTCTGTCCCATAACCACAGGGCACAGCTCATCAGCACGTAGCAAACCTCTTCTGCTCAGCAGACCCTGAAACTTGGCCATAATATTCACTGAATTACCTCCAAGTGCCCATTAACAGAGTGAGATGAGGTGCTGTGATGTCTGACCAAGGGCTTCCTGCCATGGCCCTTCTGGCCTTAACCTTCATGAGCAGGAAAAACATCACCCCACTCAGAGAACATAAGGGCCATTGCTGTGCCTTAAAAAAACAACAACAACAAAAAAAAAAACAAAACAACAAAACACAACTCCAAAGAAAACAGCCAACCTGGACCTATTCAGAGCACATTGCACTGAAACTCTCACTTAAAAGAGAAGGAGTTGAGTAAAAAGCAATATATAAAACTAATGAGTGTCTATCAGAGCAGCTGATGTAAAACGTCACCTAAGGGAAGAAAATCCTTCTTGTCATTTTAGTGGTTTTATTCACTGGGATTATGCAACAGCTGAAAGGTCCATGAGAAATTATTTTATTTACTTCAGGGCATTTTTTTTTTAATATCCAGCTCTTGCCCTGAGAGAAATCCCATATTTGCTGTATCAGGCCCCTCTGTAACTGAGCCCTGAAGCACCGGCTGGGCTGTGCTGGGAGTGCCAGCCCTTCCAGGGACTTGCCAGCCCTTCCAGGGACCCGCCAGCACTTGCAGACACCTGCCAGCACCTCCAGGGACCCATCAGCCCTTCCAGGGACCTGCCAGAACCTCCAGGGACCCACCAGAGCAGGCACTTGTCTGGCCCTGCAGAAGGGCCAGGGTGCATGGCTGCCCTTCCAGGCACTCAGCAGAGGGTCCTGCTCTGAAGTTTCCTTTTGGTGTCCTAAATTCTTTACCCATGACCTGGCCATGTAGAGGCCACGCTGCAGCCCTTTTTGCCACCTGTCCCTCTCTGCTGAGCCCACTTCTCTCCCAAGGAAAAAAACAAACAAACACCAAGCGAAAGAAAAACAAACCAAGCTGCAAAAAACACAAACCAACAGAAAACCCCCAAACAAACAAAGGAAACCAAACCAGAAACCCTACAAAAAGCAACAAACAACCGAACAAACAAAACAAAAATCAAACCTCAGTGAAGAGGGACCATCCTTCACAATGAAGGAGTCCATGTGCACACAAACCTTCCTGAGCAAACAGCCCAGCACCCCCAGGCAGGGGCAAGTCAGGCTTTTGGGGAAGGGTCTTCTGGGGGTTTCCACCCTTCAGGAGACCAAGTGCCTAAGCCAGGCTTCATCAGCACAAAAAACACTTACAAGAGGAATGAAACCTCAGTGCTGACATGTTGTGTTCCCTATCATTTTGATTTTGCAACCTGAGTGATCCATTACTGATGGAATTTCATTTAAGCCATTAAAAACTCCCAGAAATTCCATCCTGTAGGTGAGAAGAGCACACTGATGCCAGCACACCCATGTACATGCACACAGAGATGTTCAGACACCCCCTCTGCCTGCAAACATCCCCTAATGTGCATTTCCTACATCTCTACTTATCCCTTCTTGAGGCAATTCCAACTCAGCTCCAGCTGTGCCCATCACCTGAAGCACAAAGCCGGGTATGCAATGGGTAAATGCAGTATGAATAAATAATTAAATAAAATTAAAACCAAACCAACAACAGAAACCCAACATAAATTAAAATACATTAAAATAATAAAATAAATTGAAAACAGTAAGAAAAAATACATCATATAAAGAAAAACAATCTGCAGCAGGAAAAATACAGTCCCTCCCAAAGCCATTACCTCCAAAAATGTACTTACCCACAAGCATCCAAATCTTCCCTAACACATTCAATATGATAAGAAACTATCTTGAGAACTTCACTTTCAGGAACTAATGGTTTCAGGGAAACAAACTTTCCTTGCCCATTTTTTCTCACTACATGGCAGCTCCCTGAAAATTCAAGCAACCCTAAAAATGAGCAAATATTTTCTTTTTGAATCGTTCGTATGTGGGGTTTTTTTGCAAGCATCTTACTCTGGAAGCCACGTGCAGGAAGCCCCCTGGGTTGCCATTCCATGTATATCCTGCATTTCAAAACTGCAGCTCCCTAGGAAACCCGAGAGGCAGCTGACCCAGAGCACACACCTGGGCAAGCAAACAAAGCGGGTTGACTTGCAGCATCTAAAGAAGTCTTACCCACAGCAGCCGTTTCAGCTGGAGCTGGGAGGACCCGTGCAACAAAATGCAATTAAAGCTGCAGATTTCAGAGCTACCAGTGTCCCCAGCTCAGGCAGGTCTGGCAGAGGCAGCTGAGCAATGAGGGAAGCACCCTTGGTGTTCACAGCAGCAAGGCTGCCACACTCTGCCTCGCCTGGGGACCATCCACCAAGGAGTCTCACCCAGCCTTTGTCACCACAGCCACCCTGGATCTTCACTCTTCACACCACTCCAGTGTTTGCCCAGTGTTTCACTGCCATTCCCCAGTAACACAGACCTTTCCAACCATACCATGTCCTTCCTTCCACCATCTCGTGCCTCTTCAGTTCCTGTGTCCATCTGGCAAGAAAATTCTAGAGGGAAAATTTTATACCATGTCACTTACAAAGCTACCTCTGCTTCTAGGCTTGGTGATCTTTTAACTATCTTTTTTTCCTGACAAATACTCAGTTAATAATTAGGCCTTATTTAAAAACAGAATAGATAGTAAAACCTGGAAAAATCAATCAACCAAGGCAATTACTGCTCATACATCTCCCTCTAAAAAGAAGGAAAGAAACACCTACAAGGCAAATCAGTCATACTGCTTACATGGAAGGTTTTCAGATACTGCAAGGACAAGAAAAATATGAGGAGAATTGTACAAAGACTGGGGAACAAAACAATAAAAGGATCATTTGCTTAATTCCATCATTACCAGAGGCAGGTGTCCTCGGGTTTAATCAGAATATCAGTTTGTGGTTTGGTCTTTTTATAATTGCAAGTGGGGAAAAAGACAATGAATAGACCGTTTCTCTCTGCTTTTTGTATTTTTTAACAGTCTGTCACCTTACTGGTTTTGTTTCTGGCACCCAGCATTAGTAGCTCTCTTTGCACCAGCAGCTGAAGCACTTACCCTTGCCGTGCCCACAGGATTTCTGCAAGGTCAGGGAACAGGTACCATCTGTTCTTGACATCTTTGGTTATCTTGGTCCAGGTCCCCGACAGGCCATTGTTTTCTTTAACCCCCATTCTCCAAGTTTGCATTGATTTCCTGACTTTGAAACAGAAGTTTTATAAACAGAAAAACTCAGTGACTGGTGAAATCCTGGATTCTTGTTGAGAGAAAAACCTGAGTATACTCATGTCAGCTGAAAAAGTTTGTGCCAGGCTATTGGCTTGAAAATTTGGAATAGCCTTTGGTTTTGAAGACTTTCATCCCATAAAAATAATGATACCTTTTAACTGATACTTGTGTACATCTAAAACTACCTTTATCTAGTAAAGTCATAGTCATTTATCAGATAATTCAGTCCCTTGAAGGAATTTGATGATGAAAAGTTGATGATTGGTCCATCACCACGCAGCCCTCGGGCTGCTGAGCTTTTTCAAGAGCACAGTCCCAGGGCACAGTTTTCAGTTTCTTTTTCACAATTCCACTCTAAGTGAGGGGATTTAAATCTTTCTGTGCAATTTTCCACCTGCTGGCACCAAGTTTTGACAACACGCTTGATGGAAATTATCTGCATCACCATGAAACATCAAATAAAAATGTTTCCAGAGGTGATCAGGCACAACAACTGAATATTAAGAAAATTAAGAAAATATTGCCTGAATACCTAATCTATCATTTACTTCAGTGCAGACTTTCTCCTGCCAGCTCTGCTAGGGAGGGGAAAGCCTGGAATGACACCAACGTTTTCTACAAGTGTAAGAATTAAAGTTTAGTGCTAATATTAATAGCTCGTCCAGTCTCTGCGAGTGCCTCCAGTTCCCAGCAGGAGAGCTGGAGATGTTGTAAGGCCCATTAGCTGTGGCTACACACTAATCTTCAATTTTTTTGATGTCACCAACTGCTTTGATGATTTTTTTGAGGCTCATCTTTTCCTTTCAGCCTCCACAGAGCCCATAAATAGCCATTTTCTTAGTTTTGCTAGCATAACAAAGCAGCTTCTGCAGAGAAGCAGAGAGAAATGAAAGATTTCAGAGAATTAAGCCCTCTTTCACCACGGGACAGAGTAGTTGCTCCCGTTACCTCCAGCACAAGACTCCAGAGAACAAATTGTCTTTATCCCAGTTTAACTACCAAGAGCTTTTACCAGAAAACCTCTCCCAGTCCCTCTTATTATAATTTTGGTGTTTCCCTCTTGCTGTTTCTCCTAAGTCTTCCCAGTATCACTAATGTGTTAAATGCTCAGCAGCAGGACATCATGCCTGGGATAAGATGTCTGAAACTATTAAGTCTGCATCAAAGTTATTAATTAACAAGTTGAGAAGATCAACACTGAAATAAATTGCCTTTCAGACCCCTGGCTGGGAAGTTACAGCCATCAATAGGTGAGTGAATACAAACACAATCCATACTTAGAATCTCCATCATGCAATAAAAGAAACAGGATTTTGTGTCTCTAAAAAGATGCCTGGTACTGCTCCCAGCACAGCTCGGTGCTCGGAGCCTGGGCAGGGCACAGCACCACGCTGAGTGTCTCTCAGCCTCTCCACCTGAGGAACTGTGCAGACCTGCCTATAAACAATGATCTAAACCCAACACAGAAGAGTAAACATTAGCAATAGGAAAGAGGCACGAGTGAGACAGGTACAACTCATTTCAAGCTCTGCAATTGGAGGCGTGAACTACCGTCGTTTCCACCAGCCCACATAGATTCATGGTCTGTGCAGCTAAAACCCATAGCTCCTGGAGAAACTTTCTGGATTCCTTTTTTTCTGTTTTAATACACTTCCTGATGACAGTCTCTGAAATGAAGCATCTGTCAGTGACAGATAGAAGCAGTTCAGGTCTCTACACTGGGTGCTAACAGCTCCACAAACTGTACCAGAGCCCCTCAGAGTGCCTGCGCCGTCAGATTAAGTTGATGAAATCTCTCTTTGAAACAGACACTGTCAAAGACTTCTGGCACCTCTTCAAGACAATTTCTTTTTACTTCTAATTTGCATAGCAGAGAAATTTCTTTGGACTGAGGTTTTATAGCTCCATCATAGAGATGGTTTTTATACCCCCCCCCCCCCCCCCCCCGCAAGCCCCTGGAAACACCAGGTGAGCAACTGCCAACACGATGTGAACAGCTCCGACAGGCAGTAATTTTTAGCTTTGTGATTTTATTTCCTCTTGCAAAAAATAGCATCCCTCAGGTGGTCACAGCATGAAGCCCTCAAGAGAGCACTTGAAAATGTTTATTTGTGGCATTTAAAATTTCCCTGGAGCACACAGGCTCTGCTTCACCACTCAGTTACAGCTTAAGCCCAGGTTTAGGGCAGCCCCAGTACATGCTCTCCTGACCCATTACTTGTATAAAAATAAAAGCTAGAAACAGCTAAGAAAGAAATGAGGGACAAGATATGTTCTTGGGAAGAAAGTAGGTCTTTCCCTGACAGATGAAAGACATTTTCAGTTCCATTCTTTCTTCACTTGGAGATTAATAGGTAAGTAATTGATATGTTTTCCTTACACTCCTTGCACGCTTACCAGGCTCCCGCTGTCCTTGCTGTCCCTTTCCCAGCTGACACGTGGCCAGGCTGTGCTACAGGATGACACACCACTCCAGAGACATCCCAGCAAGTGGGAAAGACAGCTCTCGGGGAGGATTACATGGAAACCTGATGAGGATTTGATTTTGACAGAGGATCTTTGTTTGGCACCGGTGTCTTACAGAAACGGGTGTCAGAGATGCGAGTTTTGTGACATCCCTTCCTTCTGCAGCGTTTGAGAAGCTCCAGCATCGTCCTGAGGGAGGTGACATCCATCAGGTGAGGTTCCTGCAGATGGGATGCTGGTGCTGCAGGGGCCAGAGCACTTATCTCACTAGAAGAAGGCAAACCTCAAGGGCTCTAATGTCAGGCTCTTTTGCTCTGCTCTAACTCACTGCTTTCTCATTTTTAAAGTTATTCAGATTTTGCTTCAGCTGCCACACTGCAAAAAGCACATAAAAAAAAAAAAAGCACATAAGCCCTTCAAACCCTTTATACTCTACTCTTCACACTGTTCAGCTCACTTTTTTTTGGAGGAGAACCTCACCCAGCCTTCAGCTGTCTGAGATCCACAAAGGGCTGGTGTTCTGAGTCCTGATCTTTTAATTTTGCAGCAGAGGTGCAGAAGAATGCAAGGCCCTCTGAAAGCAGGTACCTTAACACCAAGATCACCAGGAGCTCCAGGCTGAAACAGTCCTGCCATGAATTTTCATGCAGGTTTTTCCAACAACACCTTTCTCCCTAGAAAAGCCAGAAATGACAGATTTTAGCCCAGTCCACCAGCCACCCCACCACGAAGATGACAGCCTGTGCATGGACCATCACAGCTCAGGCATCAGCAGGTTATTCTGTCTCGCTCACTCAGAGAGGTTCAAGTATAAGAGCTGAGCTGGGAACAGGATAAACCCTCAGGAAATATTCTCCCAGGAGTTGCAGACTTTGTATCTAGCCCTGGACAAGCCTGAGGGTGCATCCCCATCCCAAAACACCCCAAATTTTGCTCCTCAGAGCTATGCCACAGGCAGTGGCAGAGCATTTCCACTGCAGGAGCAACAGTTGTCCACCCACCACACCAGAAAAAGATTTCCAGCACGTTTCTGCAGCATAAACAACTTCCTTGGCTCAGAACCTGTGGGTTTGAGGCCCCAGTTTCTGCTTTTTCAGGTCTCTTGTCTATAAAACATGACCAGGATGGTCCTGTGCTTCAGCATAGCAAGAATGGATTAATTAATGTTTCTGCAACACTTTGAAGATGTGAGTTTCTGTACAAGTGCAATGCAGATAAGCTTGGTATTTTTTTTATAGCTCAGAGTCAAATTAAAAGCAGAGTTAAAGAAAAAGGCAGGCAACATCTTGCAAAAGAAATCATGGAAGGTTATTTCAGCAGAGGAGTTGTTATCACTGGCTGCCCTCTTTGCTCAAAAGCTGCATTTGATCATATATTCTTCTGAATTATCTGCTGCATTACTTGAATGCTAAAGGCAGAAATAAATACAGCATAAATATTAGGGGATTCATTTCAGATTGCACTGATTCTTGAAACTTGCAGCCTCTAATTGCAGCTTCCTTGGGAAGAATTAATTATTCAGTATTGTAGGAAAAATTAATACAGGTCACTCAGGAGGTGTGTATGAACAAAAGAGAGAATATTATTTTTAAAAATTGTATCTCTAGTATATTTTGCCTACAAATATCTTCTCCAGGGTTCTTTTGCTTGTCTACAAAATTTACAGCTTGGGCTGTCTCCTGCTAATGAGGCAGAAACACTTGTGTGTCACATGCATGGCAGGGCTTCTCCTCCCCATCATCTGCTGCAGACACCAACTCCCAGCTCCACCTGGCACACAAATACCCCTTTGTCTACACGTGCTTGTGGGTCCTCAGCACAGGAGGGGTCACCCACCCCCTCAGGGCGAGACCTGCTCTTATGGGGGCTGCAGAGGGTCCTGCTGAGGACTTGTCAGGGCTCCCTCCTATTTCTGCAGACTGATGGATACCTTGGATACCTGCAGCTCTTCTGGGTTCTCTTCGAATCATATGAATCACAGAATCCCAGACTGGTTTGGATTAGAAGGGACCTTAAAGATCATCCAGTTCCAACTCCTGCATGGGCAGGGACACCTCCCAGCAGCCCGGGTTGCTCCAAGCCCCATCCAACCTGCCCTTCAACACTGCCAGGGATGGGGCAGCCACAGCTTCCCTGGGCAGCCTGGGCCAGGCTCTCACCACCCTCACCCAGAGTGAAGATTTTCCTCACAATGTCTAACCTAAATCTCACCTCTTCAAGTTTTAATCCATTACCCCTTGTCCTCTCGTTACAAGCCCTAGTAATACTTGTTCCTTTTTAATTATTAAAAAAAAAAAAAAAAAAAAAAGCAGGTTCCTTGGAGACACATCTTTCTTCCAGTGCTTTTCAGCAGCCCAGGGCCTGGGAGCTATGATGCTACATCCCTCTGTCTCCCCAGCAGCAGGGCTGGAGCAGGACCTGGCTGGAGCTGTGGCTTTGTCCCCTGCCAGGACCCCCCTGCCTGCACTCTGACTGGCACAGCACACGTCTCACTCAATAGACATATTTAATTTTCAGGGAATTATGGTTGCTCATCATTCCCCAGTAATTGCCAAGCTCTCAGAAAGAATTACCACATTTATCCCTCTTGATAGGAGCAAATTTCCTCCTAAATTGCTAAGTAGTCCACTTCACTGAGAGGATCAGCTATGAGATTCATAGAAATAAAATAATAAAATAATAATAAAAGCCCTGTCAGAACCAGGGAAAATCCATATATGCACTATACATTTTCCATCTTCTCAGCACTCTTTTATCCTCCCTGTGATCACCCCGAGAAGCTGGGAAAGCAGCCAGAGGCTGTGAGATGCAGCAAGCACAGCCCATGAAATATTCCCAAAATCAATACAAGGGAAAGACAATGTGTGATTTCCAAGCTAGAGATGTATTAAAAAAATATATATAAAAGCTGGTTAAAGAAAGACTAAAAAAAATCATATTTGTATTAGATGCTCTCATTGCCAACATATTTACATTGTTGTCCAACCTGAAAAAAAAGATTTTGCTGTTTCCCCCATCATGTTACATGCAGGGGGTGAGGATCCTGCCTGCCCTGGCCACAGCTCCTCTGGGCACAGCAAAGAACTATCACAAACAGGAGAAAATACTGAGGAATGAAAAGGCCACATAACATTAGAATAAATAGAAAGATACGGGAGGCTTGAAGAAATAGAAAAACATGCTGAATATTTTCTTTTTTCAAATTTCAAAGTCATTTACAGTCCATTTGTTGCATTAAGCACAGTGAATTCATCAGCTCCTTCCCTCCTGGCCAAAGTAATAGGACTGTAAACATGAGTGCACCCAGCATTACTCATTTCAAGAATCAGTGATCATATTTCTGAACAATTTCTTCAGTCTGCCATTGGCAGGTCTGGCTGGCAGCCTAAGCAAGCACCACGCTCAGCACAAGTCAGTTACCCCAGCTGTGTCACCATCACAGTGTGTTCCTGTCAGCGTCTGAAGGAAACCCTGAACATCAGCTTTGCTCCTGCATATCTTAATTAGAGCAGCCTCTTGGTACTCTTCCCTCAGCTCACCTGCAGGAAAGGAGTTCACAGCCAGTGGAACAGCAGATGAAAGGGTCGTTTGTTCTCGTGAGAGACAACCCAGTGCTGCTTCTGCAGATTCACCAGCATGAAAGGAAAAAGCTCCTACTGGGCTTCCTTGCCCAGCCCTTCAGGTGTGTCACCAGCAAAGGCACAACCACAGCCCCAGCAGCTTGGCTGAGCTGGCTGTGGATCTCCTTAGAGTTTCACATCACTCTTTCTGAGTCATGTATTTTCATAAATGTCTCCGTTTTTATAAACATGGTCATTACATTTTTCCCAGGGCTCATTTATAAGGACAGTTACTTTAGATCCTCCAGCACCAACCAAGGTTAAGTGTTAAGCCTATCCCCAGCACCACAGGTCTCCTGGGGTTGCTCCCTCAGCTCCCAGCTGGTGTCCCCCAGTGCATCAGGTCTGATTGACACCAACAGTCATGGGACAAAACCCTCCCATTTCTAGCTGGCTTCAAAGCACTGTTACTAAGTCAGCAGATCCATCGTAATCTGCAAAGCCAACAGGTAAAATCCTCAATGCAGGCAACAAAATTAATGACTTGAGAAACCTGGATGGAAAATCATCACACACAAGAATCAGAGAATGGTTTGGGTTGGAAATGACCATTTAAAGGTCATCTGGTCCAACCGACCCTGCAGTGAACCGGGACACCTTCATCTAGATCAGGCTGCTCAGAGTCACGTCCAACCTGACCTTGAGTGTTGCCACAAAAGAGGCATCTACCACCTCTCTGGGAAGCCTGTTCCAACATTAAGAATGCTTCTCAGAAGCCAATATTTAAAGAATTATTCTTATAGAGCCATACCCAACCATCAAATCAAACAGTTTGATGGATACAACGAGGCACACCATGCCTCTCAAAATCCTTGCCATCACAAAGCACTCCCATGCCCAGCTGGTGCTGAAGCTGATACTGACCTTCACCCAGGCCTGTCTCCCCATTTCATACATCTGAGGGATTAAGTCAAAAGCCATGGAAGAAACCTCAGGTCCCCAATTATGGTTTGAATTGTCATGTCACACTCAGCCATCTCAAAACCAGCCCATCCAGGCAACCCAAAGAGTCAGCCACTGCCTCAGTTGCAAGAAATGATTGCTAGACAAGAAGATTAACCTTCACCTGAAGGCCATGCAATTTGTATTAAAAAAAAATTAATAGCAATTAATATGTCAATTAGTAATCAACACAAAGATTAACCTATTTTAGCTCTCTCATCATACCAGAGCTCTACCTTCAGAAGCACAGCCAGGATTGTTCAGCCACGATGGCTTTTCCTTCCTCAGGCTCTCAGGAACCACTGGTTCATCATGTTCTTGCAAAAAGGTGAGAACCTCCAAACTGTGTCCTGGAAGACCCAAGCCAAGGTGCCACAGCAGCTCAACTGGGGCAGGGCCCCAGCCTGCAACAAAAAGAGGAAGGAACTGCACTGATCCTGATCATAATCCCCAGACTAGTCTTCTACTGTTTGACATTAAGGATATGTGGAAACACATACTGGGGGGCTACCTGAGGTCACAGCCATCATCTAACAACTATGCTCTAATGATGCCTAATGAGAAATTGGAGGGAGCTTGGGAGACAGCTGGGAGGGAAAGGTGAAGTCCTTAGTTGCTGTTAAAATAAAAATTCTCTTTGACCAGCTCCTCAGCTTATTTCTGAAAGTGCTGCTAAATTACTGCATTCCAGCTGAATTTGTCAGGGAAAAAAAAAAACAAAACAAACCCAACATCTAAGAGCTGTGCTCATGAACTTGCAACAAGCTTAATTGGTTAAATACTAATTATCTTCCAGCTCTTCAGCCTGGGTCTGAGGTACTGCAGCAGTAAGACTAATTAGCACATTATTGTTAAATTATCCCTCAGCAGTTCAGCCCGGCAATAAGGAATTGATAGTGAGAAATGGTCATTTTAATGGGGGAAAAAAGGAGTTGCTAGAAAAGAACAAGTTTATGTTTTTGTTGAATAGCAAGGAGGGCAAACCCAGGTGTGCTTGCCTCTGCTCCCCAACTCATGGGGGGGTCCAGAGCAGGCTCAGGGAGGTCATTCACAATGAAAGGGACTTTCTTTAGACCACTCAATACTTCTTCCACTGCCTCAGTCTGCCCAAGGCTGTATTTCTAGTACAAGAATTCAATGCAAACTTGAGCCCAAAGGTGTGCTCCACGGAGTTAGCATGAACATTTTGGTTTTTAAATAGACAAGAATTAATTTCTTCATTTCCATTTACAAACAAATGAAAAAAAAACAGTTACCTTTTCTTTCCCCATGTAATGGCAGCAGAGGATCATGGAGCAGTTAAAGAAATTTAGGAGCAGCCTACAAAATTTACCAAGTCTCTTAGCTGAGAAAGGAGGCAGAACAGCTAAAACATGTCTTGCCACGTGCATTTTTCCTATTCAATACTTGATATTAATCGAACTGGGAAAAGGACCCTCCTAGCAGGAAAGGCCAGGGACATACCCAGGATTACTGTGTTACCTGTAGGGCTGTATTAAAGCCTGGGTATTTCTGGCTATTCTCTGTGGGTGTTGGTGAGAGGGCAGCTGAGACACACTGCCACCTCTCAGGAGCAACTGAGAGAAAAATTTGCCTGGGAAAGTTCTCTAGTTGCACCTTGGGGACTGTCAGAAACCTCTGGAGAGCTCAGCCCTGGCAGGTCTTGGCAAAGCATTGGGGCCTTAGAGTCAGAGAATCATAACATAATGTTTTCAGTTGGAAGGGACCTTAAAGATCACCCAGTTCCAACCCCCCTGCATGGGCAGGGACACCTCCCAGCAGCCCAGGCTGCTCCAAGCCCCATCCAACCTGCCCTTCAACACTGCCAGGGATGGGGCAGCCACAGCTTCCCTGGGCAGCCTGGGCCAGGGTCTCACCAGCCTCCCAGCAAAGAACTTCTTCACAATGTCTAACCTAAATCTCACCTCTTCAAGTTTTAATCCATTACTCCTTGTCCTACCTCTCTGGTGAAAAACCCCTCCCCAGCTTTCCTGGAGCCCCTTCAGGCACTGGAAGGTGCTCTAAGGTCTCCCTGGAGCCTTTTCTTCTCCAGGCTGAACAATCATGATTCTGTGATTCTGACCCCAACTCTCCCAGCCTGTCTCCAGAGCAGAGCTGCTCCAGCCCTCCCATCATCTCCATGAACTCATTGCAGCAGCTCTTCCAACAACAACTGGTGTTCTAACAGGTCTGGTAAAGCTGTCATTGCCCCTTTTTCCTCCAAACTGACCCCAGCTGCTCCTCTCCAGACATTTTATGCTATTAAGTGGTCATCTGTTACAGCACCTTCAAGAAATGGGAGGTGAGTTTCCAATCACAGCCAGAGCCAGCATCCCTGTTGCTGCCTCCTCTTGGAGGCCTATCTTAATTAAATCACAGAATTGAGAAGCTTGTGCCATATTTTCATAACCTTTGTGTCTCTATATGCATAACAAGCATGCTACTGATTTAAATAGCCTTTTTTTCTTCTTTACAGAAAGACAAAAGTAAACTCTATTAATCCTTAATTATATTCAGATCCAGTATTTTGGAGCAGAAAGCAATTTGAAATGAATTTCATCACCTCCCTGAACCATTATTTACTAACTCGGATGATTTCACTTTGGTTTGGAGCTTTATTTCTCTAGGCTTGTGTCACTTTAGGGTTGGGTATTTTGTCAACATGTTTTCAAAACTTAACTTTTCTTTTTGTTTAACCAGATTATTTTACTTTTCCCTGCAAACTGTGTGGTAAAGCAACCAAAAGTATTACAAGTAGCTGGATTTACATCTGTGATCCGTTTCGCAGGAAACTCCTGAGGAATCAGGAGACAGCATCCCACCCAAAGAGAGTTACACACACATTCCCCAAAGACCTGGTACAAGTACCAGAGTTTGTAATTTTTTTTCTAGGAAAGGCTCTTCAGGTTATAGTTACATTTTCTTCCTTTATGTCCGTGCAGCCTTGTAAATGGATAAATCTTTGGGAGCCCACAGCATTGGACCTGGGAGGACACAAGGAGCTGTGGTAGTGAGCACCTGCCCCACAGCCCAGCACCAGCAGGATTGTTAATTCAGAACAAAATACCTGAAAGAAGCACAAAAAATAAGAACATGCTTTTTTTTTTGCCACCAGAGGCCACACTGAGCAGTGCTGGGGTGAGCCTGGCTCGCCATGCATTTCACTCCAAAGACATAACATTTCCAATATCAAGGAGGGAAGTACTGACAGTTGTGGATCCATTTCTTCCTGCCCTTCTCTTGGAAGCTTGCTAAGCCCCATCAGGAGAGCCTGGTTGGCTTTGGGCCCCGTGATTGGTGATGGTCAAGGCAACACTGGGTTGTTCCTGCCAAGGGCTCAGCCCAAAAATGGGGCAGCAGTTTGCAGAGGGCAGAGGGCAGCACTCAGAGACCCCGTGGCACAAGACAAGGGGGTTCTATTGCCCTTTTTTTCTGGGAAATGTCACCAATTACTCTCCACCCACCTGAGGCCTCATTCCTTTTACTATACCCAAGGTTATCATCCTTGGTGAATGGAGAGAAGCTGAAAGGAGGCAGCAGGAACTGCCAGGCTGCTGTACAGCATTTCCAGGCTGCTGAACAGCTATAGGTGAGAGGAGAGATGAGCACAGGGACTCCCAAATGCAGCTGTAGTGCTGGGCTACTCCCAAAAACAGAATCACCCCCTATAAATAAATATCCTGTACAAAAAAACCTAACTGCTGCAAAACATCATCATCAAGGCAGAGATGGAGCTCAGGAAACCTCTCGTTCCTCTCCCTCTGCCCTCTGGGGCAGGAGGACACTTTCTTTCACATCTTATCCCTTTATCTCAGCCAACATTAAACCAGAAAAAGATCAGGCAACAGGTTTATCAGTTTCCTTCCTGCTAATGAGGTTTTATAATACATTTTCTTCAGCTTGAATAATTGGGACTGGCAGTGGGATAGGTCATCAGATCTCCCATCCACCTCAGAATGTTCCCTGTAACAGCCCTAAGTCATATCTGTTAAAAAGTTAATCAAGCTGAAATGTCATGGAATTTAATAACTACCACAGAAGAGGTTTTAAGTACAATACACCACTAATTAGGTTATTTTCCAACAGGAAATATATGTCTTATGGTAATTAGACCAAGTACTCTTTTCAGTTATACTTGGCTTTTTATTTTTGTTTATCCCAGTTTTGCTCCTTCCCCAGGTTGCGAACAACTCTAAAATTAATCAGACCCTCAAAGTTAATCTAATTACACATACAGGTGGCTTTGCCTCAGGTGTTCACTCTTCCTCACTCTCCCCAGTTCCCCCTTCACCAGGAGACTTTCCTTCCACTCCTCACAGCATCCTGCGGGTGGAAGCTCCTGCCTTTCAACATGACATCTTAGGCAGATAACTAACAGCAGCCACTGACATTTATAAGTATTTATAGTAAATATATTTGAATAAAATCAAAGCACAAGCTCAAAGACAGACAGACCGCAGGGTCTTTAAGGCAGCAGACATCATAAAATGCCATTTCCAGCAGTATCACTAGCACACAATAGCAGGCAGAAATGGTTTCTGGCAGCTTTAAAACACCAGAGAATTGCTCCAGCATGAGATTCCTTTTCACAGCAAGCAGCTATTCCCAGGCAAGTGGGAGTGCTGTGCGGCTCTGGGAATTTCTAACTGCTCCATCTGGTGTCTGGAGCAGAGTCAGAGGCACGTGCAGTGCAGGTCAGAAATGCAGGGTGAGAAAGGACACAAAATCCATACCTCACTGATGGAGTTCCTGTGTTAAACACGCTGCCCCACAAGGCAGCACAACCAGCTTGGCCCCTGCTTGGCCAGAAAGTGCCCCCAGTGCCAAGCACCCGCGCTGTGCTGACTGCAGGAACATGGGAGTGATCTCACCCAGGCTGTGGGTGTTTTAATTAAGCAATGAGCACAACCCAGAAGAGAAGCTCCAAGACAATAACTGTTTTTCACCTGTCTAATGTGTTCCACAGCAAAGTGGCCCAGCAGGAAAGCCCGTCAGGGCTGTGGGCAGCAATGGGCAGTGCCTTTGCCTGTCTGTAGTCTTGGGAACAGAGTTTTAACTCCAATCTCCTTCCCAAACACTGCAACAATCCTTTGCCAGCATCAAGACCCCAGTCAGGAAAGGAGAAGCAACAAAAATGAGTTTGTCATCAACAAATTCCATCAAACCAGCCAAGTTTTCTCCTATGGCAAAACAAAAGCTCTTGCAGACGAGAAGACAGCAGGTTTCAATAACCCCAAGGACTAAAGAGCAAGACTCTCACAACAGTAAATGGATTTAGAGCTTAACCATGCACAGGATGTCTGATTTCAGGTGGTCTCTCTGCTGCAGTGACCACTCAATAACTGGATGGAGGCCACCTGTGACTTTCCTCACATTGCAGATCTCTCTTCCAACCATTCATGTTCAGCCATTCCTCAACAAGCAAAGGTCTCTCAGCCTTGCTGCAAACAAGCAGGACCCCACAGCTAAGCAGGGATTGCATCCTTCTCTTCTCAGCATCAGTGTATTACGGAGGATGAACCTTAGAATACATCTAAAGTACCTTGAAGCAATACTGGAAGAATATTCCTCAACTTCTCAGGAGCCGCCAGCATTTTGAAGAGGTTTTCTTTATCTTCAGTACATTTGCACTATAGGAAGTTTTTTGAACTGGACGTACCAACTCTAAAAACATCAGCAAAAAGAGATCTATGATTTATTTGGGTGCTGATGGGAAGGTTACTGCACAGCACGGGCTGGAAATCATGGTTTGAGGGCTGAGTGATGAATCAACAGGGTGGTCACAAGCTGTGCTCTCAGGAACAAGTGGGAACAAGTGTGACATCCCCCCGCCCCGTGCCAGTGAGGGCCCCTCTACCTCCCAAAGCTTCCAGCAAGACCTTTTCACTGTTAAGAGACTTTACAAAGTTGCTTACCTTCAGCATAAGGCAGATTTGCAAACATGCTCTGTGGATTTCCACAGCAATACACTTACTCCTCTGCAGGAAGTGACCACTCTTCTCCTTTGGAATTCAGGGGATGTTATCCTAAGCACAAAAGGAATTATTCATGAACAGATTGTGAACATTTTGAGAAAATTCATTAAATCATTTGCAATGCAAATAAAAAATCTGCTGGCAAATAATTAAATTATTTTTCTAAAGAAAGAGTTTGTTATTTCCTTTAATAAACATACTAACTTGTAGTCAAATTAGCTACAGCACTAGGAATCTCAGCAAAGGTCAGTTGCCAAAATTCCCAGAGCTGTGGCTAATTCATCAAATAAGGCTGAAAATATATTTTATACATACATGTATATATGTGCAGGAGTGCTGGACTACAACAAATTACCAGACAATTGTGGATTATATATATGTTCTGACACTAGTTTAGAGCAATAATCTCTTGGGCACAAATCTCTTGACAATAATCAAGGCTGAGCTTAATATGCACGTAGCAGCAGCTGTTGTAGATGGGCACCTGTAAGAGCACTTACCTGGAGGTCCTTGTGCTGAAGGACAAGATACTCCAGCCCAACTCACAAGACTTTCCCCAGTTTCTTCAAGCACCAGCTTTTTTTTTTTTTCCCTCCTGTTATCTTGATGAAGAAGGATGAACCAGCAGCAAATTCATCCAGAGAGAAGGGAATTTCAATAAGGAGTGGAGGGCAAAGCCAGCCACAGCTGACATGTTTTCCATCACCTCCTAAGTGCCTCGTGCCAAAGGTTATTTCACTACTTGCAAACTCTAATAAAGATTTAGGTTGAGGGGTAAAGCAAAAAAAAAAAAAGTTAGTAAGTGATTATTATTCCCCTTACACAGTGTGTGACAGGAGACTATAAATCCAACACTTACGTTGGAAAAATTGTTGGAAAGGAAAACCAATAAAGCCCCAAACATCTTCATAATCAGGGCAACTTCATGCCCAGCAATCCCACGTGTATTTTTCTGGGGAAAGGGTCAATCTTGCTATTTGCAAGGAGAAAGGATCATGAATGTCACAGCTGTTTTTAAGAGCAAGTTAAACTGCAGATGAGGATTTCCTCAGGTACTTTTAGGCTGGGATAACAGTTCTATGGGATAATAAAGCCCCTGGTCTTGCTCTGAGTGCTGAAGGAAGCAGCTATGTGAGTACAGAAGAGAGCAGCAGCAAGTCTGCTTGGAATTTACCTGGACAATTTTTTCCCACGATTATTTCCTATATCACCTCTCTTGTTAAAGGGGGAATGAGGTGGTTGTGTGCTGGGCTGTGCTGAGCAACAGAAGGGACTTCATGACCACCAGAACAGGACTCCAACATCAGGGACCTGCAGTCACCAACAGCTGCACAACAGCATCACCCAGGAGCTATGGTCTCTCAAGCATGAAAGACCTAGTAGGTGGTCCATAGATATCAACTGGTTTTAGGAGCATGATTGTCTGCACGAGTTTATGAACATGTGGATGTGACTCTGTCAGTCTGAGCTACCACCAGGACTGCCCCAGCCTTCATCTGCTCTCATGAATGGCACCTACCTTTGGACACCATCCCAGGAGATGCAGCACATCTCCACTGTCCTACATGAGGTGGAAAAAAATGGAATGGGCCAAGGCATTGCAGGAAAAGACCCTGTTTTCCACCTAATCTGCTTTCACATTTCTTCAAGAGCATTTACTAAGGAGAGTGTTCCACAGCAGAGCTGAGGCACCACCAGCTCCCAGCTGCAAACTCCTGCTGCACAGAGTGGAGCCAGGGAGAAGGGCCAGAGCTGCCCAGTGGCAACTCAGAGACTTTCAGACTGTTACAAGCAGCCAAGAGAGATCCTCGTTCTCTAAAAGAAGAGACATTTCAACTCAAATCTTAAACTGCAGTGACTGTTTTGGCCACATCCTCTTTGCTTTTCTGCACATTTGTCATGTATATTTTATGAATGCTTCATTAGAATTTCAGGGAGACTTTCTCCACTCTGAGGTGAAATATTCCATGCTTGGCTTTATCTAGTGTTACAAAAACTTAAGTATTTGTACCATGGTTTTATGTTTAGAAACTGCATTTTTAATAGAACTTTCCTTAGATGTGCTAAGTTTACTCTTGTGCAATCTTTTTTTATTTTCAGTATTGAGACATTTTAATGCCTTCTTCAAAAGGCACTGGTATTGGTATGATATATCATTTTTTCTTCTCCATAAAAGTCTGCATGATGCTGCAAGGAGGATGTACTTATTAGCAGACTTGTACTGGAATTATGGGTACTTTTAGAAACATTTTCTTCAATCTTTTATGAAGATTTTCATGACAATCTCTGAAAGCATCATGGAACGTTTCATTGCTATTTGCAAAGACAGAGTTTTCAAGGTTTAGTAACTTTTAAAAATTGAACTTATATTAAATTTTTATGAAAATTCACATAATGGGATTTTCAAAGTACATTTTGCCCCAAAAGTACAAAATGTCCTGTCTGACTCTAAATACTTCTATCCCTGACTGTTCATCTGTAGTTTGGGATATAATATTTTAGATGACAAAAGGCCTCTGCTTGAGTTGATGTCAGGAGAGGCCCAGTGCCTTGACTCACTGAATGTCCCCTGGGCCACCAAAATTCATAGACAAGACCCATTTGTCATCCAGCTCCAACCATTTCATACTACCACCAGGAATTTCAAGCCTATCTGCCTTCTCCACTTGTGCTGCAAATGCACAGGGCTGAGTCTACACGGGAGCTGGGCAGATATTTGTAAGAGGGGAGCAAAGGAAAAGGGTGGTCCCAGACTCCCTTCCCAGCTCCTAGAACCTCTGGGTGGGCAGAGGTTTCAGTGGCCACCAGCAGCAGGACTCTAGGAAGAGGGGGAATGATTGTTATGACCTGCTATGGTCGTTGCCAATGGTAATTTTACATTTTATGGGGTTTTTTTCCCCAGCAGGAGGTTGCCTGGATACTATGAAAGCTCTTTCAAAGCCATGGTGATAAGAGGCTGGGACTGCACTTCAGCTGGGAGTGGGCTTTACAGGGCTACCAAACTGCCCGGAGAGTAGTCACCAAAGGGTTGGGGCTGGAGAGACCTTTAAATGCCACCTAGTCCAACCCCACTGCCATGGGTGGGGGCATCTTCAGCTTAGTCATGTTGCTCAGAGCCCCATCCAACCTGATCTTGAATATTTCCAGGGATGAGGCATCTACCACCTCTCTGGGCAACCTGGGCCAGTGTCTCACCACCCTCACTGGGGGGAAATGATGGCCTCAGGCTGAGCATTCACCAGACTGGGGACAGTTTAACTTTCACACAGCTCATGGGTACACTGCTCAAACTTAGGACAGAGCTAATTTTTGAAAGGGCAAAGGAAGGGACATATCTTTGGTGATTCAGGGGGATCCTGTCAGTTCTCACCCAGCCAGCACTTCAGATGGTTTCCCACCCTCACTCTGCTGGTGTGAAAGCACCCGGAGGATGCGAGGAGAGGACCCTATGCCCATCCAACCTTGCATTCACAGTCTCCAACACCATGCTGGGGAGCTCACTGCCCTTCAGACCAGCCTGGCAAACCATGGCTTCTCCAGAAGGAAAGTGCACAACAAATTGCATGACGTGGGGGCAGGTCCACACATCCAACTGCAGATGGTACCACCACGGGTGATGAGGATACACATGGATTCCTTGCCTGGCTTAACAAAGCTCCCAGTTCTGTTGGGACCTCCCAAATCTATTGTTTTCCATTTCCATCAGGTGTTTGGATGTTGGGCCTGTGCTGCCAATGGGAGGCAGAGAAGTGCAATCCAGTAGGACTGTGCCCATGTCTGTAAGGCAGTGCCAGCCCCAGTAACCTTCACCATTAACTCTGGCAGGGAACATCCCCTCTAAATTTTCATGTAATGCAAACAAAGCTCCTTTTTTCACACAATAGAAATTGCATGATTTGCTTTATGTTGCAGCCTTCTCAAGGTTTATATACTAAAATCACAATGTCTCTGTAATAAGCCCCAAAGCAGTATCAATGCCTATGAATTCTATTGAATTAGACTTTTTTTTCCTCAAACTAATAAGTAACAGAACCAGTCCAATTTTTATGACATATTAAAGCTTACATTTTAAATTTTAAAAAACTGAACACTGAATTAACTTTTGCATTTAGCAGAGATACAAATCCCATAACCAGTAGTATTAAGTCTACAGGGGTTTGACTATATTGCTTTAAAGAACCAAAAGACAATTATTGGCAAAAAGTCATTTTAGCTTTAGTGCTCTCTGGTTACATGGGGATGTGTTATAAAAGAGACTAGGAAGTTGTTATTATTTTTCTCTTACCTTGATTTCAAGCCTATTGAAATTCTCTATAGCCACCCATTTTATGACATAATGTTTAATATCTGACACAGACACTAAACAACATAATTTAAAGAGGTGATATGATACATCCCTCTGTTTCTTCTTTCATTAATACAGTAAGCTTTGCTTAGAATAGAAACCATTTTAATTGGACAATAAAGTCTCTGTTCTGACCCCCTGGAGCACCTTAGAATTACAGTAAACTTAGACTTTGAGAAGTATTGAAGTAACAGCCCTGGTGAGGAGACATTAAATGCAAAATTCCTTTGGAGGAATCCCAGAATCCCAGACTGGTTTGGGTTGGGAGGGACCTTAAAGATCATCTATTCCTAATTCCCCTGCATAGGCAGGAACACCTCCCACCAGACCAGGTTGCTCCAAGCCCCATCCAACCTGCCCTTCAACACTGCCAGGGATGGGGCAGCCACAGTTTCTCGGGGCAACCTGGGCCAGGGTCTCACCACCCTCACAGCAAAGAATTTCTTCTTCAGATCTCTTCTCAATCTCCCCTCTTTCAGCTTGAAACTGTTCCCCCTCATCCCATCACTCTCTGCACTTGTTCCTACCCAGCTTTCCTGTAGCCCCTCCAGGTGCTGGAAAGTACCTGAAGGGAAGTACCAATGGTAAAATGGGCCAAGGGCAGCTCAGACAGGGTGCAGTGCAAGGAACCTGCATCCTTGGCAGGGTTAGGTACATGACACTGCTGCCATTCTCCACCTCACATTTAGCCAAGAGCTCCACATTGATCAAATTTCCTTCAACAAAACTAGTTACCAAAAACTCTTCTGTAAGATTTAAACCTCCCTGACCCCACAGCTCATACCCTGCAACACAGACACATCATCTTGTCTTTCAATAAAGACCTTCTCCCTGCAGCATCACGGGCAAATTTTTTACAACAAATGCTTCAACAGGAATAAATATTTTAAAAACCTTTCTCACGACATCCTTAGAAGTCTCAAGAAGACCATGTGCAGAAGGTCCCAGTCCTGTTCTGGTGCCATTTTCTGCAGCTTCCCAGCATCCCGTGGCAGGGCCAAGCTGAGCTGAGCTGGTGGTGGGAACCCAGCCAGGAGCTGCACCCTCTTGGCTGCACCAGGAGTGGAGAATTTACACCTTGGGGAAGAAACAGTCTTTCAGAAGGAAAAAAAAAAAAAAAAAATAGTAATGTTATCTGACAAAATCTCTGATTTATCTGGGCAACAGGTGACTTGCAGTTAACCTCATTTATTTTTTTTTCCCATCTCATCAGATATGGATTTAAATCAACTAATGTGCACAGGCCTTTGAACTACTGGAGACAAATAGGCTCAAAATCTAAATTTTATTCCTGAGGACCATTTCTAGCTCCAAACCCTTCCTTCAGCCCTGATCCAAGCCCAGAGCACACAGGGCTGCCTGGCAGAGGTACTCACTTTATCAGGATGGACAAAACAAAGAATTAAATTGATTTTAAGAATTAAACTTTAAATATCTTTTCAAGTGATGTTTTGCCTCCTGCACGTGCTTTAGCAACATCCCACAACTCCAGCAGAGATGCCCTGTTAAGCAGTAATGAAAGAAGAAACGTGCCAGGCAGAGCGTCCTGGTACTACACCCAGAGCTAATGAAGCATGAGGAAACCCAACCCCACAACATCCACAGCAGGGATGGAAAAACCCCAACTTATAAAGCTCTACCACTCCCTTACCTGGGTCAGCAGGAGATGAGTGCAGCAGCCACATCACCCAAAGCATTTATACAATATTTGATAATAGAGAGGGTGAAATTCATACCAGTTGCAACATTTTTTTTTAATAGATACTATTTCCTAACAACCCCAAAAATGTAAAGCCCTCAGTAATTTGTAGAGGAAGGTGACTTTCACAAGTATCCATTGGATTGCAATTTGAATGCATTCAAGAAAATTCCCTGCAATAAAGCAGCTTGTGTGGAAAATGCTAATATTGAAGGTGAAATGAAAAAATAGCAATGAACTTGAAATATTTTGACACGGCTGAAAACGAATGTTTTGCAGCAGCGTCAGTTTCAGTGAACTTTAAATGTATTTTTCACTTGGATTGTATTTCAGGGAGCACTTTGGGAAAGGTGTCACTGCATAGGGGAGAGCTGTCAGTGTGTGCAGCCACAAACTGGCTGTGAGGAGCAAGGTCTCTGGTCGCCTCCAGCAGATCCTGCCTTTCCCACCCCAGGGAACCTCCAAGGGCCTTGTTAGTTTCAGCTCCTTCCACGTTGTGCTGTGTCCTGTGTATCACACTTTTGGTGAGGACTTCCAGCAACCATCAGGAGCCATGAAACCCCAGCCTGCAGCTCCCCCAAACCAGCTCACCTTGATCCCAGGTAGCTGCCACCACCATGGGCTGACAGGTTGGTCCTCCTCCTTAGCAGCCCTGCCTGGAGCTGGTCTGTCTCTAGCACGTTTCCTGCACCCAGGGGAGCTTTGTGGTCCCCCAGCTGGTCTGTCTCTAGCCCTTGTCCTGCACCTGTGGGAGCTTTGTGGTCCCCCAGCTGCCCCTTGCACCATGCCAAGGTCCTGGTCCCTTGCTCCTCACAAGAGCCCCACATCCAGCCCAGACCCACTCACCTTTCTTAGGAGCAGGGCAGAGCTGATGGATAACCCTCGTGGTTTCTTGCAATGATGCCTCCTCACACCATCCAGAAACCTGGAAGCATGGCAGTGTTTCCCACAGACAGAGAACTGCAGCCCGTTGCAGCAGGTAGGAAGCCAGCTGCTAATCTTCCCTTTGCTGCTGAAGCCTTACCAAAGTGGGAATGTGTCAACATCCAGGTTCTCTGGCAGCTCACAAAGACACATGGGGCAGTTCTCATGAAAAACACCAACACACTGTGCCTGGGCTTCCAGGAGTGACTCAGCACCTCAGTCATCCACGGTGGTGAGATAATTAAAGAGATTTTTCAGAGGATCTTTTTGATGTTTCTGAAAAAACTGTGGAGTCCAGAGGCAGCACAAGATGATCTGCTCCTCTGGAAAGCACAGGTCTGCTACTCCCTGCACCAACTGCCTAGAAAAGATTCTGCAGAACCTACAGAATCAAGCACAGGGGAAGCAAAAAGCAAAAGCAGCTGCAGTGATGGTAAGGCCAAAGAGCTGGAGTGTTCAGCTGGGCAAGTCTGCTCAAGGAAACAGCATTTTATACAGTCACTCTTGTAACTCTAATTGCTTTCAGGGAATGCAGATCCTCTCCACCTGGTTTGTCCACGGGAAGCCTGAAGCAGTCAGAGAGCAGACGTGAGAAGTGGTTCTTGTTGAGGCAAGTGACTGTGAAACCCAGTCCCAGCCTCAGCCCTTTCCTCCCCAAGGAAACGCTCCTGCGCTTGAGCCAGGTCTGCAGTGATTTTGAACAGGGCTTGTTCTTGGGAAGCTTGCAGCTAACTCAGGAGCCACACACCTCACCTGCTGTGTCACTGACACCTGCTCCCTGCAGCTGCTGCTTTGGTCAGAGCCTGTCTGCAATGGGGAACATGTATTCTCCTGCTGGAGATGCTCCATGCCACCAGGGCTGCCTGGGCAGGAGCACCTGCTGCTGGGGCTGGCCATGGGCAGCCAACACAACCCTAAAAGTGGCATGTGCCTCCTGACCTGGCACATTTAACAGTGACCAGGGTCCAAATAGAAAATCCATAGACTCCATTAAAGAAGTTCAAAGAATCCCCTCTCCAGGATGCAGCACACCTTTCATTGGCACAGCAGAACATTCCCACTCCAACAGCCACCCTTCAGCCACCTCCCCTCTCTCCATCCTGGTTGCTGGAAGATAATCTCAGCAGAGTGTCTGCAGGAATCCCCCCTGCCACCAAGCCCAGGGCTGGTGGGACTGCCCATGTTGCTTCCATCCCATAGTGCTGGCCCATCCTTTCACCAGCTCTAAATAATAAAGACTTTTATTGAGGAGGTAACATATTTATAAGAGCTGCTGATTGATTTGAAGCTCAGTGCAAGCTGGTCAGTAACCATAAGTGCCTGCCTTCTTGTAGGTGATAAACACATTTTTTTCCAAGCAAGCTTCAGCATGAATTTTCACTGCATCCAAGCAAAACCATGTTTTAAATCAATATTCTGAATTTCAGACAGGCACATCAGCACCTACCCTCAGCCTGTTTGAATGCCAATTCCTTTGGCTGGGCATCTCGCTCTTCTTGCAGCTTTTACAAATTTTTAACAATTAGAAGAGCAAGACTCTCTCAGACGAAGTTTTGAAGCCAGAAGTCTTGTAAGATAGTTCCTATTTCCTCTTTGCTGGTCGTACAGCCTTTGATCCCACCACCTGTAGGCATTACTCTCTATTTAAAGATGCCTTCACAGTGTCAAATGCTATTATTTAGCCTCAAACTTGAGGGACCTGAGGTACTACTCCCCAGTCAGGGGACTTCTAAGGAAGATGAAACATCTGGCCTGGGGTTTCCACAGCCCACAGCTTCATGCTGAGCTTTTTGTAATTACTGAGGCACACGGAGCCCTTTCAAAACCCACCTGCAGCTGGAGGTGTGGGATAGCTAGCCTCAGGATTTTTTCTTTTTCGAAAAAAAATTCTTCCTCAGCCTTGTATTCGCAACAGTGGAACCAACCTATTTAAAGCTTTGCTGCCTTTCTGAAAAATCCCCTGCTCAGACAACGCTGGTTGTGTACAAACAAAAATGCGTGCACCTTCCTGTGACCCTCAGGAATTAATATTGCTATTTTTAGGTAAGTGTCTGAGTAAATATTTTCCTCCCATGAAACTAAGATCAATTTTGAATTTCCTTAGCATATTTTACAGGGAAATGTACAGTGTTCACAAGGCTTAAAAACCCATCTATCACTTTGAAGCAAGTCACGGGCAGCCCAGGGTCAGCACCTTGGGGGACAGTGTTGCAGGGACAGTCACGGTTCCTACTGGGACAGTGTTGTCACTGTAATATCCCTAGTAGTGTGGCCTTTGAAGTCTCTCAATGCAGGTCCACAAGGATGGCAGCACACTGCCACACGCACTGGGTCACAGTAACATTTTGCAGCACTGTGGGCGTTGGCACCACATGGAAAACACACCCTGAATTCCCTCACCCAGCAGCTCAAGGAGCAATTTGCAGCTCACAAACACCTCCTCATGCCTTGGGACCAGCAGCTCAAACCACCCAAAAGCTCTTACTTTGCAATTGTGCTTTTAAGGCAATCCCCAAAGAATCCCCGTGGAGAACAGATTTTCTGCAGCCTGGGGAAAACTTTGGTCCAGGCAAAAGGATTTGCAAAGGGCTTGGAAACCTAACAACCTGCCGAGGGCAGGAGCAGCAGCTTTCCCCAGGCCAGGTCCTCACCAGAAATCAGCGCTCTTGGCTCCTTTGCAAGCTGCTCTCTTTGCCCAGGTGGTGGCAGCTGAAATGGAAGGGAATGAGGAAGAGCTACTGAGGTGAAGGAAGAATAACCAAAGAGTCATAGAATCATAGAACTATTCAGGTTGGAAGAGCCCCTTGGGATCACCCAGTCCAAACATCATCCCTGCTCTGCCAAGTTCTCCCCTAAACCGCATCCACCAACACCACATCCAAACCACCCTTAAACACACCCAGGGATGGTGACTCCACCACCTCCCTGGGCAGCCTGTTCCAGTGTCTGACCACTCTTGCTGTGAAAAAGTTTTTCCTCATGTCCAGTCTAAACCTGCCCTGGTGCAGCTTGAAGCCCTTCCCTCTTGTTCTGTCATTGATCACCTGTGAGAAGAGACCAGCACCAACCTCTCTGCAATGACCTTTCAGGCAGTTGTAGAGACTGATGAGGTCTCCCCTCAGCCTCCTCTTCCTCAAACTAAACATTCCCAGCTCCTCCAAGCATTCTTCATCAGATTGATTCTCTCTGCACACCAAAGCCAAGCATCCCACGGGACACCCCAGGGCCTTGTTCCCCCTGTCCCTCTGCACCACTGGCACAGCCCGAGGGACTTACTCTGACAACATTTTTACTGTCGGATCAGTTTTATGGCACAGAAATGGCTCATGGTCAAACAACAGATTGCACAATTTTTTTTGACTGCTGCTTCAGGCTACAAATGCCATTAGAAAACATGAAACTGCAACAAATTACACTTTGCTGCATGTTGGGGATACACACACTTTAATAGCCCCTGGATAATGATTTTGTTTGCAAACACTTACTGTTTTCCTCAATGAACTGAAGAGCAGGCAGCAGCCCTGGGCCAGGGCAGCTTTGTAAAGCCCTTCCCAGCTCCGTGGGGTGAGCAGGAGCTGCTCTCCTGCCCCAGCCAACGAGCTCTGCCCAGCCTCAGGAAACACCCAACAGCCCCTGACCAGGCAGATCCCTCCGCATCCTTCTTCCTCAGGGCTCCTGCTTGCTTGAGAGAGTCAGGACTGTGCCAGAAAAATTCAAATCCATCGTTTTTCCCATGTAATTTCAGTCCTTTCGTAACTCCTCAAGTGAAGCACCACCAAGTCAGGCTCTGATTTCTGCAGTACCACTCCAGCCCAGAACTGCAGCTTCTTTCCTCTCCAACCCACCTCCCGATACTCTGCGCTGCTCAATCGATTATCTTTTTGAAAGACAAAATAGATCAATGCAGGGATGGAGAACACAGCTAGACTCCCAGTGTCTAGATCTTTGCACAGATTTGTAGCACCTTCAACTGCAGATAAAAGGATTTTCAGATGTATATGCAGAAATTCTTGTATGAACCCGACTTCTCTGGCCACGGAAAAGGGAATTTTCACAGGGAAAAGAAACCAAGTGCATGACCCAACTTACCAGGCCTGCAGGAAACAAGAACCTGTGAAAAAACTAAACATGCCAGGACCAAAATTGCCTCTGAAGTTTTGTTGCTTCCCTTGGAGATCCAGAGCAGCAGCATCTTGTGTGCTCAGTGTGAGAGCTGGGGCAGAGAGCTGGGCTCGGGCTCACCCCCACCCCCAGTAACACACACAGAAGCACCTCCAGGTTTTATCACTCTCAGCCTTTCCTCACTCCTGAAGGAGGGAAGGGCTCCCCAGGACACACCATATGTGGTCACATAATTATAGACTGGGGAAGCAGGGCTCAGTTTTCTCTACTGAAGCATTGTTACAAAACAAAGAAAAAAGGTGAGAAAAACACTCTTTTGTTTCCTAATTTTAAATTGATGCAAAGAAACAAGGCTGCAGACAAAAATCAAAACATACAAGACAGAATGAAGTGTAAAGACATCGTATAATACCCTTCACTGTCAAAGAATCAAGAGGGAGTCCATAATTAGGAACCATGTAAATTAGGCTATAGCAAAATAAACAGAGCTGTCTAGAATTGAGGGAAACCTCAACTTAAACCCTCCTCAGCACCCTGACCTTTGCCAGGCCCCAGAGCCCTTCAGACACAATGGAGATTTCACAATGAGCTGGGGTAAGATTTGCAAAACCAGAAGAAGGTTTTGGATGGCAGATTCTCATTGAATTTAGTGGAGACTTGATCTGTCAGGGTCACCACCATCACCAAGCCTTTCTTTACACTCAGAAGAGCACCATGGCTCACCATGCTTAGCACCAGAGGGCTGACCAGCTCAGTTCCTGCCTGCTTCATCCAAAGGTCCATCCCACAGCACATGAACATCTCTAATCACCCTGGTTACCAGCAAAAAAGCCAAATTTCTGGATACCTTACACAAATTCCTTCCAGACAACTCTCCCCCATCTCCCAACATCACTGCTTATGAACTGTCTCCCCACTGCAAGACAACCCCTGGATTTTATATAGAGCTAATGCTGATATTTTCTCTTGCTCTGGATATTTGGCATCACAAGCCATGCCTTCTGGGGGGCTTTTCTGCACCGATCAAAATCATATGCATGTTTGAGATCAAGTATTCTCAAGCATGTCCCGATGTGCCTTCAGGCCAGCATTTTTACAAGTGCTCACTATTTTAGGCATTTTCCTTCTCAGCACCCCAGGGTGTGAGCCTGAAGAGCAGCCAGTGCTACTTAGAGGTTTCCCTGCAAGAGTCTGTGGGGTTCCTCAGGACCCACTGCTGCTTTCAAGGCTTTATTTGCCTATTTGTGTGCAACTTGCCTGTCCCTTCCCAGGGTGGCTGCTGCAAGCCAAGCTGCAGGGCTCCTGCCCAGAAATAGCCCCAGAATCACCCCAAGGATGCAGAAAAAAAAAACCAGTTTTTCTGTGTTTTCCCCCGAGGTATCAGAGAAGCAAGGCCAGGGAAAGCCAGAAAACTCTTGTATAACCACAGATGCCCACCCAAGGCTGTGCAGAGCAAGGAGCAGTGGGGTCCTGGCCAGGGTGGAGATAAAATGAGTCTATCCCAGGGTCAGTGCCTGGTGGTGGCACCCTCACTGCAGGCTGGGGCTCATGGAGGTGCTAGGGCTCATGGGGATACTAGGCAAGAGTAGAGTGCTGTTAATTACAGTAATGTGTTGTGAACATACTTATGTTCTGAGCCGGCCATGGTCTCTTCTCTGAGCCTTCTGGCAAGGGACCCAGGTCCTACCTGCTTCTCCTCCCCATTCTCTTCCAAAACATGTTGTTCTCATCCACACTGCATTTATTAACAGATCCCAGTGCATGCTGCTTTCTGGACATTATTTGGGACTGGATCCCATGGGAGGTAGTACGGGAAGGCATTGGTTGGTAGAAGCCAGAACTACCAGGATAGTGGTGGGGTTGAGCATGGTGTCCAGTGCTGGAGTGGGTGATTTCCTGATGTTCAACCTGCTGTTCCACACCCAGCTCACTCTGCAAGCACACAGACCTGCTATGCTGAAACTGGAAATCTCATCTTTGAAGATTGTCCAGAGAACTTTCACTGCTAGCAATTCAAAAGGTTCACATTAAAAAAGCTAACATCTGCAAAACATCAGGCAGCCTAAAATGCTTCTCTCAAGTTAGTTTTTCCTTAGCAAATCTATAAATGACCTGTCCTAAAAACAACCTGGCAAGGAAAGGTCAAATGGAGCGGAGTACAGCCACCATGTGCCCCGAGATCAATACTACTAGAACACAGAACAATTCCAACTGCATCTCCTCAGCCTTGTTCCCCTTTATCCATCATCAAACCAGCATATCACTGATGATCCTGTCAGTGCAGGAGACAAAGGATGAAACACAGTTAGCAGTTTGGAGTTATGGAACAACAGGAAATAAAAAAAGGCTGGGTTTGGGTAGATATATTTTCTTTGAGCTAAAAGATACAGATTTTTTTTTTTTTAATATAATCTTATTTCCCTTTTAGCCCCTGTAATTAGAAGTTGGATTCAGTTTAATAATGGCACCTGAATGTGTGCCTGAGTGTGTGAGCCTGATCCCCTGCATTGATTTCTGCCATGGACAGAAACCCTGTATCTGAAGCAGCCTCAGAAATCCAAATGCAGGTTTGGGTTCAGACGAGACCCCTCAGGCTCCCCTCTCCACTTTTCTGTACTCTGATAAGGACCTTTTCATTTGTGTTCAGTTTTTATCTTGCATGAAACTGTTCCAGTTTCAGGGACGTTTCTCCAAGCACACACATCAGCAAATGAATATATTGCAAGCTTTAGGATGAAGACAACTGATATCAATAACATCTCACAGAGGCATAAACTATTATTTTCTGTAAAAAATGCAATATTTGGAAGGGCTGTTTGTAATGCTGTTATCCTCTAAGGTCTTCAATTAAGGCTGTTTGTTTCTCTCTTATTCAGGCACTAATAAATCTCCAAAAGAAGACATGAATCCAGCATCCTATTATATATTGCAAATATATAATTCCTACATAAAATACCTGTCTATCCACTAGCTGACATTCAATTTTCCAACCACTCTATAAACCAATTTCTTGTTATGCCCCATCCCTGCTGAGAAGTTCCCCCCGCATGAACTATTTTCCTGTCTCCATAGTAACAAGCACACTTAAAAGGGAAGGAATGGATAAGGTAGTGTACAAAAAATGGGTGACAACAGAGGCAAAGTAAGGAGCACATTCAGAAACTGGGATGACCACAGATCCTTCATGCTGTCAGGCAGACCTGCAGTTCCTGCACAGGAATGTTCCCATCTCACATCAGCAGGAAAATGGTTGCAGTGTTACTCTCCAGTATCCTTTTTTCCCCCCACTATTTTTTGCTGGTTTAATCTCAGTAACAAGTACTTCTACTGCACTCAGCATCACCACATCAAGACATCATATTGGAATGAGGAATCAAATCCTTGCCACTGCTGAGGCCCAAATCCACAGCCCTCACATTCCTGCTGCTCGTTGGACAAACAGCACAAGTTCTGCAGCAGAATTAGTTACAGGCGCCTCACACGGATCAAAATCCATAACTGATGTTAATGCATAATAACACTGAAGTGCTAAAAACGTTTCCATAAAACATGAGAACAAATTCTGCCTGTCCAGAGAAATAAAACTAAAGAAGCATTATCAGACTGTTTAACAAATCCATGGCTGCATGAACAGAGCCCGTGTTGCCCAGCAAAACCCAGCAGCAAAAAGCTTTGGCCAGCTGTTTGTACTGAGGGTGCCCACCCCCCTGGGGGGCTGCTGCACGCTGTGCCTCAACCCAGGCTGTCCTCACCTCTCATAATAATTTTTCCTCTTGAAAAAATGGCTCCAGAAAGAGAAATTACTTAGATAAATAAAATAAATATGTCGGTAGACCTCTGGTTTTAGTACCTAGTCTTGCAACTTGGTTATGCTCTTTTCATTTATGAATCGCTTCCCATCTTTCCTAAGAGCAAAAGAATCCCACCCTTAAAACCAGGGATTCAGGAAATATTCTCAAAACATTCTTTTCCAGTCTCTTTCCTTAATGTTTAAGGGAATTGGAGGCAACAGAGGCAGATATATTCTTATCTACTTACAGTACAGACAAGCTGTTTTCTCCTGAATACCAGGAGTGACTCCACTAGCTGAAATATTGTAGTTTAACAGGGAAGAAACAATCTTTTTCCTTGAAGATGTTAGCATGGCATTCAACAGAGAACCAGCTCCCAAAGCATTATCTGTGGAAATCCAAGACTCCTTTGAAACCACACTACAAGAAAAAAAACAGTTGCATTAATCTAAGAGCAGTTGGTTTTGGTCGTGCCTGGGGTGAGAGGGATGAACTGAGGGGAAGGTGGAGCTGCCACTGAACCCAGTGCCTGCCTTGGCAGTGGTAGGAAGAAGAAGTAAAACTTCCCCCAAAACTCAAATCAGCTGTTTTGTGGAGATGATTGTTGCACTGGTAGCAGGGGCAAGGTGAACATAACATCTCATCTGCCAGAACTAGGAGGAGGGAAGCAAGTAGACCTGTTGTCCCTGGGCTGGGCAGTGCTGTTGGGTAACCTTGTGGTCTTGAAACAAGTTAGAAAACCAGGAAGTAAAATCCAGGGTTCTCTGTACCTCACCACACAAAGCATTGCATTGCTTGGATCAAAAACAAGGGTTAAATCCAAACCAGCCCTTAGGTTGAACAGTAATTGCTGCTATCACAAAAACTTTGTCATTCAGGAAACGTACTTCAATATTGTCTGTCTTTTTGAAAAGACACTTTCCCACTCTGGCTTGACTGAAGTTAGTCTCTAAGTATCTGTTCAAAAGGAATGAAATTGATATTTTACATTTGTTGAACTTGCAAGAATCACTTATTCTTTGGTTTCTGAGAGAACACAATCCAAATGCAAAACCAGACAGTAGTGAAGGAGAAAGGGAAAGGCCACCTGCCTGGTCCTGCAGCAGGGCCATGCTCACAGATCAGTGCCCTCCCTTCCCAGGCTGCAAGTTGGGCCCTGGGGTAAAAATGCTTTTTCCCCTCTCCCATAGAAATGAAGTTCTGAAGAGTCTTCCCAGACAGAGCACAGGACCACAGAGCCTGCCTAAATCCCCAACAGAGAGAGCTCTCAAACCTGAGCCAAGCCTCCCCTGGATTTTTTTCCAAACTATCCCTTGTTTCCCTCAGGAAAAAAAAATAGGAAGAGCAAAACCAAACCACAGATCTGTCCCTTACTGGAAAAACAATCCACTTTCAATTTTCTCTCTTTTTTCCTGGAAGAGGACAGCCTGCCATTTACCCACTGCTAATCCTCCACGCTACAGGAAAGGTCTCTCCTATTTGGCCACCATGAAATTGTAAGAGCAGACTTGATTTGAAAGTTAAACTGTGTTATATCTCATGAAGGAGATGCTCAGGATGAGCTAACAGTGCCCATTTCTCTGCTGTAATAGAAACACCTTGTCATCTATTTTTTGTTGCTGCTCTTTTACTTTTCTCTTGAAAGAACCTATATCTTGAGCAGTTGGTACATTTTGCTTTTCTGAAAGACTCCCTGTGCAAAAGACAAAGCATCATCTACACTAACAAGAAGTACTTTGTTGAGTAAACCATCAGAATTGCTTCCTAAAGAGCCTCCCATAAGCAAAAGAAAGCTCTCTGGTTTGCACACCTTGTGCCATGCAGACTCTGACAGCTACAAAAGGAACAGTTAAGGTTTCTAGTCCGTGCGCGTTGCTGACACGCTCCTCCTTCAGAGAGGAAACTGAGCTACCAATGCAACACACCCCCCCCCCCCCCCATTCCAATATCCAAAAAGCCAAAAAATTCAAAAGCCAAAAAAGCATCTTTGATACCATCTGAAATAGTAGTCTCCGGACTGGAAAGCATACATACTAGGCAGTGGTTAACCCATAGCATAGGGAGGCAACACCACCGACACTGCTGTAGTAAAATACATTGGTTTATGTAGCTACAACTGCTCCATTTGCTCTTAATCCTTTGATTAAGTTGTACTTCTGCATTCTGCAGACCCAAACGTGGAGCTGTGAGTGGCTGAAGCTTTGGGAGTAAGCAACCTCTGCCCGTTCCTGCTGCACTCCAACCTCAGCATCACCTGGCAAGCTGTGAAGAGCAAAAGCTTCATCTTCCCATTCAACCAAGCAGAAGTGTATTTTAAAAAAAAAAAGGCTAACATGAGGAATCTTCACAGGCACCCCTGAACTGTAAGGAATTAAGCTTATTTAAATTAGGTGGGAGCTGGGAGCGTGTTTAATTACAATGTTGATAAGAGCCAGTTTTCACCAGAGTGAATCAGAGAGACTTTCTGGATGCTTTTGCATTTCCTTCATGGTTGGCCTGTTTGCTGGTAATCCAAAAGTCTCAGAAACATGCACATTCAAAAACCCTTTGCTGTTTTCTCAAAAGCTTCTGAAGAAAAGCTGACACCTTCCAGTGATGTAAGCTAGCTTTGCTAAACCTAGTGGAACTTCTCTGATTTATGGCAGCTGAATACATTGCTGTTTATGCCTTGGGAATTTGCTCAGAAGTGGTGGGTTTCAGGAATTGATTGCTGTTTTCAGAGATCTAATCCCTGTCAGGTGGTGAGACCCTTCAGCTCCCATGCCCATCTGTGAAACCCAGCAAAGGTGCTGTCAGAACCAGAGACCAATTGCCTGCAGAAACGCTGGTGTTAGCTAAAATTGATCATAAAATACATATTGAATTGCTAAAAGATGCCTAGCTAATCCTTTCAAACTTTATAAATATATTTCTTGCTGAAGAGAGGATCTTTATGTCCTTGGCAAATTGGACTAGGAACCTAGGAAAGATTTGTTGGCTGCAGATGTGCTTCCTAAAGCCCTTCCCAGCAGGGGTGGTGGAGCAGAGCAGGGAGCTGCAGGTGCAGGAACACAAAGTGGAGGGACCTGCCCCGGGGGAAGGACCAATAGGATTTCCATCTGATTTCTGCCCAGTTCACCCCTCCACCTTGATGGAGACCCCACTACCCCCCAGGTTTCCCCCCTCCTGCTGCCAGAGGGATGGAGCACTCAGAAAGTCCAATGCCAGCACAGAAATTGCATAAATAATAAATATTGAAGCTATAAATTAAAGGAGTTTGTTGGTTTTCATTCCCTTTGCAGCAGCACTTCTCTTCACTACTGCTTCCCTAAATTTGTTTTCCAAACTTTATAATCCTACAACAGAGCAAAGAAGCTCCCTCATTTCTGCAAACCTTTCCATGCTGGTGATTAAAGCACTCTGGAGCCGTCATGGATGGAAAGCAAAGACTCCTGCTGCAAATGTGATTAATTCTCAAACTCCACTGAACTCCACTTGGTTTAAAGCACCTCATTACCATATTCAGATCTTTAACAGAAACTTGCACTTGAGTAATACCCACCACACTTCTAGGGTTTTGGCAGAATCCATTTTGACACCAACATAAGCAGTTTGAATTTTTGAAAAATGAAGTCAGAAGTCAGCAGGAATCTTGCAGGGATGGAAAGAAGGAACCAATGCCCTCTTTTTTTTTTTTGGAGGGATTGCTCTTGCATTATTTAATATGGACATTAAACTTTCTAAAGACATAGAGAGCACATTTCCTCAAATCAACAGGAAGTGAGAATTTTATAGTAGAATTACTTGCTTAATGATTTCTGAGTGAAGCTTGAAACAATATTTCCTCCTATTTGTGTTTAAAATACTAAACAAAGTAAAGGTCTATGATCTTCTACATGTGGACCCTTCTTAGAGCTTTTTGCTTTTACTTTTTTCTTCCTACCTTTTCACTCCCATCTTTCCCCAGAGATCTTCAAATATTCATTCCTCCAGAACAAACAGAGCAGCCCCCTCCCTCCGTTTGGCTGTTGATCCTGCAAGCCTGAGAGCAGAAACACCAGTGGGTTCCACGCCCTGCTCCAGAAGGGCTACGTGTTGCCTTTGGTTCAACCAGTGCAATTGCACCCAAAAAAAAGAGAAGCAGCTACATACAAATGGGAGAAAACCCTCCAAACTAGAAAGTTTTGTGTCTTCCTTTCCCACATTCAGAAAGAGTGGAAAAGCAGAGTGTGGGCTGAGCAGGTCCTGCTGCTGGGCTGTCCTCAGCAGAGTGCACTGGGGTGCTCCCTGCTCCCAGCTCTGACGGGCACAGGCTGCCATGGAGAGCAGGAATTCCAACGGCTTCAAGGCTGCTCTGATTTATTCTGCTGTTTGAGGATCCTTGTGGGAATATATTAGCTATGGAAGCTCAGCCATGCAGAGCTGCATGGCAGCTCCTCTGGGCCCAAGTACCTCGTTATGGTCTGCGTTAGGGCTGCTCCAGGGGGGCCCAGGGCCACGCTCTGCTCAGCGCTGCAGGAACACAGCAGTGCCAGCCCTCTCCCAGCAAGAGACAAGAAGAAAAGGACCCAGGACCAGTTGCCTCTGGGGTGTGGGGCCACAGCTGTGCAGAAGGGGCTTTCCCCCAACTACAGTCCTCTTCTGCAAGGGGAATCCCTGCTGAGCACTCGTGGGCACCATCAGCCGCCCCGAAGGAAAAAGTAGAAAGCCAAGCAAATTGGGTTTGTTGGTTGGTCGGGTTTTTTTCTGAAAATTATTTAAAAAAAAAAAAAAAAGAGAAAAATGAGAAAAGGAACCACATTTTCCTATTTCAGTAATATCATAAATTGCAGTTGTTCAACTTTTACCTGAATGAGGAAACTTCATCAAAGAAAGTCTGGAGGCCAAGCCTAAAACCACCACCGTGCAGCCTTCAGGATCTTTCCCTCTGAACACTTCCAGGCCCTCGTTCAACATTGCCAGCTGGATTGCAGGCACCAGGAGGGGAATACATGCTCCTGTGAATACAAAAATCTGGTGGGATTCCTTTATAATCTACATTTTTCTCTAGGCCTTCTGAAGCCCAGCTTTAGGCTGAGCTCAAGTGAGTAGTCTTTCTTCCTGCTTCCTCACAGCATGTGTACTCTGGGGCTCATTGCTGCTTTGCTTGCTTGGGAAGGAGGATAAAAAACAAAGAGTGAATAGAAATCACCCTCTAAATCAATGCTTGACATGCCCGCAGTTTGCCAAGAAATTATTTTATTTGTTAAAGGTGTGAAAACCTCTGCTTCCATTGCACACCTGAATTGCCACTTACTGTCCTGAAGGAGGAACAAGCAGTGCTCAGGATCATCAGTATTTCACAGTGCAAACTGAGAGAGAACAGAGTCTGGAATATGGCCTTCAAAACTGCTTTGTGCCCCAGCAGCTTCCCCATTTCCCTGACAGCTTTAGAGATGCACTTGCTCCAGCAAAAGAAAGAATGGAGATATTTGTCACACGAGGTCACTGGCTGTGTTATCACACAGTTTAGGTTTTGTGCTGTTATGGTTCAAGTTCAGACTCATTCAGAAATCAAAAAAGCTTGTGACAGACAGAGGATGATGAAAGGCACATGCAGTGCTGACCCACAAGGCACCTTCTGCTTCTCTGGTGTGTGCCACTTAGCCCAGACAAAAAGGGACTTGCCCTACCACAAGTACTTTCTTATTTGTATATCTCAGGGTGGCCACAGGGAGGATGGAGCCAGACTCTGCTCAGCAGTGCCCAGGGACAGGACGAGGGGCAAGGGGCACATGCTGGAACATGGGAAGTGCCACTGAAAATCAGGGAGAAACTTCTTGGCTGTGAGGGTGACAGAGCCCTGGGACAGGCTGCCCAGGGAGGCTGTGGAGTTCCCTTCTCTGGAGACATTCCAGAACCCCCTGGATGCAGCCCTGGGTAATGTGCTCCAGGGGATCCTGCTGGAGCAGGAGGTTGGACTGGATGATCTCTAAAGGTCTCTTCCAACCCTGACAATTCCATGATCCTGTGGCATAAATATACACCTATTTAGTTGCACTTCACATGTGTAACAGCATTGCTGTCCTATCAATGCATTCTCCTTTTAGTGAAATTAATATTCTAGTTTTGGGTAAGAAAATTCCCATTTCAACTGAATGTACTTAATTTTAAAATAATTTTTCCCATTTTAACTTTAAAAAATCATATTTTGCTCAAAAGAAAGAGGTTTTATCTCAACTTATCAAGTTTGCCAGTTGTAGCAATGTCTCTGGCTAAAGCAGCAGCTCCACTGGCAATAAAGTTGTGCTGGAGCCCCCCTTCTCATGGAACCATCCTTTCTCCCACTCAAGGGCAGGTTTTTTTGCTGCCTGGTCTCCTCACCTCATACAGGAAGCATCTCTCAGCAGGCAGATGTTTGCTCAGCCAGCAACCCACATCCACACCCAGCTTCCTGGCTCTTGGTGGGGAGGGATTCAGCAGGAGATTTGGGGTCACCATTCCAGAAAAGTGGAGCATTGCAAAGTGTTTTGTTCCTGCAAGGAGAGTGGAGAAAACAGCCATGAGAACATGGTCCTTACACAGTGCATCTCCTGCACCTCCTCATCACCGCCTTGCCTGAGTGTTAAGGGGAAGAAAGTGTCAGTAATTCATGGGAAATCTGTAAAGACAAGCAGGGAATTCACCACAAGAAGCAGCTCTTGGTATGATGGATGCAGGTTCCTGCCTTTGGCTGGCATCAGCTCCAGACAAGCCTCAGGGAGATGGAGCCTCCCTGTCCTGTGGATACTTCAACATGGAGACACAGTGTAAGAAAAGGTCTTTCCCTCAAGAGAACATCCCACACTGCTGATTGAGGACTATTGAGAGGCTTAAATAAATGTTGTCCTCTTGTGCTGTGGCATCTGCAGCCCACAGAAAGCCAGAGGAGGCAGCACAACCTCCAGAAGGGTAAAGAAAATAACGTTATAGTGCAAGTGAACCACCATCATGAGCATGTTGAAACAATTTAATACGTTTATCGAAAGCTAAATTTTCCATCTTTTCAGCAAGTTCTTGTGCCTTTTGGGATATATCGTGTAGCTCAAACAACCAGCTACTGTCCCCTCCAGCAATAAAATGTTAATAGACTGAAACTTCTCAATTGCATTGCCATGAATGGAATGCAGTTTAATTTTATAAGGCGCCATCAATAATACATAAAAAATATTGTAAAACATAACGTGCTGATTTTAATTCCTAGAAGAAGGTCTGGAGAAACGGCAGATGAAGTGCCACGCTAAGCAGGTGCCAAATACAATTATTTACTGGTGTTAAACTCCACATGCCCAGAGCTGGTCAGATAATGCAAACACCTTGCCCTGCCAACCACCTCCCTTTAGTCATGTTAATTAAGTCATAGTCCTGAAAGACTACTTCTGCTCAGCAAACTACCTGAGCTGCTGGTTTCTAAGGTTAATTAACTGTGCAGGAAATAGGTTGTGAAAAGCGTTACTTTCAGCTAACTCACTATTTGCTATCAGGTCGATGCTGGAGCTGGGCAAAGAGGAGATGTTTTCCTGTGATCCAGAGGGGCTCTCATCTCTGGCCTGAAGACATAATGGGAACAAATGATGGGCTCGTCACTGGGAACAGGCACAAGCAGAAAGTGTAAAGAGAAGGAGTTTTTTTAAGATATTTTCACCTCTGGAAGGGTCTGAACCTTGGTGACAGAAGTGGGGCAGCAGAGACTGACAGGCAGAGTGCTGTGAAAATGCCTCCTGCATCATTTCTAACCCTGTTCTTCCCGTGCCCGTGATCCTTAGGGTGAAATTATCCTTTTCCATTCAACAAGGTGAGATGAACCAGGCTGCATTGACCAGATGTGAGGGACCAGGTGGCAGCAGATGTGCAGCCTTTGGCATTGCCTGTGGCTGCAGCCTCCTGCAGTGACCCCACACCCTTTCCCAGCCTCCTCCTTGGGAACATTTGGGACCTGTCATAAACATCCCAAACAGGACATGAAAAAAAGGGAAGGAGAAAGATGAGGTGACTTGACCAGCAGGGAATTTCATTGCAAGATAGATCTCAGCTAGATAATGTAAATGTAGAACTGGGCTCTCCCATTTGTACTTTCATGCTCACAGAATAACAGGGTAACCACTACGTGTTCAACATCTTTTAGTGTAGTTAGCTTGAGGAAAAAAACCAAAAAAAGTAATTATTGGGTATTTATCTAATATATGCTTCCGTAGTTAGCACAGAATCTTTATTTTAGCATCTGTAAGAACCACGATCCAAATGGCAGCACAAACCTGCTCTGTCACTCAGATACAATTCTGTTTTCTTAGTTTCTGTGCCATGATGTGAATGCACAGCACCAAGCTAACATGATAGAAGGTGAGAGATGTGCTTTATCAGTGCAAAGCAGAGCTCAGATAACCACTGAGCCTAAATGGCACTACAGCCTTTCCAGCACAGTCAGAAGGAGATGTTTCTGTGTTGAGACAAGGCCAACACACCCTTCTTTTGTGGGCAGCAGCACAAAAAAACTCTGCCAGTACAGCTCTCTTGGCTTGCCAAATCAGCATTTTTCCCTGGCATAAACTTGCCCGAGTGCATTATTTACAGGAATAGCAGATAACTCAGCTTCAAGAGGAGCTTTGGGACAGGACCTTGGGCAATATAAGCAGCCTCCCTGAAATGAAAGGGGTAGATTCACTAACCCTGAAGATACAGTCTGGAAAGGACATGCCAAATACTTTGATTCCAAATGAAAACCTGATCTTCATACCTGCATACTCAAGCCAACGTGTCCCACAACCATAAACACAGTCTCGTGTAGGGGACATGGCACCTGACAGCTGGCACAGGAGGAAACAACAGCTGAGACAAACAAGAGCTAAAAGATCCCAGACATTCCTCTTGTACTTGAACAGCCTCGCATCACACAAGTATGTAAACACGATAATTATTTTCATCTAGGAAAGCTTTTAGAAGAAATACCTTGTTCTGAAATGTTCAGTGAGAAGTGGATCCAAAAATAAAAGCTATTCATGTAAGCTCTGTCTTTGAAGAACTCTCCCATGAAGACCCAGCCTGGCAGATCCACGGCTGATGTGCTGGATTGTGACATCTGAAGTCAGATTGGAGCTTGACAGCAGAGATGCAATCTGACAGGATGCATCAGCTTAACATGCAGCAACTGAAGGCTTCAAAATATGTTTTTCTCTTTGCTCTGCAGTTTTGACAAAAGCTCCACTCACAAAAATTACCTATCAGGTACTACCTGCCTCAGCTCCTGGCTGGTCACAACATCCAGGACCATCTTTGCCCAGAAACACGACACATTTTGGACATTTCACTGCTTATGTTCCTGTCTCAACACCCAGATCTCTGACTACATTGAAATTAAAATAGCACCTCTGAAAGTGACGAATCAAAGGGCTTGCTGTGCCATGCACTAGCTCTGTCCTCCCCTTTTCACAGGTTTGCCTTACTAAGGATGACAGATTTTCTCTGGGGACAGCAGCCCCTTCCCTGTCCCTTTCCCTAGGCTCCTTCCCGCAGTGATACCAAACACTCTTGTCTCACTGAAGCACCAGTGAATTAAAACACCTTCTCCATGGGCCTTCACACCATACATGAAGCATCCTCTTGAACTGAAGCCTATTTTGCAACATGGCCCATGTGCAGCCACTTCCATTCTATCAATACGTGAAGGAGACCAAACAGGCACAACTTGCATCCCAAAGAGTCGGAGACATGAGCTGCCTCAGAGAGATCCATAGGGTAACTTGCAGGTAGTTAAACCCTTGTCATTACACCAGCATAGATCCCCACTGCCTTCCCCATTAGGATATTAGGTGTAATTATGTCAAAGGAACGTTAGCTGAGTCTATAAAAAAGTAAAACCTACTGGCAAATGATCTATTGCAACTTGCTTCTCAGCATCTGAGTTTGGGTCAGGAAGCATGGAAGCTGAAGATCTCCTCTAGGAGACCATTTTTTGAGCCATTCAGAGACTGCAGCCTTTGGCTGCTCACATATGAGCACCAGAATTTTGCTAGTTCTCAGTAGCTAAGATTGTCTGCATTTAGTATGGAAGTGACCAAATAAACAAATAAATTAAGGCTTCTAGTGAGGATTTCTCTCTCTTTTCTTGGTGCAGCTTCAATACTAACAAGGGCCCAAGAGCAGGTGACAGCATCAGTTACCCCACACTGGGGTAGAGTGACTGTCAGAGAAAAAGCTCTTGAACAGAACAGCACTGACATTGGGCAAGGGTAAAGTGAACAAAATCTTTCACTCAGTGGTGACCAAGCAATTCCACTCGACTATTGATCATAACAGAACTCTTGACCTCATCTCTCATTTAACTTCCCAAAGAAAGTTTGATGACATCTAAGACTGAGTATGTTCTTATATGATCCCAGAAATACCCACTCTTTCCTGGCTAACCCATGTGAATCTGTCCTAACAACTCAAATCAATCACATCCACCTCCCCCACGCTATGCTTAGAAGATACACTTGGGTAAACACCACATGGAGTCATCAAATACAGTGCTAGGATTTTGTGCCTTCAACTGGTCTTTCCTGCCTGTGAAGACCACAGTGTTTCCATGCTGATTAGCTGTCTTCACAGGGATAAAAGGAGGAGACAAGAGAACATCAACAGCTGCTGTGGAGGGACTAAAACCCTCAAAACCGTTTTGGGTTTTGAATCCAGCTTTATGTCAACCTGGGAGATTGGTCCCACATTCTACCCTGTCCTGCTCCAAGTAGCTGAGGCTGAAAAATGCACCCTCAGAAGGAGCAAATTTGGACCATTATTCATGTTGCCCACCCTTTTTTTGTATTTCTTTGAAATACCATATTCACGCAGGAGGTAGAGGAGATTTAGAGGAAAATTTGTATTAATGATACACTTGTAAGCTCAACCTCATCTTGATAACTGGTTTTGAGCAGCAATTGTGGTATTTGCAAAAAAAAAATAGAAGCCAATTTAGTGAATTAGTAAGTAATTAACCATCAGGGTGTAAGTTACAGACATCAGCCCGGCCTGGTTGGACTGGATGATCTTAGAGGTCTTTTCCAACCAAAACAATGGGATTATACTAACTGCCATGAGAAACATCACCATGTAGCAAAGCAGCCCGTGCACCAGCTTTGGACACATTTGGGGGTGAGGTTTTCAGCTTGTGGAGTCACTCATTTGTTGTTGCTGTTCTGCTCTACAGGGCAGTTGCCAGAAGGCAAAGGCAAACCTGTTTTCTGCAGGAGAAATGTGTTTCTAGCTCAGAGCAGGAAAGAACACTTTGTTTTATTAAAGAATAGTTAAAACTGGGTATTTCTGAAAAATGTGCTCTGTGAATATAAACTAGCTGAGTCCCTGAAGATCTGCAGTTTCCCAAGGAAACCTCCGTGCATCTGGCCAAGCACACACTATGAATAATTCCTAAAACAGTTACTGGGAGAAATAAATAGGGGACTCAACAATTTAAAGGACATGTCTGTGAGGGACTAATTGCAGGGAGAAAAATTTGAGCTGGGTGCTGCTCTGTGAAGCTCAGTGACATTTCATTGAGGCTCTGCCCACCCTGTGGGGACATGTGTGGGTGAGGCACCCTGGCAGCAGACCCACAGCCCCCCCACCATCCAGCCCTGGCACCCCCCTGAGCAGGGGCTGGCCCTTTGCTTGCGTGGCACAGGGATTTTGAGACACTAATGGGAAGTTAAGATGTGGTCAAAATCCATGAACTCCGTTAGTGCTAATGACTAGTGGGCTTTGTCACCCTCAGAAGGGACCAAAGAAACAACTGCTAGGGCAAGAAGGGAGACGAGGAGCAAGGGCTTCCCCAAAGTCTGCTGAGAAGGCTGGAATTTCCTGATCAAGGATCGAATGTCTTTCACATCAAAGATATGCAGGGGTTATAAATATTTATGTTAAACCTGCAGAAAATACATGGTGCTGCCTGAAAAAAATATCTCTTAAAACAGTTTAAAAAAATGACGTGAGCTTTGTGACAAGCATGTGGGAAATGTGTTGTTTTTTTCTGATCCTAGAAGCATTCATGTGGATCTGGCACTGCTGGACCACACTTGTACAAATGGTGATGAGAGATGCTGGAGAGGGCATAAAGGTCCAGGTTAAAGAGCTGTGTGAAGTGTTTCCCTCCTGCCGTGCTCTACAGGTCCCCTCTGCCCCTCTTCTGCCCTCCCAGCAGGTCCTCACACACACCATGTTCTCTACCAACAAAGAGAGAGTGAGAAAACATTGCCTCAGCCAGGTCTGCTCTCCTACAGAAAATAATTTACTTAATATAAAGCTGAATTAGGACAAATTGAATCCCCTTGTCCTGGTCCAAGTGCTTGGCAAGCATTCTGCTGCCCCACATTTCTGGGGAGCACTTCTCTCTGTTTGGAGGCCACTAACAACCCACAATGGATTGAGGCAGGACTCTGCTACATGCAGACCAGGTTTTGGATATGCAGGTGAAATGGGGGCATCCTGCAACCTCCTCCCTTCAGTTTGCTGTGGCAGAACACTGGGGTGGCTGCACAGGGAGCTCCAGAGCCCTTGGTGAAATGGGGGCTGCATTTGCAGGTCTCAGGAAAATCAAATTATTTTGGTGGGGAACAATAATTCATAGCAGTAATAACAATAACAAAAAAATCCAACATTAGTAATAGTAATTTATAGTGACAGCTGATAAATTCCCATGAGATTGAAAATGTTAGACAATTAATTTGAACATTCTCAGTCCAACAGAATAATTTGGTAGTTTGAGCCTTACCTTTCACTGGAGTTTTATGCTGCACTTCTAACAGCAGTTAAAAGTGCTGCAAAGGAGCAGGGTGCCTTGTGGATGAGTAAGAGTGTGCTCTCCTCTGAGCTCTGTGCCTATTGGGAGATCTGCATGCATTAAATAGATATAAAAAATATTAAAAATATCATCTTTATAATTTTTGCCAAAACATTTGAATGAGGTGTAGGGACCTGCTCTGTTCCCTGGCTGCTCATGGTGGACCCACCACACCAAGGGGCTGTCCCAGCCTTTTAACCCCTCTGGACAGGGAAGAAATACAGGGAAAAGACATTGGTGAAGTAGCCAGCTCCTCTGGAGACAAAGATCTGAATATATGTCTGAACCAAAAACCCCAGCTTCACCTTAGAATTGTCATGAACAAAAGAGACACAGCAGCAAAACTGTCAGGTCCGTACAACCCTGCCAGACCTGGTCCATGTGTCTTGGCCACTGCCCCTGGAGGGCTGGGGACAAGAGTTGCTGCTGTTCAGAGGTCTGTGCATTACTCATGTGAAAGAGTTCCAATCCAAACCTCTGCCAGCAGTTCCCAGCACCGAGCTCTGAGAATGCAAAGGAAGAAAAAATAATATTTGGGTTTTTTTCTCAAAACTAAACAAGGTAAGTCATTCTGTTTTAAACTCAGCTTTTCAGCCCACTTTATTTCAATCCCCTCACTGATAGCTCCATGCAGACTGTGTTCTCCTTCTTGGATTCAGTATACAGTTAGGTGAGTAATGTAAGCAATAGATAAAGTGGTTATTATCACCTGGGTGTCATTAGGAGGCCTAGAATTACTTTGTGCCACTGAATCTCACTTATCACAACCATCTAGGACAGAAGTTATTTAAGATATGCATTAACCATAACCGTGTGGGTTAAAATTAAGAGAGAGTATAATGAACTTCTTAAATCACAGGGAATGTCACTATGGGAAATACCCAATCTTTTTTTAAGTAGCCCTGCTACCTGGCTTCGGAGTTCATCACACTCCACCCAGTTTATCCTTCCACGCATCGTTACTCCCAGCCTATTGTACATTAAAATACATATATATATAATCTCTGCTTCCATTATCAGGGCGTAATTAAAGTGTACAGCTCATTAGATGGTGTAGCTTCATGTCTGTAACAAAGCTATTAGACAGAAATTGTGATTGCCACAAGTGGTCCATGCCAGCCTTTGGACTTCTGGGACAAAAAAAAAAAAAAGCAGGAGGAGGGTTCATTCCCTCAAGGAAAGGTCTCTTGCTCATGGGGTCTGTTCCTAACTCTGAGAGGGGAAGAGCAGCATGGCAGGCGGCTGGGAGCAGCAGGCATCTCAGGTAGAGAGCAGCCCTTGGAACACCAGTGATCCCTTGGGATCTAACAGCCAGGGCCAGAAAACCCTTATTTCCTGAAAAAAATGTATGTAAGACAAATGACATTTTACATATCAGAACCTAAGAGAGTCAAAGGGACTGAACATCATTCATGACCATGATTTATTATTTTTTCTACCTCAATGAAATTGAATTTACTGGCAGAACAGATGCACACATTCTTTGGACCACCCCCATTAAAAAGATTAACAAGAGTCTGGGTAATGCCAACAGGGAGTTTCCTGTGCAGAAAACTCTGGAGCTCCTCTGTTGATGGAAGCTGTGGTGCCTGGAGTTCTTCACACCAACAGGCAAACACAGAACTTCAGTTCCTTTAATTAACGCCTTAATTCCCACATTGGAGTCATTGAATCTAGATTAAATTTAATCAGTTTTCACATAAGTGTGATCAAAAGCAGGTCGATAGTAGAGGTGAGAGGCTGAGGGAGGAATGCAGATGGCAAAGGCAAAGCCAGGCAGGGCTGTTTGTGGGCAGAGGGTCCCTCCTGTGGTGCAGGGGGGTGGGTGGCATCACTGTTGTGCCCCCGTCACCACATCAGCCGGGCAGAGAGGGGCTTCCATGGGGCACCCCCGAGCCCCTCACCCAGCCTCACCTTATCATCTTGCAGTCCTGTGGCCTTCCCAAATTTGGGTGTGAAAAGGCACCTCTCCACGTGCTGGGGGGGGCAGGTCAGGAGAGGTGAAGTGAAGCCCTTTTCACTCTCGGTCCCTCCGTGGGCAGTCGCTGGCATCATGAGGTGCTGGCTTCTCCAGGATCTTCTGCCTTTTTTCAGGTTACTGTCAAGGGGGTTTTCTCAGAGCTCCTGGTGTTACTCCTCCTGGAAGGCTAAGCAAAAGAAAGAAATTGTTATTGTGGCTTTAACGGCTATTTATTTTGTTACAGGTGATTGCAAACCCCCTGGAGCAGTGCGGTGAAGAACGAGCATCCCTGGTAACAAGAGTCAATTAGAGAAACCAGGCAGCACTAACTCCAAGGACTGTGTGTTTCAGAAGAATATGTGGCACTAGGGCTAGTAGTGGCCCCCTTAGCCATGCATGGGAGCTTGGCCCCAGGCATGGGGAGGATGTCCCAGCCTGGCTCCAAAAACCCAGCATGTCCTTGCCTGGAGCAGCAACCATGAGCAGACCCCATGAGGGAGCAGCAGATAGGGCAGGACAGAGAGGAGCCACAGCAGCCTCTGGCCCCTGCTTCCAGGATGGCTGTTTGGAAAGAAAATAGAACTAGAGCAGGGAGCACTCCCCAAGGACTCGGCACTGCTGCCGTGTTTTGCCTCCCAGAAGTCCCTGAGCGGGCAGTGGGGCAGAGAGCACTTCCAGCACCACTCCGTGAGCACTGCCAGTTACAGACCTTGGCTCTGTCTGCAAATCTCAGCCCTTCCTTCTCTCTGCCTCACTTTGAACTGTTCAAAGGGTTAATTGTTGCTAAGCTTTGTCTTGTTCACAAGAACACATGCTGTGTGCCACGCAGGAAGCTCTATTCCTGCTCACCAGTGTCTGTGAGCTCATCATTATTATAGTAAAAGCTAAAAATTATTTGCTGGGGCAAAGCAGCAGGAGGGATATTGTTAGTGATTGGAGAGAGGAAGCCAAGGAAAAAAGTGCAAAAGAAAAGCCAGATAATCCAACTACAGGAGGACATTTCCTCAGCTTAAATAAGTTAAGTGTCTTCATTTCTGGTACCATGTCACTACGTGTGAGGACCTCTGTGGGATGCAGCTGCAAGCACAGAAATTCTCTGAAGCTTTCCACAGCAACAACTACTGACAAACATTTACAGCCATGGTCATCTTAAATAGGCTCTTCCTGTAATCTGCTGGCAGAGGCTGTTGGGTGTTTTAGTGATTGACTGCAGATCCATATGAGCAGCCCTTAACAACCACCAGCAGCCACTCTAGCAGCAGACCAAAAAAACCCTCCCTCACACAGTGTTAGATCCTGATCTCATGAGCTCCTCAGCATGACCAGTCCTGCACTGATGAGTTCAGCAGCAGCAAACTGCATGTATTTATTGAGAATCCATTACTAGAAGAATGATGTTATATATGATCATGACCTTTTGAGATCAACTATTTATTACTGAAAGAGAAGCAGTTGCTACTGCAACTCCATAAATATCCCTGCTTTCCATCCGGGCAGGATGCACAGCACTGCTTGGCACCAAGCTCATCTGGAGGAACCACCTTGACATTTATCAGCTGTAGCATCCATTTTAAATCTCTCCCTGTTCTGCTGCAGAAAAATAATAGAACATTGAAAGTGTCCTATCTGAGCTACCCGAGTCTTTATTTATTTATTGCTCCCATCCTTCCTTGGGAAAGTCAATCTCGGCCACCCTGACCAGCCCAGCCTGACACACAAAGAAATGAAGTCATCTGCAGCCCCGAGCCAGGTGCAGCACGAGGGGCTCCATCAGCCAGAGCTGCCCTCTCTGCCTCCAATAGCCCTTTTATTGTATTGCTTCTGCAAATCAGAAGCATTTTAGAATCAAGACACACTGAATGCTAAGCAGCAATTTTGGGGGAGTTTCTGAGGCAAGGTCTAGATGAAAGAGTAGAAATCTAACCCAGCCTGTGCTAGAGATGACTGTATTGCCAATAAACGTGCCAGCAACCATTCCTCTAAATTCATACAGATATAAGGGTCCCCTAGGAGAACCCCTGTTTTCAGGGGTGCTAATTATGTCTAACTTGCATTTCACCTGTGCTGTGGGAAATGCACGGGCTCTCTGGGACTCACAGGCTGTGCCCACGTTGGGTTTCCACTCCGTGACCAACCCTACCCAGGGTTTAAATTGGGAGAGTAGTTCCTTAGCATTTATTTTAGAGACTTTTGAGCTGACGCTCTTTACTGCCATGCCTGATCTCCTGCCTCATGAAGAAGAATAAAACAAAATCTCTAAGGATGAAACAAAAGCTCTAAGGAGCTCCTGTTTCAATAGTGGAGCTACTGCTGGGAATAAATCTGTCACTGTTATTTTGGGCTTTTGTTGGTCAGTATGACACACCACCACCTTGGAGTTTGAAGTGGGGGATTATTTCCCCCAGCTGAGGAGGAGGAGGGGAGGCATCACTTCTGAACACAACTCTCTCAGTCTCTCTGGCAGGCATTTACAAAAGGGAAGGTTCTGCATTTTTTTCCAAGCCCAGCCTGATTTCCCCTGAAAGGCCCCCAGAAATGTATCCTGCTCCTGAGTAGGACAAACCAGTCAGTGCAGAGGCAAAATGTGGTGCACGAGGGTATTTCTGACTCAGCAGAGAGACTTCAGTGCCTGTTCTTTTTAACCAGGGAAGATGGTGGCATTATGCTGGTTTGTTGTGCTCCCCACTCAGTGCTCCATCCTGTGAGGACCTCAGCACATGTTTATCTCTGCAGACACCCTCAGAGACTCTGGTTGTGCAAAAAGCTGTTTGTTTATTGGGCCAGGGGAGGCACACAGAGGGGATAGGATGCAAATCATCTCCATGTACATAACCTTTCCGAAGTGAATGTTTTCTCTGAGATTTGCACTGCCATCCTCGGCAGCAGAATTACCATTACAGTATGCAAATAGTCCAATCAAGTCATTCCCTTCTCCTAATGCCTGCTCAGGCACCTCCTTTGCTACTGCAGACTAGCAGAGAAGGAAAACAAACAAACAAACAAAAGAAGAAGAATACAAAACAAATCCAAAGAACAACAGAGGGACAAAGCACACACAGGTCTCCAAATTCACGGCATTTCCAGCTCGTAGTGAAGCCAGAGCACCTGCAGGTGGGAAAGTTTCCACTGCATTTCCAAGAGGCATTGGAAAGCACTCTGGGAACGTCCCTCCTCCTGCACAGCTCCCCTGCCCACAAGAGCATCAGCTGTGGCCTTTTGGCCAGCCAGCAGACAAAAATCTCTGCTTTTCATCACCCTGAACAGCCTGGGTAAGGAGAAAACCCCCTTACTCACAGGAATGAGCTGTTCCATGACTTTTCCAGCAGTTCAAAGGCCATTTTCTTTGCTGCCCAACACAGTTTGAATGGCACAGGCTTATTACCCACATGGGCTCTTCCTTTAAGCTCCATTCACAGCTTCAGTGGTTGTTCATGAATCCCAATGTTGATTAATCAAGACTTCTTCCTCACTGAAAAACTGGAAATCAGCAAATTTAGCGACTTCTGAAGCTGGTTTAAGACCATTGTCTCCCATCTGAACAGCACTGATTTTGAGGTACGAAGTTTCTGCCTTCCCACTCATCCTCTCTCTGCTCCCTAAGCTGCTTCCCTCTCACAAAAATAAACATTTCACCTCGTCTATAAGCAAAAACCAGTACTGTTTTCCTTGTGGTAAGACAAGCTGTTGTTTGGTTATGTGCTGTGCAAAGCCCAAATCCCCAAGGATGAAGCCCTAGCCCCACCATGGTGATGGTTTCACTGGTTTCTGGATTTCCCCCAAGTGTTGCACACAATATCTAGGCCCTGCAAGCTGCAGGGTGTGCAGGCTGGGTTGGTACCAGTGGCCAGAGGGATATGGCAGCAGGTAGCCCAGGGCCCTCTGGCTCACACCAGAGCTGCCTCCAAGTGTCCTTTTCCTAATAAAACCTCTTCATACCCACTTCTCTGCATAGCACTGCAAAGGCCTCATAACATTATGATCTTCAAACACATGCTATTATTACAAGCCTTTGATATTAAAATTAACTGCTGATTCCCGGGTTTTTAAGAGTAAAGCCTGCCCCTGTGAAGTGACAGCCTGAGGACAGAATTGAGCTGATGTTCCTTGGCAGCTCAGGCAGCCACATCCTTGGGCTTTCTGCAGCCTCCAAGGCTCAAAGAGCATCTCAAACATTTTGACTGGGGGGAGGCAGAGTTTGTATAAGCTGTGAATGATTTGCAATTCCTCTTTTTTTGTTGTTTTGTTTTGTTTTGTTTTTAATTAGAGAAATAGTAGCCCCTGGTAATGTTAATAGGGCACTTGGGAATCTCATCACCCTGCATGTGGGAGAAGCAGGTGGGAACTGGTTGGTTGGGATGGAGCCCTCTGCTACCAACAGGCACTGCAGGAGTTTTCAGGTTTGGAAACCAGAACCTAGACATGCACCATGTCAGCTCAGCAGCCCCAGAGTAAATCACAGGATCACAGAATTGTCATGGTTGGAAAGGCCATCTAAGATCTCAGAGTCCAACCATCAACACACACACACAAAAAACAAACAAACAAAAAAACCAAACAAACAAACAAAAAAACCCAAACAACACACACATCACACAACCTTGGCCACTGGAGCATGTCCTGAAGTACCAAATCTACCTGGCTTTTGGTTACTTATAACTTTGTGCTGCTACTTGGCCACCAAACGAATCCTAAGCAGTGAAATAAAGCCCATCCAATCTAATTTCTGGAACCCTTCTGAAGGAAAGAGGGAGTGAACATGCCAGGCTGCAGCTTTGCACGAGGCTTGTGACTTCATGCTGTCCCCACCAATCACTCATAATACCAAACACTTAAAAAATAGGCTATGAGCACTCAGTGATTAATCCTTCCAAAGACCCCAGGAGATCCATAAATAGCTATTAACTTCCTTATCTGTGTAGAGTGAAATCAAGATAGCAGGGATTAGGCAGCAAGCCGACCCTGTGGCCAGACTGATGCCCTGCTTTATTTACTAATCCTTCATCACCTCTGCTCTGTTTAAGATTTAGGTTGCTGACAGTATTTTAAACCTTATTTCAAAAGACCTGTGAAGTGGGTGCTGCTGTTACCAGAAGGGACATTAATTCCTCCTCTCAATGGCACAAACTGGCCAGACAAACAGCAGCAAGGCAGGCTGCAGCCAAGGTGACCAGCATGGTCCTGACCACCATGCCAGGGTTGGCTCAGTCATCTCCAGGAACTTCCACCCTGCAAACCCCGGGTGTTCCTAAAGGTTGGACCAGATGATCCTTGAGGTCACTTCCAACCTGGCATTCTGTGAAATGCTTCTTAAAGCATTTTTGGGTGATACCTATCAAAGGCAATGACTAAACCTGCTGTGGTTAAAAGCTGAGGTGCAGCACTGCTCATGTCCCCTGTCACTGTCTCCTCTCCAGCTGCTGCCCACTCTGGAGTGAAGTAGCACACAATATCAGGTCAGTTTTCCACTTCCTAAGCACCCACACTGATGTCTGGGGGAAAGGCTGTAGCCAGCACACCTCTGGGCACTCAGGACAGCCCAGAGCAGGGTGGGATAGAGACCTTATTGTGGCCTTTCAAGACATAAAGGGCCCTATATGAAAGGTGGGGACAAACCTTTTAACAGGGCCTTTTGCAATAGGACAAGGGGTGGTACTTTAAACCTGAAAGAGGGGAGATTTAGACTAGATATTAGGAAGAAATTGTTTACTCTGAGGATAGTGAATTACTGGCCCAGAGATGGGAGATGCCCTGTCCCTGGAACCATTCAAGGCTGGGTTGGATGGGGTTCTGAGCAACCTGATCTAGTTGAAGATGTCCCTGCTCACTGCAGAGGGTTGGACTAGGTGGCCTTTTAATGCCCCTCCAACCCAAACTATTTTGATTCTAGACAAAAACCCATCTCCTCCCTGAGCTGCTACCTGATGGCATCTCTTCCTGGGCAAAGCAGCTCCTGCCTCTTTTCTCCTGCCAAAATCCCAGTCTGGGAAACACTGGAGGCCGGTGCCCCTTGGAAAGGCAGGAGATGCTGGCATCCAGGGTGGTCTGCTACAGACCTGTCCTCTGCCTCTACCAGAACCTTTCTCCTTGCACCCTGACCTTGCACTCTACCTAGTGAAAGGTGGCTCCAACTTCCCAATTCCCACCCAGCCCTGAATTTGGCAAAAGGGTCTAACACCAGGTGTTCTGAAGGCAGTCACTATTCCCTGCAAGGTTTTTTGCTCCCTTCTGAAGACCTCCTGTACAACCCATTTTGAACCAGCTCCAAGATCCCCATCTGCCATTTCCTGCCTCAGACATCCACACACCCTTATGGGCCTCTGTGGCCACGGCCAGTGTAAGTAGAGGTGTGTTCATACAGGTGCACAACCACACCACCATCTCCCCAAATCTAGCTTCTCCCCCAGTCACGACAAGGCAATTGCCCAGTTTGTCTGTAGTGCTCTCTAGGTGCCTGTAAACAATGTCTATTGTTGTAAGATACCAAGAATTGCTGAACCAAAGCTTTGTGCTGTGATATTATGCATAAATAAGAGATTATTCTCTCTCAGGTTGTGCTGGTTGGCAGAGCTGCCCTTGACATACCATATGAACTCCAGGGCACATTAAGACCATTCATATAGAAACAGAGAAGAGACCTAGAAGATCATCAATATAGCAGTTTCTTCAAGATAATCCCCTGAAGATGAGATAAATTATATTCTTCCCAAGTATGGGATCTAAACCAAATTCTTTTGATTAATCATGAGCCATTAATGGTAGTGGTAATGAGCGTGCTGCTAAGCATGCTAAAAAATATGTCAAGCCTGGGTGACTCTCAATAGATCTTGGCAAGTGCCTCATTTAACCTTCACAGCTGGTGAAAAACTGTTCAAACTTCTTTGTTTCAGACATGAAAACTATTGATTGTTTACAGTATTGTATGACCTTTTCTGACAAGTGGGAAAAATTACGAGATATTAGGTTGTAATTCAATCATGCAATATGCTCTAAATTCTGTTGGGTTTCAAGACACTGATGTTGTTTCTGCTCATTTATTCTAGCTTTGGGTCTCATCTAAGTCTTTGGACAAGATATGAATGAAGCTATTTCAAACTGCATTGCTCCTTGAGTGGCCCTTAATGCAAGTAAACTGTTAATATCTGGAAGGCATCAGATCGGAAAAGTTACTCTTAACTGTAATAAGTAATAAGTAACTTTACAAACATCAGCTAAACGAGGCTCAGCAGTTGTATATAAACCAGCTTGTGGATCACATGGACCAAGATCCTATTTCATAAGACCAGAGCAAAGACAAAGCCAGCCTCAAAACACTGGTGGTGTCCGATCACTTTGATGCTGAGCTAACAACACGTCCACAGCATCTCTAATGGTCTGGTTTGACCCATCATGCTGAACCTGAGCCTCAAATGGAATCTTTCCTTCACTGCTGATCACACAACACACAGGACACCGAGTTAAAAATAGAAAGTGACAACAATTTTTGCATCTCCTAAGGGATCTAATTTCTCCTCCTCCTAATCATATTGTCAGTGCTTAATTTACTTCAAAGCCTCCTACGTTTTCATCATCAGAACTACACCTCCAACAGCAAGGAATTATTCTATCTTATTACAGATCTGTAGTTAAAAGCAATAAGTGGCCACTGAAATGGATCTTTGGGAGCACTAAGAAACATCTAGAAACTGGATTGTGTTAAAAATGCATGTTGTTGTATACTGTGTCAGTGGTGGATGACTCTAGTTCCTGTAGGTGGCAGAGATGCTGCTGATGGTTGTCTGTGACCTTTCTGAAAGACAGACCATCTCTCCCACAGCAGTAGAACAGTTTTACTAGAAGTAGATGACATCTCTGCCATTGCTAGCAGCTGCAAGAGAGAGAAGCCTCCTGAAAAGGTCCTACACTCTCTGACTGTTTTGCTCTCAAACAGCCCAGCAGACTTTGCAGAACCCCAGCTCACCCCGGGCTCCCCTGGCAGGCATCCCACCAGAGACCACCTCCCATGTATAAACTCACATTTCATCTACTTTGCAGACTGTTCATTTCAAGTGTTAAGACTTAGTTCTTTGCAACTAATAAGATTTTTAAAATTCCAACAAGTAGAAAGTGTTAATATTCCCATTTCCATGAAGGAAGCTCATCCTACCTTCAAAGGCTGCAGAGAGGCAGGTTTTGTTCTGCTTTGTCAGACCTTCAGTTCTCCATCTGGGAGTTTTTTCCACACCAATACCTGTGGAATCAAACTTCGTCTTTCCAGAAGTGACTTTAATTCTGAAACTGAGGTAGAAACAATGAAATACATACCTACCTAGAGTGGCACATAAATAACTTGGGATCTGGGGCATTTTAAGTGGCTAATCAGAGCAGCAGGAATTTCTGCAGGTGTGATGAGCATCTCCTGGGCTGGATGGAGTCAGCACATTCCCATCTACACCTAAGGCTGTTCATGTGACAGCTCTGCTGGAGATACCTAAGAATAGGACTGGAACTGTTTTTCTGTAATGGCCATTAAAGGCTTGGGCTGCTGTAAAACAGTAATGGCTTTGGTCTGGAGAAAAGCTGAATATAGACAGGTTTTTTACAGCCAATAGTTTAACAGTAATTGGTCTTTGTCATTCTCACCCCTTTCAGGCACTGAGATTCCTGAACACCCTGCTGCATAATTCAGGGCTGATTTATTGGAAGAAGGACAAAACATCACCAGTCTCAACAGAAACACACTCCCACTTGAACTGAAAAGTTCAAATTGGCTGGAAAGAGGTCATCTGAGTTTGTATTACTGTGCTCCTTGCCCTGAAATCCAGCCTGCTCTTCTGAGAGGGCAGGTCTCTGAGAAACTCCTCCCTGTAAAATACTGAAGAGATCTCAAGCCACTGTGAGGAGCACAGAACCAGCCTTGTCCCCTCATTGCTCAACCACGAAGTACCAGGTGCTCTGAGGAACTAGAATGAGCCTGGTTTTAAGAATGAGCTATGGAATTTAAGTTCACCTGAAACCCAACAACCATCTGCTGTGGGTTTCAATGTTCTGCATGGAGACATTTCTGACAATGACTGCTTAGTAAGTCATTCAGTTGCTGAGAAACTCATTTAGGGATATCTTACCTTCAGCAACTTCACACTGAGGACAGAAGCATCTAAACCAAGTGCATTGTCACCTTTTGTTTGTTTTTATTTTTGCAGAAGAAATAGGCAAAAGCCATGGAAAGGTGTATCAGCCAAGCAACTCAAAGGAACATGGACTGAGCGTGTGCTTCCAACAGATTGGTGAAGATTTAACTGGTTCCTTATAAAGACAGAGCAAAAAGGCAGCAGCTTTGCATGGCTTTGATCCATGGCAGAAGAGGACATTACCAAAATGTTGCCCACAGTAAGTCTCAGCATGAGAACTGCTGCAGGAGGGAACTGACCCAGCACAGGATGACTAGCTCTTCAGACACAAGCTCCCTTCACCTCCTCCATCTGCTCTTAGCACAAAGGCACATCAAACACTGCAGTCCAACTCCAGGCAACACAGCTTGGTGCACCTCAGAGAAGTGAGTGCAGATTCAGTGGAAAAAAAGAACAGAACCCACTAAGCTGAAATGCAGGTTGCAGGGGTAGCTGGAGGGGTCATTTACAGCTGCCTGAGGTAACACTGCTGTAGGTATCAAATTCTGGTCTTTCTAAAGACATAGACATCTCTCAGCATCTCCTGAAGGCAAAAAGAAGATAGGAAAAATGCTGAGATGGAGACATCCCTAAGCTAATAAATAAAAAAAAATAAGTTTATAGGCACTAAAACTGTCAAAGCAAATAAATAAAAAGCAAAATCAGGGAAACAGAGGCACAGGAAAGGAAACAGAGGATCAATCCTATTCCTACTAAAGGCAAAAGGTACTTCGATTTGGTTTCATACAAAATGTAAAGTATTTGGAGGAAGGAACTGGAAAAATGGAAAAGATCTGAGTCACAGAGTCGTGGTTATAAGTGACCTCTGAAGGTCATCTAGTCCAACCCCCCTGCCTGAGCAGGATCACCTACCGAGAAAACAAGTGAAGTGAAAAACCAGAAATGGAAAAGAAAGCAGCAAGTCCTTGCTGACCCCGGCCTCTTGTGTATGGCTGTGCCTTTGGAAGACAGAAGAGGTAGAGAAAAGTTTTGTTTCTAACAAGAAGGTACCTTGCCAGGGCATGATTCTGCCCTGTGGTCCACACTGGAATATTCAACAGAGCAGGAGTCTGACGCCCAGCATCACACACCTTTGGCCTTTGCTTGAGGGACACACCTTTGTCTTCTCCTTGTCACGCTGGCAGCAAACCATCCCAAAGTCGTGTCTGTCGGAGCGGCTGATGCTTTCTTCTCTGTGCAGCCACCTCCTCTGCTCCACGCTCACCCTGTGGGGAGCACTGAAGGCAACGTTCAGAACCATGGAAGAATTGAGGGGAGGGACCTTTCCAAGCCCGTGCGCTGCGGGAGCGGGTGGGACACTGCCTCATGGAACCACCGACACTGGACACTCCCAGGGCATGGGAGGAAAAGGAGCTCGAAGAGTGACGTGGTCCCAGGGCCAGTTCCCAGCTCCTTGTTCCCTGGGACTCCTTCCTCTGGTTGTCACCTGCAGACCAGAGATGTGTGTCAGCTTGGAGCCAAGACCGGGGGTGGGGAGAGGCAGAGGACAGAGCATAGCATGGCCAAAGCAGCAGAGACTGGTTCCCCACCAGCACCTGCCAGGGATGGGGCTCTGGACATGGCCAGAACAAGCAACAAACTGCACTGGAGCCTCAAAATGCACATTGTAAAAAATAGTGTCTTTTTTCTTTAAAAATATTCACTTCTTTGCCTTCCACACGGATGGACGGGGGGTCTAACTCACTCTGTTTGTCTCTCTTTGTACCCACAGACTCCCTCTGCACCCACAGATATCCACCAGATTTACACCACCCCTGCAAACAGAAGTCCTCAAAGGTGACAGGCATTTTACTGTGATAAATACAAATATTCTTTTCCTGCTGACAGTGGCACCTCGTTTGTATGTGGAGTGAAATACAAAAGTAACATCCATAGCTGGATTTCTTGCAGGCAAAAAGTCTGATGGATACTTTTAACATAAATGTCTTCAATATTCTTAAAACACTACAAAATAGGAGGGCAAGTGTCTGAGGCCAGAATGCATTTTATGGAAAATTCACAAATAGCTGGGGGGAAAAAATAAAATAATAATTACAAATTGTTTTCTACCTGTGGGTGTTTTTCCTAAGGCCTGAAAACAAACTAAGAAGAGTTGTTATGAACTATAAAAGCTATCCAAGTTTTAATTGTGTTCAATAATATATACTTTATAAATAATGTAATCTATAAATATGGAACTATATAAGTCACAATATAGAAATGAAAACTTTATTCATGTCATACGATATGACATGAGAATTGAAAATAAAATGGCAAAAGGAACCTTAAACATTGTTATCAGATTCTTACATGGGAAATGGAGAAATATCCCTGTGCCCCTTTCTGCCAGGCAGTTCAATAGCAGCAGAGTGATGCACTGCACAGGTTCCTCTGGAGATGATTGCTCTGGCTTTGGAGCAACTCAAACACAGAATTCTATGATTTTATATTCCATTCCATGTCATATCACATGATGTTATCATATCATGATAACTTCTAAAACGTCTCCTAAATAAACCAGAAAATAAAGCAGCTTCACTTTAACCAAAAGATTGAAGTGACCAATTCTCCAGAAAATGAAACATAATCCTGGTGAATAAAAAAAAAAAACCAAACCCAACACTTTATATTTTTCCCCCACCTGCAGAGGTGACCACCAGTGATCCAAAAATGGTTCCTCCACACCTTCACACCTACCCAAACATCCTTCTTGAGGAAGGAACAGCTCAAGAGCAGGGATGGTTGCAGCCAACTGACTTTAAAATAAAAAAATCACTGAAGACAGCCAGCCTGAATGTCAGAAAACTTCCTGACAGGCTTCTGAAAAATGGTGTAACACTTTTTATATAATATGTACTGTGGTGATAATGACACACACACACATATATAAATAAAAGTTAAAATATGAGGTCACAGAATGTTAGAGGAATTTTACAGACTGCACAAGCTGCAGAACAAGATAATTTTTCCCTCTACATCTCTTGCTGTTGTTTCTACTGTAAAATGTACATTTTGTAACACAGAAGATGACTGGTCCTTCTCCCCAGAGACAGAAGTTCTCTCATGCCTCTCACTGCCATGGCAGACCAAGGTAAGTGCAATGAGAGCAGTGAGAACTTCTGCCCAGGCTCCCTGCCTTTGGAGAAAGGGCCTTGGGACCTCCAGAAGCTGGAATGGTTTGCTCCTCACAGCTCAGTCTCACTTTCAGGAGCAGGGTACTTCTTCAGCTCATTTCTTGAAGTTAAAATGCTTACAACTGAACACCCTGAGCCATGGCTTAGACTTCCCAGAAGGAACAGCTGAGCCAAGCCAACCAGAGGCCATCAGCACTGGGGCCTGTCCGATCCCACCACTGTCTGGTTCAGATAAAAGTGTCCTCCAAAACCAGCAGACTTTTTGCCAGCTCATCTCCTGGAATTACCTCCGTGGGTCATCAGACTGTAGCACCGGTGCAAGAAAAGAGCTGGATGCTGAGCCTGTTGATAGAGGAGACTCCTTGGCCACAACTAACATCTAGAGAGGCTTAACTGCACCAGGAAACTGAACTTTTGGAAGTCTTCCTGGCAAACTCGATCAACTCTCCCAAAAGCAGATGCTCTCCCAGCTCTTATTTTCACAGCACTCCTGACATCGCTCGCGAAGTGGCTGAAGGTTCAGCTGCTCCATCAACGGAGCAGAATCAATCCTGAGGTGGGGAGTCAGAGTGGATTGCACAGCCTTAGTGGCAGGGAAGCTTTGTCATCACCAGGGTTTTCAGTTCAGTGCAGTGACAATGGACTCTCTGAACCCTCACTAAGAAAGCATAATGCAAATTTTACAACTGAAGTCTAGAGTTATGAAAAAATGTTTTGTTCTGCACAGCTGCAGTTAGTGGCAACTCTGGCAAGAGCAAATAAAAAACCCATCAGGAAGTAAGTAAATAATAACATCTTTCCAAAGCTCTAATGCAACACACAGTTTAGGATTGATGCTCCTTTATTTAGGGTCTCTTCCAAAATCTTCTGGGTCCAGCAGGACCTTTACCTTGCCTTCAGAAGGCTCTCTCCACTTCCCTTGAACAGAGCAAGCATCTGCAAGTCAAACAAATAGTTAGAATTTAAATGTGCTTAACGTGAAACTCAGCAAGTGAATTCAGAGGCCAGGTCTCTCAGGGGCTTCTGCAGAGCATTTATTTTAACTTCTAATATCATGTCATTACCTTTAATGAACAGGAATCATACTTAGCAGAGGTTCACCAGCAGACCTACTTGGGAAAGGGGAAATCATTCAGCTCGTGTAATTTTAATATTTCATTAGCATTCTTAACAGAATCTCCCTCACACGGAAAATAAAAATAGCCTCAATTCAACACAAATTATGTGCAAGAATTCTGCCCCAAAGCAGTTTCAGAAAAGATTTAGAATTTCTCTGAATCTCTTTGCTTTGAAAACATAATAATAGCTACTTTAAAAAATGTATTTTGTTACAAGAGATTTGTATGACACAAAATTCTTTGGGGTGATGCCTGCACAAGGCAACAAAAAGAGAAAGTAACATTTTGAATAACTGTACTTGACCTTACTAAGGAAACCAAAGTCATATCCCAGGTCACACACTTCACTCCTGTTAGGAAAACGACCTCCCGGGGCCATTTTTTTGGACATTATTGCCATGTAGAGCTGGGGAGGAGAGGAAAGAAGAGTGTGTCTCTGTGGGGTCTCTTGCAGAGAGGAGCCGAGGCACCAGCTCTTATTTTGAGGATGGCCCAAAGGAGCATCTTTTAATGAGTGGTGAGAGCTGTGCTCTGAGAGCTCAGCTCCTGCACAGACTGCAGCCCTGCCACAGCCCACCTAAATGAAACTGGTTCGAGAAGCAGGAGAGAAAAGTGAATGCTAATTATTAATTAGTAGTGCTTCAGGCAATTGTGGAACTATCAATGGAAAGCTCAGACAGATACATGACAAAATCAAGCGGAGAAGGAAACAGAGTGACAAGATGTGGGGCCAAACTTGACAAAAGTATTATTCCAGTCCCCAGGGAAATTACACCTTTCGTGTCCGTTTACATTTGATGTCACAGAAAAGCAGGATAAAGAAGCATAATGATCCAGTCCCACTACCAGAACTCCATGTGATGTGCAGCCTGTTCCTAGGCTTCTGTTCCACTAGTATTTTAAATCTCTGGCCTCTGTGTGGCACAGATGAAGTATACGAACATGGAAAATTAATGTGTTGAAAACATCAACCTATTTGCTCTCTTTCAATTCACTTCTGTACTGAAACCTTGGTTGAGAGCACAGATTTTCCAGCCCATCCATTCTAGTTCTAGCCCTTCCAATAACTCTCAGCTGGATTCACCCCCCTCTTCACCAACAGCACGAGTTCAGAATTGGCTATAGCTGCCCCAAATCTATTGCTGGGCCTTCTCCAGGCCAATCCTGGAGGAATTTGGTTTGTTCTTTCCAAGAAATCCTATGTCACAAGAGCATCCCAGGAAGAGAAGAGCTCTCTGCCATGTCCATAGCACATCCCACAGCAAAGGCTGGTTGTGAGGACACCCCAGGGCAGATTCCTGCTCAGGCTGCTCACGGGCAGAGCATTTGCTTGAAGCCCCAAGAAAATAACTCAGCCTCTTCACTTGCAAAAGATGTTTCTTTTGTTATCCTAGGTATTTTTAATGTTTTCACAACACAATTTTATGAAACAACCAATAAATTATTGCCAAGTTCAATTTTCTTCCATGCTGAAAAGTCTGTAAATCTTGCACTCTGTGTGAATCAGATTTTCAAAGGCATTTAAGGACAAGCTTCCAAGGCCCAGCCCACACACAGCAGGTCCCCACGGGTGCATCCCACGGTGGTTTCCACAAGCAGATATTAGAACTTGTCCATCCAAAATGGATTAGCACATCACTTCTGCATACAGACCAGGCTTTGTGTGAATTTTTTACCTTTTCTCACAAATTCCAGCAGAAAAAAGGGTGAAATAGAAATATTCCTCACTTCCCAGCACATCTGTATTCTGTATAAAGTACAAAACAGTCTTTGTGACTGAAATCCAGATGGAACCTCTTTGAAACCCAACATTTATGGTACAGCACAGCACTGGAAAACTAATGCCAGCTTTCTTGATGCTGGAGATGTTTTATTTCTAGGTAAAACTCTCTTGGAGAGGTCCATTTAAAAATCACTTCATGTTTTTTATCTTGGCATTCGATAGCTGCAAAATCTTACCAGCCTAAGTTCTGAAGTAGTCCCAGCTGCAGAGCTGGAGTCTGCAGGGCCTGATCACAGGTCCTGCCTGGGAAACACAGTTCCCAGGCTGCTCAGCTGCAGGGATTTCACACCCTCTCTTTTCCCAGGACAGTTTATTTTCCAATCTATCCAAGCACACTCCAACTTCACTCAGGGCAACGCAACAGGATACAAGCCTGTTTTCCAGGTATTGCTGATTCATTCCTCAGCTGCAAAGGTGTGAAATGACTGGGAATGTCACTGTCCTTTGGGCCTGACACACACCATGTCCCACCGGACCAGGAAGGGACTGAAGTCTGGCAGACCAGATGGGATCCCTGCCATCAAATCCTGCAGAACAGGGTGTTTTGGAATCCTTGCCTTCCCCTGACAGACTGAACAAGAATAACATTGTTCCCACTCCCCCTCTATGTAACCATATTCAAAGGAAATGAAAGCTTTTCACCCTGAAGTTCAAAGCAACTAGGACATACTGCAATAGCTTTTTCCTTTAGGTTTTCATTAACATAATCCTGAATCTGGGCTTCTACTCTAGGAGCCTCTTTGGAATTTTATTTGCAGGTGCAAAACCCTGTCTTTTAACTTTGTTGTGGCTTCATCAGTTCAAACACTAGAGATGGAGAGGAAGGAGAGGCTGCCAGTTCTGAAAGGATAAAGCAAGGAGCACAAGGAAGAAATGTGGTTCAAGTCATGGGAAGGAAAAAGAATTCAGGAAGCTGTGACACAGATATCTGTCATTAATCAATTGTTCTATTCAAAAGCGTGTCATTTTGCTTAAAGAGTCAGGCCCACCTGCCCAAGAGTCTAGCAGTCCAGGAGATGAAGGACAGGCAGGTTCTCTTGTCCTCACCACCGTGTATCTTCTGCATCAGGCTGGTTCCCACTCTGGTTGAACTATCCAAGAAAGGACACTTGCCTGGAGATCTTCAGTGTTCTGGACTCACCCTCCATCTGCACGGGCAAGTGTCAAATGAGAAATATCAGGCACTGGTTTTCATTTGGTAGCACTGAGCAAACATCTGAGTTACTGAAGAGAAGAGAAAATGCTCCAAAATTACCGAGTGAGATTTAAAATGCATTGAACTTGCATTAATGCTTTTAAAAGAAATAATGTCCAATTAAGCAACCTAAATGTTGGCTGTTGATTATCAGTGGAAGTGTTCAAAGCCTTGAGATAATGTGAGCCACTTACTTTTACTGCTACAGATGGCAGAAGTAAAAGCTGCTTGTCCCACAGCATTTGACACTGAACTGCCATGTACAAAATACATTATTCAGGTTGTCAGGTATGACAACTGCAATGACAATGTTAAGGCTGAAGATTCAGTCATTTCTAGAGAGAGAATCAGATTATTTTTTTACTTGAGGAACGGAAAATTATTTTACACTATGCATAAAACCCGTGAAATGGGTACATCTAAAAAATAAATAGCTTATAATCAGATATGGGAAGTGATTCAGTTTGAAGGAAGGGACTTATGACTTCTCTACACAGATGTTATCAGAACCAGCTTGTCTCAAGATTGATTTTGTTGCCAGAGTCAGGCTGTAGCTCACACAGCATTCACCAGCAATGCTGGTTTTATAAAAGTTTACAGAGAATTTTCTTTTAAAACTATCCAGAGATTACTCACCAACATTTTAGTCCCAATAATTTTAATTAAGTAAACTAGAAAGTAAATTAATAACATTCTTATAGAAGTTGCTAGGTTTTACAGTCTTGTAGTCAACCTAAAAATCTGCAAGAAAGCACGGAGTCAGGGTAACTAGAGACATGCATAAACCCAGCAGCTCAGCTGGATCCAACTTCTGCAAACTATGGCTCTTCTAGACCTCTCCATAACAACAACCTTCCTCAAAAACCTCTGGAACTCAGGCAGGCCAGCTAGAGCAGTTTTTCCAAAATATTTGTCTTGGAAAATTGTACTACTTAAACTATCAGTAAAGGGAAAAAAACATGCATCTCAAAATCTGGGAATCAAGTGTTTAGGCATCAGAAAATTGAAACCCCAGAAACCAGTGTGCAATTTAAACAATGTTGGCAGATTAGATATCTATATATATCTACATATATCTATATAAAGACATTGCACACTATCTAAAAAGTATCATGTGAATTAAGCAAAGGATTAATTTCCTATTCAAGATTTCTGGACCACGGAAGCGATGCTGGGCATCACAAATCTCATCTTTCAACAGTTTCTCCACCATCCTCCTGTGCTTGTTATAATCTGCCCCCACAGGGGTTTAGTGTCTCATCTTTGGGCACTAAATGTAGAGAAACCTGTTACTGCTCCAATTACCCCAGTACCAGGAATATCAGCACAAAATAACGATGCAATTAAGAACTTCAGGAATCGAGAAGTGTTGGAGAAACACAGTTTTGGTTTGTGGCTTCAGTAACCTGATGAATTCAACAGATCTGTGGAAGAGATTAAATAACTGCACTGAAATTACCATGGGACCAGCTGTTCCCTGGTACTTCGTTCCCATCACACAGTTTGAGTAAAGAGCAGCATGTGAACCTATAGACTTAACACACATGCAATAAAAATATAATTTAGAGTTGCTGGCATGAAAAATTATTATTTATATGGGCTTTATGCAAAGAGATGAAATACTTGTAAGTATTTTGGAGGACTAGGCTGTTCTTTATTCATTTTCTTCTGATTCACCAATAGAAAATACATTAAAAAACCCTTCTCCCAAATTCCAGCTGTACTCTATGGTACCACACAGAGTGCACAACAGAATGCAGAATTTAACAACAACAGTGTGTAGCTGCACACATATTGTCTATCCTTGTGCCGGAAGCTACTCCAAAATGACTTTACAAATGTGACAAAGTCAAGCCCTGAATAATCAGGAGTTGCTCCAGCCTCAGTCCAACCTTCTGCTGCATTCGCACTGGAAGGGTTTAACACACTTATGCTTAATAATTTAAGTCATGTTTGATGTACATGGGTAGAAAATGCTGCTGCGTAGGGAGCAGGGGGGGATGTCTACACCTCAGCACAGGCACTTGCACTTAGTGCATTGGCTGTCATCTCTAGAATCAAGTTTAACCCAGACTTAATCACTGAAAGGTTAGCAGGACTCCTTTTCCTCTCTCTCTCCTTTTCCTCTTCCTCTCCTTCTATCCCTCCCCCCCTTTCTTTTCTATCATTAAAACTAGGTAAGTAGTTTGTTTCCTGGAATATCAAAACCTGTCTAGATCATCAGTGTCTCAGGCTGAATAACAGATGCCAAGCCCTGGCCACCTGGTGCACTTCTCTCAGCCAGGTTACCTTCCACACCAGTTTGAGCTCAATCTGACCCACCAAGTGATGACCCTGCTCAGCTTGCATGGATTTGCAGGAAAGCAGAAAGACAAAAAGGAATTCACACAATTAAACAGACCCTGTTGCAAAGTGAGCAATAAAATTTAAGACCGACTTCTGTAGGGTATGAATATAGATGTTCCCTGCTTGACATGTGGAATATATGACTGAAGTTAAAACCAATACTGTTTCCATAGCACAGTTTATCATTGAACAGCAGCTTTTACAAGAAGACTGCATCATAAAACTTACAGAATTGGATCAAGGCTTAAATGCAAAAAAAGTCTTAAGTATCCAGCTTCTTTTCCTTGTCTTTTTTAGAGCATATGCTTAGATTTTCTTATTCCAAAGCCAACCTCATTTGCAAATGCAAGCGCTGAGACATCCTAAAAAGTTATTACAGAGTTAAATCAAAATCTTCTTTCAAGATACCTCTTTTACTGCGTTTTTCCTGAGGTCTGTGGCAAGCACCAGTTGAGGTACATCAGGGAGAACATTTTGAGAGATGGTCTGTTCTGCTGAGAGCTTTCTCCAAAGCACCAAAGTCACCACAAAAGGAGTCCTTGCATTTCAGAGGACCTGTGACACTCCTGAGGAGCAGCACCAATGGACTTTTCCCTTCTCAGAGGTCAGAGAGCTGGAGCAGCTCTGCTCTGGAGACAGGCTGGGAGAGCTGGGGTGTTCAGCCTGGAGAGGAGAAGGCTCCAGGGAGACCTTAGAGCACCTTCCAGTGCCTGAAGGGGCTCCAGGAAAGCTGGGGAGGGGCTTGGGACAAGGGCAGGGAGGGAGGGGATGAGGGGGAATGGATTAAAACTGGAAGAGGGGAGATTTAGGTTTGACAACAGGAGAAAATTCTTTGGTGTGAGGGTGGTGAGACCCTGGCCCAGGTTGCCCAGGGAAGCTGTGGCTGCCCCATCCCTGGCAGTGTTGAAGGGCAGGTTGGATGGGGCTTGGAGCAGCCTGGGCTGCTGGGAGGTGTCCCTGCCTGTGCAGGGGGTTGGGACTGGATGATCTTTAAGGTCTCTCCCAACCCAAACCAGTCTGTTATGTTTAATGCACTTCACTAAAAGTGCATATTACTATTTTAAATCAAATTAAATACTCTGGCATTAGTTTTGTGTCAGTGTGAATTTTTTCTCTTGAATTTAATTATAGTAAACAGCATCTTCTTCACATCTCAGTCCCACTGTTCTCAGACCCAGAGTAGTTAGAACTAGCAACATGCATCCCTTTCATTTCTGTATTTGTTTTATGCCTCGCACAGCAGGACACATCTTTAAAGCCAGGGCATTTCAAATATCTATGCAAATGACACAGATTGACTGCCAAAATTCACATTTGGTTTTTTTTTTCTGCTTTTCCAAATCATCATTTCCAAACAAATCATCATTGAACAGCCTCTCCAGAGCAAGTGCTGCATGGTTACAAAGCTAGGATAAAAAAAAATCAAACAGATTTGCAACTGTCTGACCATGGCTAAGAAAAGGACTGCTCATGACATTTTTTGCTCATAGATGTATTGCCCCAAGACTCAAACTCTTCATGTTCAAAAAGGAACTTTCAATAGGAGGGGTGAAACTCTATGTTCACACATGTAACAGGGCAGCAAGCAGGTTGGTTTGCTTTCTACTAATATTTCCAAATTAAAGTCTTAAGGAACTAGTTCAAGTTCAAAAAATTAAAATGCCAAACCCACTACACTCCCGTCCCAAAGAAATAAGGTACTGCTGACCAAGATGTGCTGCAGGGCTCAGAATGTGGGATTTGCTCTCCCTCTAGAGCTGGAACCTGTACCTGAGATCTGGGCGAGTTATTTTCCTAGCAACACTGGTTGCCATTCTTATTCATTCATAAATGGTAGTGACCGTGAAAGGAAATCTTTACATCAAATCTCATCACAAACGTTTTACCCAGCCTTGACCCACCAGTCTACATTCCTCTCAGATATATTATGAGTTTATAATTATAAGTTTAATATAATAGCTGCAAGCAATCTACTTACAGAAGTTTCATATTTATAATGTCTCTATTCATTCCCATTAGGCACACCTTGCTTTTCACTTTGGCCATCATGGTATAAGCAAGAAAATTCCCCCTGAACAGTCTAATAAAACCCTGCACTTTTCTAAAAAACTCACCTGATCCATCTTTCAAACAACATGAGAATAAAGAATATTTGCTTAGTGCTCATTCAAATACATAACATGCAGGCAGAAAAATGAATGTAAGTAAGTCTCCAAGCAAAAGAGCTCCCGAGGAAGAGACATCTGCTCTTTGTGCCCTGCAGAACATTCGGCTCCTCTTGGCTGTCAGGAAATCAGAGCTAACCTTTGAGTTCACGGAGCCAACAGCCACGCACTGCCCTGATCCTGGCACCTGAGAAATGTCAAGGCTCATCTCATCTCCATGTTGATGAATAATGCAGAGAAGGGCAAACACGTCTGCGTGTGGAGACACGGGAGCTCGGCCCCGGGATCTTGGCAGCTCGTCTGGAAATGGAGATGTGAGGAAAAGTGATGACTAGAGGATCAAGGAGCCCGATGCCTTTCAGTGCTGGAGATCCTTTATCTCTCTTAAGGTGAAAAGAAAATGGGCTGAAATAACTAATTTGAGTTAATGCTGTGGGCATCTGTAAGGACCAGCTGCCAGGGCTCCAGCCCAGCGCCCAGCTCCACAGGGAGCCCTTGGCTCAGGATCCCTCTCAACCCAAGGCCAGGAGCAGGAATAAATCCTCTTACACAGGCCCAAAGGGGACATGTATGAATAACAAAACAGCACATATTCTGAGAGCCAAACATTCCTTTGCATGCAGGAACTCTGGCTGGCAGCCCTCCCAGCAGCCACAGGCCGGGTCAGGATTTGCCTTTCACAGTGAAATACTGGGGGAAAAAGGAAAAAGAAACCCACAGACCCCAAATACCTATGAAGAGGTGTCACGCCTGTGATTTTTCTGTGCATAGGATGCAGGACCTCCTGAACTACCTGTGACCATAACCTAAGAGCGACCAGGATCAGTGGCTATCACTGCAAAGACCAGATTTATAAAGTTTTGGTGTGTCTTTTTCATATACTCTCATTTCTGGGAACTTCCACTACTAGAGCAGAGAGCACGGCAGCTGTGATTGCTCACTCCTCTGAAGCACAGCCTGTTGTGTAGCATCACCTGTCGAAATTTTGTTGATTTGATCACCAAAATTTGATCAAATTTCCTCTTCAGGTTGTTTATTCCTTGTTGCACACAACATAGAAATTTGATTCAAACATCCCTCTATCAATTATCAAATATGAACTCAAAAAGCTCAACTCCTTTTATATACAAATGCAAAGAAGATAGCACAGGGTGAGTCTTAATAGGCACATCTTCCTTAATTTGGCAGGCTTGAAACCCAGCAAATGATGTGCAAATGGGCAAGAATATTTCTGCCTGGTGCATTAAGGCTTTTTACAAAACATCTGTAAAGGCATTAAGAGGTTTTACAGCTTTTCATTTCATTCTTAAGGTTGCTTTTTTGAAATGAGCTCTATTTTATCCATCATTACGTGGTCTTTACTTCAACAAGACTCCTTGGACATTATAATTCTAAAGTCATAGAGAGGACCTCACTGAACTCAATGGGTTTTGGACAAAACTTTGCATCCAAGTGAAACACTGACTGCAGAACCAAGTGGCACCACATGATCTCCTTTGGCTAGTTTACCTTGAGGGGAATTTTGCCTGCAAAAGCAGTGCCTGAGATCTGTTTTTCTAACAATACCCTCTGGATTTCAAAAGCTTATTTTAAGTCCTATTAGTAATGCATTGCTATACAATAAGGGCAAATTTGACTGAATCCTTCTTACATGGGGAACAGGATGTTGAAATCATTTTGCTAATCTGATTATCCTAGCATGCATTCAGTCAGAAGGGATTTGGTGTTCCACACAACACACTCACTGTTATTCTTTCTGCTTTGTTTTTTTTTTGGTCTCTTATCTCTTTCCCAAGTAAACTGATAGTAAAAATCAAAATAAAAGTCCTTTTGCTTCAAGGAAGCAATATGAGAGACAAGCAGGAGAGTCACAGGACACAGTTAGTTAAAAGTCCCTCAAATTGCCTACAGAAGTTCATCTGCTGAGCCTGAAACATACACAGATTTCCAGAAGGTGGGTGACCAGGAAAGGCCATATCACTTGGTGAGCAGACAGCAGCATTTCAACAGTCCATGCAGGACACAGCAGGTATCTGAACATGTCCTGGTGCCCAACAAGGACCACCAGCACCACGTCTGACACCAACAAAGAAACAGATGAGTTAGGCTGAGATCGACCAAGCAACAGCAGTGTTGGCTTAGACTGGCCAAGCTGACTGTGCCCTCAGACAGGCCAGCAGCTTCCCCTGCCACACTTCATCTGTCAGACAGCTGCACACAGGTGAAAAGTGTTCTTTGATAGCCTCTCATCTACCACTGGCCAACTTCTGGTGGGTGTTAAGGGAAGGGAATATTGCTGAGGCCAAGGGCACAGTCTCAAGCTCCACCAAACTTACTTTTAAAATTCTTCTGTAAAAAAGGTAAAGACTTCCAAGATGACAAAAGTTGTGCAACCCAAGAATATGTTGCGCAGATACTGCTGAGAAGCTCTGTTAGTTGCTTTACATGCTTGAGTTACATTCTGGAGGAGAATAAAAATATCTCTATATATGTGGGTACTCAGAGGACGTGATCTCAAACTTCTCCCTGGATGCTGAGGACAGGCCACTTCAGAGAAGCCCAGGCATTCTCATGGGATTGCTCCAGGGATATCCATCACCCCCAGGTTCTGTTCCTCGGGGGTGCTAGACACAGCAGCAGGTACTTTGTGAGAGAAGAAACGAAACCCACACAGAGGGGTCGGTGACTGTCAGAGACACCTCAGGGCCCAGTGACCCGGAGCTGAGCCTCTTGGGCTCGATAACCCCAGGCAAACACCTCCTTCCTTGCTCTAACTCTTCTTTCAGGCCTCCACAGAATTTTTTGCCAATGAGTCTTGCACCGCATTTTGTGGGAAAAGTACTTGTGTTCTACCTGACCTGCAGCCAAACACCAAAATGACAGAGAGGCTGAACACGATGGAGGCTGCAAGCGCTGCCACCAGGGCTCATCCCACCCCGCCCTCGCTTCTCCCCTCTGCCTCCCTGCCAGCTCCTAATGAGCTGGCTTTGGAGAAACACTCTGGTAGCAAACACTGGAAAGCAGCCTAAAACTGCAGGACAATTAACATTTAGAATACACAGAATACATTCTCTTTAAAATGCACAGAAGCAGGAGCACCTTAGGAACAAAATCTATTGGTGCTGTTTGACGAGTGCTGGAAGACACAGAGCTACCCAGACCACTTGGGCAGCCAATGGCAAAGCCAAGAAAAATCCCAAATACACTGCTGCAGATGATGTCATCTTCACCAGGTGAATTCCCATGTCACAGGGAAGGGACGTGAGCTTAGATTATCCTCCTGAGACACAGCATCTTTGCAGGAGTGCACCAGGCAGAGAACGACATTTTCTACAGAAGGTCTCAACTAATCCATTTACTCAAGGAGGGTGAAGAGCTCTTCATTTGTGATACAGGCATATACTTAATGACAAAATGGATTTTCATCAGAAGGTTCTAAAGATTTCTAAAAGGCTCTGAGCCTTTTAGAGCATGTGAAAGAAGCTTGGAATTTTGCCTGGTGTTTTTAGCTGATTTCTCTCCCCTTCCCCTATCCCAGGCACAAGGCAGTAATCAGAGCATATTACTTTCCCTCTGGAAAGTCTATGTCATTATGTGAGAGCCTGTGAATAAGGAGCTCAACACATCTCTATCTTGTATAACTCATCTCCTAAAAATACAGCAAATGGCAGAATGATAAAAACCACGGTGCCTAACCAAGAACGAAACGCAGATTTGATTTAGCAAAAATTAATGTAGTGCTGCAGTGACCTCTAGAACTATCCTGCCAAGAACTTTTTATAGCTAACGAGAGAAAAAGTGGACCCCATAAAGACAGTACAGAGAAACATTATGCTGGTAAGTCTCTATAGCAGTAATCAAGACAGTATAGATGTTCATTTGAAGGAAGGGCAATTTGGCTTAGCATTACTGAAGTCCCATCATTTTCCAACATCCTAAAAGCTTTTCTAACTAAAAAAGGCCCTTAAACTGTCATGTGCTGGATATAAACCATCTCAATCAGAACTGCTAATCTCTCATGAAAGAATTTCTTTGGTGAAAGGGTCTCTCAGGTCTGTTGCTAAAAACAAATAATTCAATCTTTTTGTATCTTTTTAAATGAAGTCATAGCAAGAACACATAACATTCATACCACCTGTGGAGTATATTTTTCCTAAGGGCTTATTCAGGTCCAAAAGCATCCAGCATTCTGGTGTTTTCCTTTTGTGCAGTTATTTACCATGCAGGCTTAATTACAGCATCCTGCAAAACCAGCTTTCATCCCTGGAGGTTCCATAATAGACTTCTAAATACACAGATTTTAATATAGGAATTTAAAACAGTGACCAAAAAAATCAAGTTAATAAAATACAAATCTATCTTTCTGAACACATTTTCATTGCTTGTAAGTGTTCCTCAAAGCCTCAGGAAGCAAACAAGGGCTCTGCTTGATCCAGGGAATGATATGACTCTGGTGACATAAGGAGATAAAGACAAAAGGTCCATTTGATCCGTGCATCTTATTTTATCTGTTCAATTTGTCACTAAGAAAGAGAAGGGCCATGGGAGAAGCTGCTCAGAGGGGCTGTGCTGGCTCAGGTGCAGGGGCTTTGCCAACCCAGGGGGGTCCTGGCTGTGGAGCTGACCCCACTCTGTGCAGGAGGTTGGGGGAGAGTGTCTAGCATTGCCCATACACATCCCATTCCATCGACGCCATCCGTGCACAACCACATCCTCTTTTAATGAGGCGGGGGAAACTTTTAGGTCATTCAGGATGCAGACCTGTCATGTTAGCTGCTTTAGTTTTCCACCAGTGGAACAATGAAGCGTTTTCACATGTGTGAAACCAACGTAACATGTGAACTATCATGCTACCCTGAACAGAACATGGTCAACAACTATGTTCAGACCAGTCCTAAAACAAAAAGTATGAAAAACTTCTAAATGAAGCTTGAGGATTGCATAGCTAAAAGAGAGAATGAAGAGAGGGCTGTAACAGAGCACTTTTGCTGACTCTTAGCTACTTTTGAAATTCATAGCACACCTGACAGAACATGCATACTGAAATGGTCTTCAGGTAGTTAAGGAAAAAAAACAACAACACAACAACAAAATGCCAGAGTTCTAAGAGGAAACACTGAATATTCCACAAGAGCTAGCAAAAAGGCATTCAAGCAGTTTTAGTGCTGAATTGAATCAGTACGCAGCTTTAGTAGCAAACTGAGGAACACATGCATCAAGTCCCATTCTCACCAACAGATGAGGAAAAGCTCCTCCAAAGGAAACTTCCTGGAGTGCCAGGCTCGCTGCTTCTCCACCCACCACAAAAGGAGCCACCTTGATCACACCCTGAAGGGGACTAATTTAATGAGATTTCTCCAGGAAAAGAACATAGCAGAGAACACGACAGGTTCAAATTACTGCAGCACAAACCAGACCAGGGAGCAAGAGGGACACAAGGCTTTCTGTAATGTTCTACTTGGGAAATACAGTTCCAAGCAATTCCCATTTAAATCAAGGGAATGAAAAGAATCCTGAAGCTGAGGAACAGCAGGGCATGCAGGTAGCACCTGATGGAGCACCACCAAATTAAAATGAGGATCAAAGCCAGTCTGACAGTGGGGTACAGTTATGAAAAATATCCATTCCAGCTCTAATTTTTTAAAGGACTGTGCTCAGAATGTGCAGTTCATTAAAGAGATAATTGTGCAGCTTATCCTGCACAGGCATTATCCAACCCTGAAGGCTCCAGCTGTACCGTTTAGAAGTATCTGATCATTGTTGTATTGTCAGATTTATACAATGATGCTTTAAAATGTGAAAATTGAAAAGGACTAACATTCTTAACATCCAGCAGCCTTCTAACGGGGGTCTAGAGGCAGCAGACACACGTGCAGAAGTCGGTGCCACGCGGTGGCTGCACATGCAGCATGGACACACCAAATCCAGCATCCACCTGTTCCTGAAGACAGGCTGTCAACACTGAAGCACTTTTCTAGAAACTATTTTTTACCATAAAACCCATCTGTTAGTTGAGAACGAGCACAGAGTATAACCACTCTTACCCTATTTTTTTGTTTCCTTCTCTTTTGAGGCAGGAAGCAGGAAGCCCAGCTCAGAGCTGTGCTTAGTCTCTGCCACAGACTTGAATATCAGTGAAATAGATACAGGACCCCAGGGAGCATGAACATGTGGCTGCTACTGTGGGGTAGATGGTATGAGACAGGGCACATCACTCCAGTTGGGGCACTAATGTCACCACTGCCCACATCACGCAAATATCTCTCTGGGGTTAATGGTTGAGCAGGAGATGCTCCAATGCCTTGTGAAGGGGTTTGGTGCTGAACCAGCTTTCCTGCTGAGATTAAAGGAGCCAAACTCTGTTTGTCAAGCTTAATGACAACTCTGTGCAGCTGGTGGTGGCATGAGGCTGGTATGCTGCAAGCTTAATGTTTACTGATAGAATGAGGTTTTTAAGAGACAGCAAGGTAACTCCTTTCAGCTGACAAGGACTGCAGACATGTGGCCAGCTGCAGCAGTTTGCATGGTTCAGGGAACTAGTCCAATTAAAGACCCACCATTAGCTCAAGTTCCTTCACTCTGGCAGCTCCAGGCCTCAGCAGTGGTTGTGGGGTGGAGTTTTACAAATGAGCAGGTTGTCCCTTATGCCTTTTAAAGCAGGGCAGACGCCTGGTTCCTGACCTGCCAGCTCTCTAGAGGTGTAAGCTCATCTGCCCTGTGAAGTAGCTTTTCAATTCATGAGTGTTTGTCCCACCTCACCTTCCCTGTGCTCCTGACCATCATCAGATGGATGTGGGTTCCCTGGATGAAGACCCAGAACACACATGGCATAAGGAAGAGGACCTCGAGCAGTGGCACAGAGATGATTCTTCACAATCTGCCCTCATGCAGACTGCAGAGATGGTCAATTAGCTGCACAGAGGAATGGGCTTGAGAGATAATTAAATTACTCGAGGGGTCAGGCCATTAGCACATCACACTGTACTTCACAGGCTGCCTAGAAAAATGAATCCTCATTCCTGAGCATTTAAGCAGAGCTTAAAAGAAAATAAAATGTGCCATAGTAATAATTATGTGAGCATGACCAGCTCTGCAATACCTGCATGACACGGGGGCTGGGGGCTGATCTGGGTTTCCAGCTAATAGAAGTGACACTTCTGTTCACAAATTAGTTCTTCAACCATCTATAAGGAAAATTAATTAAGAGTCAAAAAAGGTTTCTGCTTTGAAATGTTCTGATATTTGCTCATTTGCCTCACCTTGCATTACCTGCTCAGAAGTGTGTGAGGCAGCGAGGAGAGAGGTGTGAGACCTCCTGCTGTGGAAACTTCAACCAAACAGCAACAAAACTTCACACATGCTAAAAAACTAAGGCAAGAAATAGTCAAGGAAGGTTTTACATTCTACTCATATCTGTATTTCTTTGTTCCACTTGTCCTAACATCTGCCTACGAAGCACAAACCTGTTTGCTTCAGCTGCACCTGCCATTGAGGTCTAAAGGGACCATCCCTGAGAGAACTGCAAAGACCAGAGGGACCTGCCCAGGAAAAGCAACTGCAACAGCAGGTCTCAACTTTCAGGAAAAGACCTTGGGAATGGTGAGGAGCAACACCTGGGCAAGGTTTTGGACAGGAGACTAGGTACACACCTTAAGTTTACTCTGGAGACGCAAGGCCACAGTTAAGAACCTACAGGGATGTCACTCATCCCAGTGGGAGACAACAAAACTCCTCAGCAGAGCTCTGCAGCAACCCTCCCTGGATCCAGAAAATTACATTCAATAATAACAATTTTTTAGTGACACCAAGCTCAGCAACTCAATCCCAGGCTCTGTTAGCAAGGAAAATTTTCTCTGCTGGGAAAAATGATTAAATATAACCTGTTTTCATGGGCATCCACTCCCTACCTGGACCAGATTTCTGTGACCCCTTACTGCCAGCTACCCACCCACAGCCCAGGCAAAGGAGAACAGGCACAAGTCCCTCCTCTTGGATCTTAGGAACATCTTACCCAGCGTATAAAAGTAGTTAGAAGAGACAGTCTAGCAAACAGAGTCTAGACATGCTGTATTAACACTGAAGTCAAAAAATCTTTGCTTGTTTCACGTCTACAGACAAAATTCACCTGTTCCACCTTGTACTGACAAATAAGAAAAGCTGTTGGGTTGCTCCTTTTGAAAAGATGCATCTCAGCATTTCTAGGTAGCTTCACTCACTGAAAACAAGGGGCTCTGCTTCCTGGTCACTCCAGTATTTAAAACCTGAAGTATATCTGTTCATGCCCATGTATTAGGTAGCTTAATGGACTTCATTAAACATAAAACCTGAGGTGCTGGAAAGGTGAACAAAAACTCCCAAAAGCAAACAAAAAAAAATATTTTCAAACTTCAGATAATCAGTAAAGTTAAATTCTGGGTATGGCCTTGTTGATATCACATGGAAATAGAGAATTTTGGCATCAAAATGTGAAGATTAATTTCCTAAGCTAAAAAGACATGGCACCCAACATAAATAATTAGCTAAAAAAATGCATTCAAAACACAAATATAAAAAGGAATCCTGAGAACAAGAAAAATGTGTGCCTAGAATACAAACAATAGTTTCTGTGTTTTAATTATGTGCTTCCCTTTAACTGAAACATACTTTGATTAAGCTTACACTACAGTGGAATTCCACTAAAGTTGAATTCAATTAAGTACCAAGGGACAGAACCAGCCAGCCCTGCCTGCATCAGGATTCATGTTTCCATGCACTTGCATTACTCTCTCAGCACAAGAATCATAAAATGTCAAAAAAAATCTTTAAGGTCATAAAGTCCAATAATGAACTAAAAGGAGGAAAAATACATAATTTTATAATAATATAATAATTTTTTATATATAAAAATCCTGTGACTTTACTACATGTAGTATCTACATCACAGAATTTTTCAATTCACTCATAACAGAACAAGCAAGGAGGGAGAAACTCCTGAAGGCTCAGGACAAGCAGAACTCACTGCTACACACTCTAGAAGCAACCAGTAATTATAAAGTGGCACAATAAAGGCTTTTACTACTGAATTTTAAAGTAACGTGTAACCATTTAGCAAATGTTTCAGCCCACAGGTAAGACACACTGCTATGTCTCTTCAACATAGAGTTAAATTCAAATAAAAAAGAGGAAATTAAACTTTTCCATTGGTATGCAAATAATTTAAATTATCTGAAACAGAACATGTAAGCCCCAAGCCTTAGTCGTCTCCCTTAAAAAGGAAGTCACAGAAGCTTGTACCCTGTTGTAATTGTTTTTTCTGTATTATTCTATTTAGCAAGAGAAGAGTCACACTTTGAAATATTAGTCCAGAAACTCATTTATGAGAAGCAACTACTTTAGGTTATTAATTTGAAGCTTCAAGGGAGATGTATCGAGTTTGTTTTCAGATATTAAAAAACAAAACAACAACAACAAAAAAAAAACAAAACAACAACAAAAAGGAAATAGTGGTGTTAGCCATAGCATCTCATATTCATGCTAATAAAGCTGTTGGGGGGGTTTCCATCACTGTGTTTTACAGAGGTGTCAAGAGCATCAACATGCTCACCCCGAGGTGTGTGCTTGGCTCCTCACAGGTTCTCATGGAAGGCCTGAGATCCCTGCTGGCCTAGAAACAGCCTGGATTTGCATACATTGCTAGGGAAAAACAATGGAAAAGTGTTAGGAGCAGCATGCACTCTGTATATGAAAAAATCCCCCTTGGTCCAATACTAAACTCGAGGTGAAAAATGGCAGGAAGATTTACGGGGGAACCAGGGTGTTATCTTCAGTCTTGTTGTTGTACAGAGCAAAGCAAAGGGCCTTCATACACAAACCCATGGGCTTTTCACAGTGTTTCAGATCAAGAATCATCAGTTTTCTGAGCACAGATCCTACCTTGAATCCCAGCACAAGGCCAAGCAGCCAGGAAGTGGAAGCAAGTCTCTTCTGTTGGAAGCCCAGAGCTTCCCAAACCCCAGCTCTTGGCTCCTCACCTGGCTGGCACTGCAGGGGCTCCTGCATCTTGGGAAGACAAAATGTGAGGTTTCCAGGTGGGGACCTTTGTCCAAATTCTTCCCGAAGTAACTTTCCACTGTTACCAGAGGCAGCAGGAGCAGGTGTCCATCCCCCTGGGGCAGGGGAACTGGCAGTGCCTGCAGGACAGCCTTGCTCATTCCTGGTTTCTCTGTGTTTAAGCACACTGCTTCAGAGGTGCCTCCTCAGCAGCAAGACATGGACACCTTAACTGTGGGCTCTGTGTTCACTGAGCCTGCAGCAATGCTAGCAAAAAAAATAAATAAAAGAGCTGAGTTTAGAAATAAGGGCAGTTGTGGGAGGGATGTGTCCCAATCAGTTTTGCTGTAGAGCTAAAGCTGCTCTCTGAATAACTCCTTGCCATATCAAATTCTGTAATAAATAATTTTTACCCAAGAAGAACCACATCCAAATACCAAGTACAGGTGCATTCTCTGAAAGCTCTGGATAACTGCAAGAGGAAAATACCAGAGCTGGAAAGAACAACTCACTGTACCAGGGTTACACAGGAGGCTGGTCCCACAAAGAAGAGAGGGAGGAGAAGGAAAAAAACACCTTGTGCAGTTCCTGGGCTGGCAATCCCAGCCCAGCCCATCACAGGGTCTTTGGTGCCTCAAAGCACCTCCAGCACCTCCATCCACTTTATCTATGTGGACAGTTACCCTTGTGATAGGTCCTGCAGCCCAACTGGCAGCAGGTCATGCAGCAAAGCTCCAGGAGTGGTTTTAGAGCAGGTCACCACTGACAACCACTAAATGACACCAAGGACTCAACGGGAGGGCTGGTGGGCTCACACATCATTGCAAGTATGTGGAGGGTGGAGAAATTTGGCTTCCTTAGATTATATGTCACATTTGAACACATTTGACTGCTCTGGAATAATGGTGGAAAAATCTATTTTAAAAGTCTGAGGTTTCAGGTGAGCTTAGATATGCATTTCACAGCAGAAATATACAATTTCTCATTGAGACATGAGAAAAAAAAAAAAAAAAGGATTAGCTTGCTTAACAGGTGACCTTTTAACATCTGAATTTTAAATGATTTTTAGGCCAGCTTCCACTGTACTCTCAGTGTAGTTTTATTTGCAGCAATGCTTCTTCCAACAGTCAAACAGGAGGGTCAACACTGAGAAAAATGGATTTGTTTAAAATTGGAATGCCTAGGGAAGTGGAACAAAGCAAGTTGCTAAGGTTAATGCTGCCTTTGGATGAATTATCAAGGGTTTCAGAGCACCCACCTTTGGCAGTGATGGCAAAAGGGAGTATGTCATGGCATGGAGGGTTCTGGGTGTCCACCACGGAGAGAAGGAGAGCTCGATGCACTTCCCCAGGGAGCAGAGCTGCCAAAATTCACCTGCTGCAACACAGGTCACCAAAAAACTTGTGGTGAAGAGAAACCACCAGGGTGAAGAATGAGCACGGAAAAGAGGGATGGCAGAAGAGCAAGGCATAAAACCACACTTGAAGAGGAGATTGTTTTTGAAGGCAAATCAGGATTACAAGAAAAATGATGTAGCTGCAGGAATCTTCTCTTTATAAGGACACAGGGTTGGCTTCTGCAAGATTTATATGCCCATATAAATACCTACAGAGACCTGGCCTCCCTAAACCACACCACACGTGGTTTAGGCTCTTAGATGTTTATTTAAAACATTCCTTCTAGTTCAATCTGCTTTGGGGTTTCTTGAGTTTGCTTTTGAGTTTTGGGGAGGTTTTGAGGGTTTTTTACTACCACGGCTGACATGGCAGGACACCACACCCTGCAGCCCAGAGTTCCTGCCACATTGCCAGTCTCCAAGCAAGACACATTTCCATTCCTCATGCTCCAGAAGAACCCACCTGCACCCCCAGCTGCCTTCCAAGGGGGCTGGGGATGGTGTGGTCTCCCTGCTCACCTCCAGATGAGCCCACTCTGATTTTAGGAACCAAAGTGGAATATCCAATTCCGCAGGCTTTGAAATACAGCCATTAACAGCATTTGTCTGTATTTATTTAACATTTCCCCAGCCATAGCCAATTTCCATGATGCATCACACAACGCAGCTGATAAAACCTGCAGTAACCAGGTGTGACAAGTAACAACAGAGTAATCAATGATGTAACAGCTTTGGGAATTGCAAACCCCCAAACCCAACAAGAGCATTGTTTGCTGGATGGCTCCGTTAAAAGGCACGGAGCGCTCTCCCTCGCTCATGCACTATTCATATGCTGGATGGCAAAATAAATATTGCAACAAAAGGGTTTTTTTTTTCCTGTACTACGAAACTTTGTTCTCCCTGCCATACCTGGAGGTTCGCTTTCCTCTTTTTTCAAGAAATCTACAGAAGAGTCCTCTGAAATGGGCAATTAGACTCACCTCGCTTGTCCCGTTTAAGATCACACTATGATGGGTCTCACTGTGAAACAGTTTGACTACATAAAACTTCACTGCCAGGTAGATTTGTTTGGTTTATAGCATAAAAATATATAATTTAATGGGGACGATGCTGCAATTGCTGCAGGATTTTTCACACTTTTCCCCTGGAATTATTCCCATTCTGTAAAATGAAGCAAGTCTTGCCATCTGTCAGCGAAACACCCTGCCTTCCAGCCTTCAGTGCTCCAAAGCTGCTGGCTTTGCTGGTAGTCTCATAAATCTCAAATTGCTACAGAAAAACACAAGTACCAAAAAAAATTAAGTGAAAGCAGGAGAGGTCACTGTGGATACCAAGCCACTCCCAAAGCTGGTATGAGCTGGCCACCAGCTTCCCAAGCATCCTTGGCACACAGGTACCGAGAGGCAGGTGATGCTGTGAACACAAGGAGAGGCTTTTTCCTCCTAGAGCAGAACTGCTCTCTCTTTTTCCTAAGTTTAAGTTTCTACATTTGAATAACAATCACACAGAAAACACTCATTGTTATAGCACAGTCAGGCCTGATCTTTGGTGTGTTTTCTAATTATATAAATGGGTTTATCCACTGCCTCCAACCTTGTCCTGTAGTTTTACTATGGAGGAAACAAATTTTACTCAAAAGCATAGACTGGAAAAGATGGAGAGAGGAGAAAAATACCGTGGAGGCTCCTTGAGAAAGTGCCCCAGATGATCTGCCAGACAAGATTTGCTTTTTGGTTTTTGAGACAAGGGAAAGTTGCAGCTAATAAATGGTTTAGGAAATGTGCCTTGAGTTAATTACTTACCCTGTTTATTGCTGCACTGTAATCAAACAGAGCTGTTTTCTCAACAAGCTGTTAAATATAACAAAACAAATAGCAACACTGATTTGGGAAATTATATCCTCAAAAAATGCACCAAACAGCACAATGCAAAGCTAGGACCAGCACAAGAAGGATTCAGCTGCATGAAGGTGCTCCCAGAACCACCCACAACTGAAGGGCTCGAGAGTTTTCCTCCCTGCACAGGCAGGTGCCTTTATAGTTGTGTGAAATACCACCCGGGGGTGAGATCCTGTCTATGGCTGAGAAAGAACATAAAACATGGGGGGGGGGATTGTTTCCCTTTGATTACCAAGGTCACTCTGTCATAGAAAATCAGCCTTGTGTGAATTTAATCTTCTGCAGATATTGCAGCAAACCCTCCTCCTGTAACTCAGGTTTTTTGGACAACTCTCGAAATGAAGAGTCTCTAAACAAAACACATCCTCTGTCTTTTTGGCAGGGTTGTTCCACTTTGTGTTGTCAACTTCTCCATGAGCCATTACTCTTTGCAGGGCTACAGGAACAAGAAAAAACCCACCATCACTCCATTGCTGTTTTGCTATGTCTTGATGCCTCTCCTGGCTCTTCTTTGTCGTTCCCCTCCACGCAGGGCTGTTTGAGGGTGACAGGAGAGCTTGCAGAGCCTTATAAAATGGCACTGCCCTGACCAAAATTTAGTATTAAAATTAAAAGTATAATAAAAGTCAGACCTAACCATTACATTTTGTAAGCTCTTCCCTTACATTCCTGATCTGTCATTGTCCTTTCTCTCCTCTGCCTCCCAAACTGAGGAACACACTAAATACATGGCCAGAGCCAGCCCTGGCCCCCAAAAGAGCCTTCATCCCTTTTACAACCCAGATTACCTCCTGGAACTAGTGGTGTTAAGCTTATCACTTCATTTTTACACTGTGAAAACGGTAGAGAGAGGCCACTTGAAGCTGAGTTAAATACAGGCTGGACAGGGCAGTAGCTTCAGGCCAAGAAAATCTTACAGCCAAGAACTGGTGAGTGTTTTCCAGGTTGTCAGAGGAGCTTTTTCATGGCTGTGTCTGAGTAAGAGAGACCATGGTGCACGTTCAGCTATGAAGGCTGGTATTCCTGCTCCACAAGCCTTAATAGTGTTAACTATTAAAAAAATATAAAAGTAACATGTCAAACATACTGCTCTTCCATCAGTTCTAACCCAGAGCAGAGTTCTTTACCCTACCCCAAGACCCCCATTCTGGTGCAGCTCTCTAATATCAATTTACTTTAAAATACAGAAGTGAAAACACTTTGGAAAGCCTCACAGCCCTTACAGAAACCTTCTGCACTCTAATGGCACCATTTCAACTGTTGTATCACAGAAATCTGCTTGCAATTACTAGGTTTATTTCATATTTTAATGTAATTATGTTTGGCCTTTGCTCTAATAAATCCTTGAACCAGAACGGGAAGATAAGAAATTCAAATACCCTAGGGCTGCTGAAGATAAAACACTGAAAGAAAGGTGATGTTGCTTAAATAGCTTTGCTCCAAAATCAATACAGAATACATTCATAAATTAACAATCACCCCAGACTAAAACATTTATTGCTGGAGGAACACTCTATGATTAAACTATAGAAATGAATAACAAATTAAAATTTAATTTCCATTTTTGGGTTCTTCCTAAAGCCTTTGGCTAAAAAAAATCACTTGGCTACACCTGACTTTATTTCTGCTGGAGATTATGTGCTTTAGCTGGTCGTTGACTCCAAAAACTGTGGCTCTTTAAAGGTCAGGCTCCAGCTCAGTGATTTTAACTGGATTTATGTCAAACTGAGGAGGTGCATAAGGTCAGGGCAACTGGTAACAAAAAGGAAAAAAATATAAAATGAAGACAAATATAACATTTGCAGTCCCCAAAGGGAAAATTCTGATTATTCAAAGCATTTAAATCCTACTTGAACTTGTGAATAGCTACACTGAAAACCATCGTGTGTTCCCAGCGGGGACTGGCTTGGCTGGGTCACCATTCCAGGGCCAGGAATTCTGTCCTAGACTGTATTTTGCACTAGCTGGGTGGAATTTCCAGCTGGATCTCAAAGTCTGTTCCTGAAGTAGTCATCCTGGGCACTGCACCCTGCGGGCCAGAGCACTGTCAGCAGGGGGAATAAGGAGATTGGTTTCAAAAGTGCTTCCAGATGGGAACACGGGGGTTGAAGCAGCTAGGGTGATCCTCACTGCTCCCATCCTCTGCCCCTGCCGTGTTTCAGGCACCCAGCAGCACCCAGCAGTGCTCTTCTCCCTGGTAACAAGGGATGGGACAAGAGAAAACAGCCTCATGCTGCCCAGGGGACATTTAGATTGGATCTTGGGAACAATTTCTTCCTGGCAAGGGTTGTCAGCCCCTGGTCCAGGCTGCCCAGGGCAGGGGTGGAGTCCCCATCCCTGGAGGGGTTTCCAAGCCCTGGAGATGGTGCTGAGGGACATGGGGCAGTGGTGGCCTTGGCAGGGCCAGGGGAATGGTTTGAACTGATTATCTTAAAGGTCTTTTCTAACCAAAATTATTAAATGATTCTCTGATAATTCTATTAAAAATTAACATAAAAATAAATATACATTTTAATGGACGTGTCTATACAGAAATGACACACTGCTTGGCATGGAGCTGTGTGCAGTTCTCAGAGTTGTTGGGGTTCAACAAACCCACCATATCAGGACCTCAGGGCTCAACTTCAGAAACAAAAAGAGCCTGTGATAAGAAACATCTCAGAAAACTCAGGTTCTCTTTCCCCCCAATTCTTACATTTCCTTGGAAGCTTTTTTTTCAAGTTGTAACCACATGTTCCCACCCAAAGCTGTTTCAGACCAGAGCAAGACACAAAGGAGCTGGAGTGAGACCTGTTTGTTCTTTGGACATGGGCAAGTGATACAAACCTGCAGGAGCAAAGCATGAGATTCAATTCCTTTTTTCTTTGCCATGGCACATTCCTCTTTGCCTCCCTCTGTCAAGATCAGCCCTGGCTGGTCAGCCTGAGGGGCCACTGATTAACCCAGTGGACACGGAGGATTGAGAGGGGGAATAATTACATCAGGTAAATGTGATCAGGCTTGTGGTTTATAGGCACCTTTGGCCCTACAGCTGCATCCCAAACAGGGCCAATTGCTGCTTTTCCAGGGAAAACGTTTTGTGTTAAATAAGGGAGGGGACGGAGAAAAGCAGGATAGGAAGGACAGCTAAATTCTAGACAATAATCAAAGAATTTCTTACCCATGAATTGGCTGTTCTGCTGATTTCCTTGGGTAAATTACAACCACCTTCCCTTGAAAGACCAGCCTCTTCACATATTTCAGTGCTCTGCAGCAGCAAACACTGAATGGCCACAGAGAGAGAAACCTGAAGACATTCTTTCCATTAGCAGACCTGCTAGGGAAGTGTAATCCAGGAATTCCATCTGTTAGGAAACCTGTGGTAGTTATACATCCCCATGGAAAAGGAAATGCATCATTTAGATATTTTGGGCAGGACTGATCTGGGTGCAGAAAAATGGAAATAGCATCTTTTTTTGTATTGATTGATTTTAGGGAAGGTATCAGTAAAGGATGAAAATGTTTGTATCATGAAGGTCACCTTGAAGAGCATCATTAGTAGCTCACTTGACCTTTGCTTCACAGGTCAATGTGGTGAAGCAAGTTTCCTTCAGCATTAAATAGTTTTGTTCACAGTGCTTAAAAACACTATTTCAGCAGAGAAATCAAAAAAGCAAAGACAGGCAGCCCTCTTCTGCCAGCTGCAGCAGGGTGGCAAAGATGCTTATTTTGGGATTTCTCTCTCTGTAGCTGTTCTGTTCTTACTTAACCCCATGGCAGCACTGAATCCAAGTGAAGTCCTCATGGTACATTTGCATTTATTAAATTAGGTGAGATTTTCAAAGATTTGTACATTTTTAAGCCAGAAGGGACCATTATGGTCTGTTCAAACTCATGCATCACACAGGAGACAAGTTTCACCAAGTGATTCCCACATAAGGACCATAATTTATAACTGAGTAAGAACTTATTTTCAAGAAAGAAATTCAAGGTCTCTATAAAAAGGTCAGACACTTCATGTAGGATGAATGATGGATTGGACCTAACAGCATAAATACACACAGCACTTTTTGATACCAAAATACTCCTCAGAATATGTTTTTCATTGCACGTTACTTTTGTAAGATTAAAAACATAGTGCAAATACAGGCTGGAGATGGAATCCTGCCTGTCCTCACCCAACTCATTCCTTTGCCCTAATTCATGCTAAGAAGTCCATTATATGGAACACCAAAGCAAGGTCATTATTGAGCATTAACAAAATAACTCAGCAATGAAGCTGTAAAACCAGAAAATTATTCTTTTAATTTACAGTTTTACTTGAGCTTTTTAGCAGCACTTAGCCAAACAAGCCATATTCTCTCTTCATGCACACAAGAAGGAACACATTTCATCTCTAAGCATCAACACCTTCTGAAAGCAAGCAGGACCTAGGCCACATTAACCAGTGCACAATGAATTAGAACTACAGTGTGAATGACTTGCAAAGACACAGGAGGTTCATCACTATAAATGTCAAATATTCATGACAAATCCGAAGAAAAAAAAATTCCAATAAAACCCTGCAGGAAATGGGCTTGAGAAAAAAAGCTGAAGGGTAGTTCCTCTCTGGGTGACATGAAGACTCCAGGAACATCCAGCAATACCACTCTAGGTACCACCTAGGGATAATTTCCCTGTTACTTGGATTATAAGGAGCCTCAATTCTCTAAAAGCCTCCAGCAAAATAGGGAGATGGACTCAAAAATATCTCAATTAAACACTCCAAAAGAGACTGAGAACCCTTTTGAGAACCCTCAGATGTGAGATGGCTCCTTTTTGGGCACAAAGGCAGCCCTTCAGAAGGTCCCTGTTGTACAGTGGGGCTCATCACAAGACATCTGTCATTACTTATTCAGATGGCAACGGGGTCAGAGTAGCTTTTAGCACTTCTCCCTCTGTAAGAAAAGTGCAGCAATTGTTCTTGGGGAGCACTTCTTGGACTGAAAAAAGAAAAAAAGACAGACATGCTCTCCTCTCTATTCTCCTACCAGAGTCCAGAGGCAATTTCTGAACTCACAGACAACAGGACATCTCTGCAAATCCTCAGGGCAGCTCTTTTTCCACAAGGTCCCTGGGAGGCTGGCAGTGGGACTAATGGCATCATTAGGGGTTCAGAGCTAAATGAGGTCTCACCCACACCCAGAGCAGAGCCAGCACCCCAAAGACCAGGCACACAGGATGGGATGGATGCTCTTTCCCAGCACTGCCAGTCCCACCACAGCCTCCTGAAGGCCAACTGCATGGAAGCAGCAGCAGCTCAGCATCGTCTGACAACCACCAGCACCCAGGCTGGGCAAAAAGGGAGATGAGAACATGTTCCTATGGCCAACATCTGCCATAGACACTGACCCTCTAGTAAAACCAGCCGCACTTCAGACACCTTCCCAATTTTTGTTCCTTGGCATCACTTGTATTCCATACTGGATGCATTTCTCAGGAAAATTCAGAGTTCCCATGGCACATTTGTCCCTCCATTCCACAGCATTTCCTTGGCTTTTGGCAGCTGCCATAGACACTCCTAAAGGAACACTTACCAAAGCAAGCAGTGACTCTGCATAGCATCAGTGGACACTTCTCACCCAGGGCTGCAGACACTTGCCATTCACACGGGGTTTCAGGGCACGTAGCTCAGCCTGATGACAGCTGAGACCCCACTGTTCCCAGTCTTGGACATGCACAAAGTGGCATTTTTTGCAGCTTAAGCTTTCCCTGCTTGGAAAAAGAGGAAATAAAACAGATGTGCAATGGCTTGTGCAACAGGTGGTATCATGGAATGGGAAGTTAAATCAACCTCAGAAAGAAAACATTCTGACCTGTGGTGATGGCTTCATATTTGTGAGCAGCCCAGAACTCAAGAGTCACTGAACTCTTGGCTGTTAATTTATATATTGTTTTTTCCCTTAAGTGTTAATTTAAATAATGCAAGAGCTTTTGTTGCTTGCAAGTAACAAGGTGGGATACAAGCCATTTAAATAAAGATTGGGTAACTGGTTTTCCAGCACAAAATATTCAGCGAATAGTGTGGGATTTGTTCCCTGTTACAAACAATTAGTCTCTCCATGTGGATCAGTGAAGGGTCTCTGAGCAGCCCCACGTTTCAAACCTCAGCAGCTCATGCACTTGGATCTGTTTTATTCCAGGCAGTATCCTGGGACTGGATGACTTCTGCATGTGTCTCTCAAGATCCTGACTTACACCCGAAGTGAAACAAAGCCTTTGAAGGCCAAAAATTCCATCTGCTGCCTCTTCCCTCTGAAGCAGATACACAGGTCAGCAAACCAAAGCATAAGGTTACTTCTGATACCTTTTAGATGGTTTTTCTGCCCCAGAAGAAAAGAAACAGGGTAGAAAAGCATTCCAGACTCAGGGGGTACTTTGACTCACCTGCTATTAAAATTTAGGTGGCAAAAATGTCACACCACTGCTGGTCCCCAGACACTGGTAATCAGCTTTCTGGTGACCCCCCTGCTACAGGAAAACTCAAATAGAAACCCTGGCTCCTCCTCCTCTCAGTCCCAGCCTGCTGCTCCAATGCACATTATAACCTTATTGGTTTTACTGCAGAGTGGGAAACATGGTGTTCAAACAATTACTATTTAATTTTCCCTCACATCATTATCCAGAGTGAAAATGAGTTGAAAAACATAAAAGAAAAGTCTGCAGAGGCAGGCAGCAGTGCAATGTACCATAAACGGGACAGGACTAGACCCAGGAGACCTGGAGGCCATTATCCTGTGCTCAGCAACTTCGTTAAATAAATCACTGCCCCTCTGCTCTCCCCATCAGGTTGGTGGAGGCAGCAATAATGACTGCTCCATAAAATCCTTGGAGATTTACAGTTTAAAAGCAATCTGAAAGCCAGGTATTCTATTCGCTTGATTAGATTGTTTTAAATCACTCTTCTTATCACCAATTTACTCAGGTGGTGAATTAAGGAGAGTTGGTAAGTAAAAAAAATAGGCTCAGATGGGTGGTTACATGGGAATTAAACTAATCTCTAAAAAAAAAATCAGCAATATTCTACATGTGTGTGAGGGACAGCATTTTTAACAAGAAAAAAAGGCTTCCCAGATCAGTGTGGCAGTGCAAAGGCATCAGTCCTGGCAGAAAAGAGATTGGTCATGCAGAGTGACCAATGCCACCCTTCAGGGATGGTGGCCCAGGACAGCAAGCACCAGCATTCCTTGAGGAGAACATCCCTGAGGATGCCCCATCTCACAGGAGAAACCCTGAGCTTGAAATTCAGCTCTAAACATCCATTTGTTTCCAAACAGAATAACTGTGCCAACATCAGCTGGAAAAAAAAAAAAATAAAGCAAACTTTCCAAATGCACAAGAATGGAAAGTTCATGCTTCTCTTTACACAAATGCCTTTTCTCATCAACTGGGTGGCTGCATTTCCCAGGTACAAATACAGTTAGTTCAACTGAGCTGACATGGGAGTTTTTATAGACATAATAAAAGGAACTATCAAGAAAAATAAAAGATAAATCCTTGCCAGAATCAATCAAAAAGCCTTGAAAAGGATAAAAGGAAAGCCAAGCAGGTATGTCCACCAACTCAGAAGTTTGAAAGAAAAGAGAAAAAAAAATAATTTAGTTATGCAATAAAAGATCACGGAACAATCCAAAAAGCTGTGTAAAAACAAGCACTGAAATAATAAAATAGTCGATTCTCAAGTAACACCTGAGGAAATAAGCTTCATAAAGACAACACGATTGGAAAGTAATTACAGGGGTAGAACTGAGCAGTTTGTGAATGAGTTGGGTGTATCTGAAGAGCTGGATCTTTGCAGGAGCGTTTTCTTCTGAAGAAAAAATAGTGCAAAAAGGAAAAGGCTGGAGGGGAAACAGCAAGGAGAGTCTTGTGGATTGAAAAGGAACATTGTCAGCGTGTGAAGGGGAGAAGTGTCTGGTGTGAAGCAGCCTCCAGCACAAAGAGGAAAAAGGAAAGGACAGGTTGAGTTGGAAGCTGGGTTGGGAATTAAAAAGAATTAACATAAGCATAATTGTTCTTCATTACTTTAGAAGATAAAACACTAATATGCAGGGAAAGGTGCAGGAATGGAAAACCTGGAGCTTTTTACAGAGGACAGGTAACCTCTCCTTCCTGGAGATGCTCCCCAGCACGCAGTTACTGGCACAAAATCTCTGCTTTATGGTTTTTTAGTTTATCTTCAGTGGTTCCTCTTTAGGTTTTACCCTGGAGGGACTTCCCCCGCTGGTGGGACGGCTTGAGCAGCATCTGAGCATGCTGAGATTTCAGCTGTAACCCCGGAATGTCCCTGCAGCACCACCCACAGGGGCTGCCTGCAGCAGAGCACCGTGGTTTTACCGCATCTCCTGTGGCTTCCACCCACCGGCAGGGTCCACAACATCTTTCCCAGCTGGTACTTTTTTGCATTCTGCCTCCCACCAGGAGAAGAAAGGAACCACACTTCTCCCCGCAGCACTGCCTCTGGCAGCAACTGACCACATGGCTCTGGCAGCTGTCCCAGCAAACTTTTTCTGCTGGCTCCTTCTTCCTCCCTGCCAACTGCAACTGGGTGGCAGCTCCCCAGCACTGTCCCCCCCCCCACAGGACATGGCTTCCAAGTCACCACTTCTCTGCTCTCTTTCAGCTCTCAGCATCAACCCTTGTGTTCTATAAGGTCTCAAGTAATTATATTGCATCTGCTCACTATAACTGCTGCACAAAAATGCCAGAAATGTTGTGTCATTTATAGGGGAGTTTGATGTTTGGGTTTGGTTTTTCAACCAAGGGCAGCAGGGGTAGGACTCTTTGGTCTTCAACACACACCACACCACTAAGCTAAGGAGTTACAGCCACTACAGTGGCCCTCAGCTCCTCAACAGTGGCCATCAGCTCCCCAGCACTGCAGAAGCCTGGCTAGCATTCCCCACAGGCATTTCTCTGCAGGTGAGGGACCAGGACTGTGGGGTTCACCCTGGGAATGCAGCAGGACTTGCCACAACACTTCATTTCCCCACCCTTGAGCTGTTCAGGAGACAACCTTGGTTATCCCCATTCCTCATGTCAAGGGGACAAATCCCAGCCCTAAAAAAGGTTGTTGGCTCCAACAGAGGCTCAGCAACCTCCATCCCCACACCCCATGGCTCGCCTCTGCAGCCTACTCCATGTTTCCCAGGTCCTCCTGTGGTCCAGCATCCTCCCCATCCATCCCAGCTCACCTTCTCTCTGTGGGAAACTGGGTCAGGAATTATTTCTTCCACAACTAGATGCCAGATCCAGACAGACAACTCACAGAAAACACCAGCTCAACTGGCTTGAGATTTGTCAAGGGAATACATGGCTGGGGAAAGAAGAAAATCATCTGATGAACATGAAATACATCGTGGCCATAGCAGCAATGGAGCAGCAGCCCTGCCTCACTGAGGAGAGTGGCCTGGACACAAGACATCTTTGCTTTCCAGTTTTGATAATGAACTGAAAGGCTGTTAAAATAGGAAATATCTTCGCTTCATTCATGAAGAAATCTGACCAGCTGGCGTGAACTGTAGGGTTGTGATCAAAGAATCAGGTTTGTCTCTCACTAGCTGAAGAGCATCTACTAAAGCAGAACTTTTCACATTCAGGGTAATGAAAACCTCGTTACGCTAACTTAAGGCAATTCTCAGTTGTTGAATTTAATTTCCCATCAATAAATCTAATCATCTCATTCAATTTCTGATCCCTAATAAAAACGGTTCCCTGTGCCCTTATTGCCACAATCTCTAACACCTGAGACTCAACAGGATTGCAGCCTGTGTAAATACAACTTCTGCCAACAGATGGATTTCACACGCAGATGGAGAAACACAGAGTGGCATCAGCAGCTCTGCCAGCTCCAAACACCTCCGCTTTTGAAAAGAGACAAACAATACAGTTACTAGTTTTCTTTTCTCTGTCACGCTGAGGACAAAGCAAAATCTACGACTGTGCTGCCTTTCACTTGACAAGGCTGAAGATGTTACATTCAGGAGCTGAATTATCTAAATATACCCCAACCAGAACAGCGAGGAGTGTCCTCGAGGTTCCTTGACACGCGGCAAACACTGGGAGCCTTTCTCCTGCGTGGGAAGACTGCTGTTATAAATGTTTGTGGAGATTTGAGCTAAACCCCCGCCCCACAGTTCTGACAGATGGTTTTTCTTCGTGTACGTGGGTGCCAAAATGTTGCTATGCAAAAGCAAAGTGTGTGCTGCCTAGCTCAGACAGAGGAGCACAGCCCGCAGCCCCTGGCGCCAAGAGGATGCTCCGCTGCCTCGCACAAAGTCCTCCTTTGCCAAAAGTTGTTCCCTGCCCCATTGACAAGCCTCTGCAGAGAATCAAAGTTAGCACTTCAGGAACTGATTTTGTACTGGCAGAAAAATTCAGGGGAAAAAAAAAAATAAAAATTAATGACTGGAAGGTTTTGAATCAGCACTAAGTTGAAAAGGCGTCGCTGTCCGTGGTCACCACCAGCCATCCTCACCCGTCGCATGACCCAGCAGAGTAGGAGAAGGGAGAAAGAGGGAATCAAGACAAGGCTTTAACACACCGAAAGAAAAGGCACAAGGAGAAAACTTTACAGAATACAAATCACAGCAGAAACACAGCTGGTGTGGAGCTTTTAATTGTTTCTAAGGGAAAGCAGTCCCCAGGGGGCTGGGCTAGCTGTAGGTTTGAAGTCGTTTACCAAGTCTGTTGTGCTGAGGTGCCTGGAGGCAAAATCACTTCCTGTTTGTTTGGGCTTTGTCGTTTTTGTGGTTTTTTTTAAAGTATTACTTAGCTGTGGGAAGTATCATTGTAGCCAGCCTGCCACTGCCCCATTTCTCTTTGCTTCTGATGCAATCAGGCCAGCTCCAGGATGGAGCAGAGGAGGGTGCTCACAGCAGGACTGTGCTCCCAGGGCAGTGGGGTGGGCAGGAGCAGCCCCAGAACATTGGCCATCACCCCAGAAACCTCCAGCTGCAGGACCCTTCATCTTCTCAGGATCCTCAGCTCTGATTTCACATCTTGGAAACACATTTTCTAGATTAGTAAATATATTTATTTTATATTTATAATATGCTTATATTATATATACTTATATTTAATTAAAAAATAACAATTACAACTCTGGAGAACCTCCTTCTAATTTCCTCTCTCTCTCTGCACAGACACATATCTGCTCATGCTCTTCCTCCCCTATTCCCTGCACCCACGCCCCAGGTTTTCACTCAGAAAATCAAACCCTGCTGTGGGGGCTCCAGACCCAGCCTCAAGCACAACCCAGATTCCTGGTACAAATGACCAAAAAAATCCCAGGAGGCTGAAAAAAACCAACGCAGCAATCCCTGCTGGGGAAAACTCAGGCATCCAGAACATTTGGTTTATACTTCAGACACTCCAAGCTGAGGTGGATTGCTAAGAAGAATGAGGGGTCAAGAGAAAACAGCACAAGCAAACGATCCCGGGTGGTTCTTCTGTGGGTGTTTTTGGGCTGTTGATGCACCTGCTGCTTTCATTGTTTCCTGGCTGGGGTGACCCCCAGAAGAAATGTGAATTATAGATCAGAGCAATCCATGTTTCCTGGAACAGTGTCTGAAATCAACCTGACTGTTTTCAGTATCAGCAGCACACCTGCCCATGGACCAGCAGCTCCAGAGACTTTACCAGGGCTCGTGGCACAGCAGGTTGTGAACTGGCATTTCATAGAGACACAGCCACAGCACTGAGGTGAACCTCCTAAACTCTGGCTAAAACTCCTGTAATCCAGAGGAGAGCAACAAATTGTGATTCTTTTCTGGTTCAAAGGGTCCTGTTCAAAGCTCACAATGCCCAATAAAAACCACCTCCCAGAGAGCTGAGATTACCTGAACACTACCCTGACCCCTTCTCTATTTACTTCTCCAGGTCTCACGCTGGGTATGAATATGCAGATGAAGTTCTAACTTGCTCTCTCTGGGCAGAAAACAAAGTTCAAATAATTATTCATTTGTGAACAGTCTCCAGTGAATGTAGAGGCTCTATAGATAACTGTCCGTGTCCCATTGACTGGGAGATGTAGAGAGTGCAGTGAAACAGGCGTGAACACCTGCATAAGAATGGTCTAGTTGAGTTCTGGAAAGGGAAAACACTCCTTTACAAACCTGTAGTTGTCAATAGGCTCATGGAAAAGGCTGATCCAGGGAACAGACTTGAGCTGGATGACCAAGAGAATTTTTCCCAAAGTCCTTTGTCAAAGGGAGGCTTTTAAAGAAAGCAAGCAGGGAGGGTTAAACATTGAGGGCAGGAGCAAACTGCCTGTTCCTGAGATCAGTGGAGGGATCTGCCATCCCCTGAAAGAGGAATTGATCAAATCCTTCCTTGCTGTGCCAGCAAAGCCATTCCAGATGGACACCAGCATGGACAGTGGCTTCTCTGCCAGGCTGGACTACACAAGCCAGGGCTTTCTAGCCAGGAATTGAGGTGATTGATGAGGAACATGAAGCCACAGGTGCTTTATCTCCACGGAAGCACTGAACCCAAGGAAGACCTTTGTGGGACTTTTGCCCTTATCAGGAGGTAGCTCCCAGCTTCCAGCCCTTTCTCCAGACTATCTGGAGGAGCAAGGAAACCCAGCTCCTCCCTGGGTGACCAGCTGCAGTCAGAGCTGTGCCCAAACCTCTGCTGTGTGCCCAGTGTCACTAATGAAGCATGTAAAACCCAGACAAACCTGCTGGCAGAGTCGTGGATCCCACCACTGCCTGTGCTGGGAAGCAGATGTTGTGTGTAGAGAGAAATTTCTTCTCTCTTTTGTCACCAGCTTTCCTCATCGACGGGGGCTCAGTGCCAGCTGTGATCACAAACCAACAAGCATTAACTGGCACAAGCAACTTCTAGAATTCTAGAAAGTTTCTTGCAAGGTGAACATTCTCTTTTCTCTTACCTTCACCCAGGTATAAGGAGAGGGGTGGCAAAGTGACTCAGCAGAACCTGTGTCCATCAAGTGCTGAGTTTGTGTGGCCTGCATGGGACCTTCATGAAAAAGCATTCCTTGACAAGTCCCCAGTCCACCCTGCCCCTTGCTGCTCCCTTGCCCTGGCGTGGCAGGAGGGTCTGTGTGTCTTAGGAAAAGGTGACAGACTTTTTCTGTGAGTGTTTTCCTTTTTTTTCCCCCTCTTTTCTGAATTTTATTCTCTGAAGCCAACTCCTGGGAACAGGAAATCTCTGCCTGAACTACCCAGGCACACAACACACCTTCTTAGACATCCTGTAAAGTCTGTTACAAATTAGGTGGCTCACTGGGTGTGATCAATAATAACATCTTTGATGGATTGTGGTAGTGGCAGCAGAGAGTCCTGCTCTCTGCTGTCCCAGCCTGCAGAGTGCTGAGGTACAAAAAACTGTACATGAAACGTGGGTTAATGGGAAAATAAATGGAACAGCTTAATAGACCAATAAAGAGGCATGTGTTAAATAGTCTTAAATGTCATTACACAATTATTTGGCTGTATCACTGTAAGTATATAAACAATATATCAAAACAGACCTGACACTTATTGCTTTCTTCTTAGGTTCACCTAACAACTTTTGCAAGAAAAATGAGTCTGTTGGAAGAGCAACTACACAATGTGAAAGCAAAGCCAGCCCCTACACCAAGCTCACCCTCTCCTGGCTGAACACCAGCTCCCAGCAGTTCCATAATGTGCCAGCCAGGTCTGGATTCACAGCCTTGATCCTGGATCCCAATGATTTATTCCAACCCACAAGCAATGCCACAGATGAATGGTTCGAGATCTCCCTCATTACAACTTCCCAGGAGCACCAAGCTGGGTTATCCCCTATTACCATGTTTTTTCTCCCTGGCTTTGAAACCTTTAGCAATTTCATGGAATCTAACAGGCATCACGGAAGGAGTCAGGCTGCATAAATCACTTCTCATGCAGATAATTTCCACTTTAGTAAGCAGCACAGGTGAAGGGACACTTGTAACCTTGGAGAAATGAGCATATCTCTCACTCCAAGCTGGAACATTCTAAATCAAAAAGCTCAATTTTAACAAGAATGTGCAGCTCGCCCGTGCTTATATTTTGAGTTTAAGCAGATAGCAAATAATTTAATTTATTTAATAATTTAGTTGAATACGGGATTGAATAAATTGATCTGTGTGAGCAAGCATCAAGGAAAACCTCAACAGGCAAAATTCCTTAAACCCACACCTGGGAGTTTAGATCAAGGGCAGTTAAGAGAATGTCTTCCCCAGAATAGAATTCTTTCTCTTATCCTTATCTGGATATTACTAAGGTACAGCTCAGTTAAAAACCAAACAAAACAGAACAAAAACCCCATCATATTGGAATTCAGGGAACAAATGTACTGACACTCCTAAATAAAACTACAGCAGCTTCTGAAATGAGAGGTGTCAAATCCAAGTTAGCCAGCATGGATCCCAATGGTATATATTTCAAATACATATTTAAACACACAAATATATTCTAATCTCAGAAGGATGTCATAATGCTTAGTTTATGGTCCAAGAAGATGAGACTCACTCAAGATCAGAGGAGCTCACGAACTCTCTGCCTCGCCAGTGAAGTGCCAGCAAGCCCTGCTGGGCTAACAAACAGAAACCTAACAGGGTGGGAAGAAACCCCCAGAGCAGAACACAACCCATGGGCAGCAGAAACACCCTCTTTCCCACAAACAAACCCAGAAGCCCTCCTGAGAAGAGGGGTGCTGTCCAGAGCTGCAGAGGGGAGAGCCAAGCACCTGTGGGCAAAGTCCTTGTCCAACTTCCACCTGCCTTTTCCAAAAGAAAAAGCTCAGTTAAATCAGATGTCTGCCTGGGTCAGCTCCACCCCTGGCACATCTCTGCTGAGAGCTTGAAGAAGCCAGAGGCAGCAGCAGAAGGGCCACCAGGACACTGTAGATGTGGCAACTGTGGGCAAAGCAAATGGCACCACCCCCCTGAACCCACGGCTCCCCCTCTGAAATCCTCAGAAAGCAGAAAAGCTGAACCTCTGCTTTCAGGACACTGATGGATCTCTGATGCTACCTCTGGCTCATGGAACTCCATCTTAACATATCCCTGATTTTCAGGGGGATAACTGATTTTTTTCTCTTTCAGTGTCCTGCTCTAGACACGAACACATGAACTTTGTTTTCTTCTTTACACAGCATTTCATCTTTTGTTTTATCCAAACAGAGCAGACTCCAGTTGCTGTTATCTGGGAACACACCAGGTTATTTCAGGTCTACTTCGGGATGCTTTAAGAGTATATATATGCAATTGCTGAAGTGTTCAACACCTGCCAGTTCCACAACTCAAACACAATACCAGAAAAACAGAAAACAGAGACAAATGGTCCTTCCAAAAGCATCTGCAGCTTTCAGAGGGTTTCCAAGAGTCCTTGTAGACCTCTGAGCACTCACAGCATTTCTGGTATTTATCATAAAAGCTCTGACAGATATTTACCTCACCCAAATTAATGTCTTTAGCTTGGCAGGGAGGGGCTAGAAAGCCCTCACTGCACCGCCTCTAGAGAATAAGGGGTCAGAAACATGCATTAGAGGAGCTGGTACCTATTAACAAAACTTGTTTTTAATTATCTCACGTTAAAAAAGTGTTTTAGCTGGCCTGACCTTACCTGTCTTCAGCTGATGTCTCACATGTAAAGAATTTCAACACCAATTGGAATCTCTGAAATTCCTGTTCTCTTCCACCCATCCTTTCACCCAGCATCCAGCTCCCAGAATTCAAATCTCATTTTCTGTGGACATGGAATCACAGCAAAGCAGTGCAGCGAGGTCCAGAGCCTGGGAGTGCAGCACATAAAAGACAATGACATCTGCTTTACTAATGCAGCCTTAGAAACGCTTTTTGCTCCAACTCTTGGCAGACAAACCAGGAACTCAACCCAAGACCTCCAGCACAGCTGTAGGAATAATTGATTTTTCAGTTCAGTAGCCAAATTGGAAAAGAAAATAGTTTAAAATTACTCAGAGTGGTTTTGGTTGCTTTTCTCATTAAAGTGAAATTCTAGGTAAGGCAACAAAGCTTCTCCTTCATCCAATGTAGGGTTTTTTTTCAGCCAAGATGTTGGTGACCTGGATTGAACCCCCCGATTCCTCCGCCCCTCTGAGAGAGGGGCTTTTGCCATCACCTCCCAATGTATTTGGAAGGAGGTTGTGCTTGTTCTCTCACTGCTCTTGTTTCCATGGGGTTTTTCACCACCCATTAGACAAGAAAAGCAGGTGTCCCTCCCCCCCAGTGAAGGGTGCCCGTCCCCCAAGCCCTAGGTGGTTGAATAGCTCTTGGCACTCAGGTGCTTTGCATGAAGGGAAGCAGAACAGAGAGGAGAGGTCATCTCCTGCAGCTGAGCACAGATGCCATGGGTGGGATGGTCCCTGAGAGAGGAGGGGTCATTTCAAATCCCCCAACATGACCCCCTGCTCCCCAAATGACAACATGAGCTTCTCTTGGCTGGGGTCAAGCAACAGATGCCTACAGAGAAGTGTAAGAACAGAGAAAGCTTAAATTTCTCTAGAGTACTCCCCCAGCTTCCAGCAATTGCTAAACACAATTTATTGCTTGTTTAGTAGCCTTTGATGGATACTTTTCCCAGTGTTTTAACTATCTCAGAATAATTTAGCCATTTGCAAAGCTGCTACTAGCAGTCAGCCCAGGGGGCATCCATGTCCTCCTCAACTCTGAATCCAGCCTCTGAAAAAAAAAGAAACCAAACCCAAATCAAACCAAAATGCTTGAAAATATGACCAGGATTTCTGATCAGTTGCAGGAAACCAACATTTGGGAAGAACTCCCAGCACACTCAAGCTGGAACTGTACCTCTACAGCTGGAGCTGCAGCAAACCCAGGTGTTGGGTTGTTTGGTCAGGATGACTTTGTCTTGCTGAAGTCAGAGATGGCAGCTGAGGTGACAGCTCTGAGCTGGAAGTCAGACACATTGTTGAACTGTAAAGAGTCTCTAGAGGTCCCTTCTGACAACGCTGTGATTACTAAAAAACACAGAATAAAAATCATCTCCGTTTTGAATTCAAAATGCCAAAGATGCAGGTTCTTATAATACACTTATGTAGAAAGATAATTAATAAATAGAAATGCTTTATAAACTTCTTTAATATATTCCTTGAAGTGCTTTCTTACAATTTAGAAATCCCTAGTTTCCTTTTATAAACAAGGTCATAAAATGCTTTAAAAATCTCACGGAAAATTCATCAAAACGTATCCAGGAGGGTTTGAAAACATAAATCTCTATTATGCTTTTATATATACTTCCCAAATAAATGTACATTTGAATTAATCCCATTAATTTTACAGGATTGCTTGCTCATTTAACCTCTAAAGAAAGCAGCTTCCTTGAATGGAAATTAAATTTAGAGCTTCAAAGTGTGTTGGTTTTTTTTTTACAATAACCAACATGGAAAGCACAAGCCATTTCTTGCAGCACAGAAAGCTCTTGGAGCTGTGACAGCAGCTGATGGACAGAACTGACCTGATGTATAGAAACCTGGGCAGGACAAGACATAATTATTCCCTTTATTATAGGCCTACTGAGAGAGCTACATTGGAGCTTGAGGTTAATATGGCAAACAGATAACTGTGTTTCCAGCTTCTAATGACTCTGGAATAAAAGGTCTTTCCAGCTGGCAGTTGTATATCCAGTCCAAGGTCATAGGCTCCAATTACTAAATAAATACTCCCTTCTGGCCCCACGTTATACTCAAGAGGAAAAAAAAAAAAAAAAGAATATAGACTCCTTAATTTGTCTTGTGAAGGGCTGGATTTGCTTCAAATGCTGAGTTTAAGCATAAGATTTCCTAGTCCTTTAATATTTTTATCTATCTGAAAGCATCCACCAGGTTGCTGTTACCTTACAGACACATTCAGCTCCAAAACAGAACTAGTCTCCAACAGCCACTAAATCAGTCACCATCTGAAAATCTGTTTCCTCAAGCTCGATGGCATTTCAAAGGATACAAACCAAAGGCAAATCAGCTTTTAGAGATTAAAGTATGAGGTTATAGGAGGTGTATCCATGTGTTATTGTACCCTGAAGGCTAAGTTCTCTAAACCTCATGCCCTGACTTGGTTTTATTTCTGGCAGCAACCACTCTACCTTGGACATCATGTTTTATCTGAATCTTTATCAGCACTCAAGAAGTCAAGACCAATTAAAACATCTTACAGGAAAAAAGGAGTATTTAGTTTCCTGATTGCTCCTCATTTTTCACTGCTTGCCAGATGTACTAGGCTCAGTGCACTCAATAATGCTCCTTTCAATTTGATAAGGAAGGCAGAATTTTTTGGTCAACTAAATAATTAGTGGTAATTCATAAAAGCAGTTGTTAAAAGAACATTTCCACAATCAGGAAGGCACAAGAGCCCAATGTGGTGCTCGGGAATGTGCCTGTGCCTGTGCTGCAAGACATTTATGTGTTTGAAAGAATAATCTTTCTTTTGGTTCATCAGATGCCATGAAGACACTCAAGACTAAAATTGAAGGCCAAACTTTCCTTGGAAATCCTTTTCACTGTTTTCACCAAAACAAACAAACAAACAAACAAAACCAACAAAAAAAAACCACTTGCTATTTTGTGCATCCTGTAAAGGTGTGCTGTGTTCCTGACAGCACAGGAAGACTTCCTGCAGTGTGGGGAGTTAAATTGCCAAGAGGATTCCTTGTGTCTTCATAAAGATGGCATCAGTCATGGCAAAAATCCTTATCTATCCCAGAGCACAAGCCCTTTCTCCAGGCTGCCTCCAGAACCTGTCTTTGACTGTCTGAAGAAAATCAGAACCCATAATATTCTGAAAAACCACGTTTGATTTAAAACATCTGTAAGTCTCTTGGTGTGTATTTGTTTGTGAAAAAGCTTACAAGAAAGAGAGGCAAATGTTTTGCATTTGTGTTTTTCCTGCTAAATAGGCTGGGAGTGGGTGACAAATAGCAATAATAAACTAACATCTCCATGTGTAATGAAAGGGAAGCTTGTTCAGGGCTGCAGGAAAGTGGCAGCATCATGGATCAGGAGAAACATCCACCAGCACAGGTAAGAGCAGCAGCAGCGCTGTCCTGGGAAATGAGGTGCTATGGATCACAGCCTGTCTTCTTATTCCAACCAAAGTGTAGAGACTGACATTTTGTTGAACAACAAAAAGAAATAATAACAAATGAACAAAAAAAACCAACATAGAATCGTTTTGATTGGAAAAGACCTCTAAGATCATCAGGTCTAACTGTTACCCCAGCTCTGCCACGGCCACTGCTAAACCACATCCCTCAGCACCACATCTTCACATCTTATAAATTGCTGCAGGGCTGGTGACTCCAGCACTTCCCTGAACCTTCCATAGGGAATGGTTAAGTCCCGTGACTCGTGAATCTGATACTCTACCAGGCAACAGCTTTGCTTGGGAGCCAGATGGAGCCAGGATCACCTCTCCACTGCCGGACACGGGCTCGTGCCTTGGTCAGACAGTGACAGCCTGAGCACCTCTGGCCGTGCAAAGAGCATCAAACTCTTCTCCAGCATTGAACAGTAATGAGAAAATCTATCAGAAAGGTATGGAGAAACTCTGTGCTCACATCCAGGCTGATGAACAGACACCAGCTCCAGGAAGCAGGCTGGGGGGCACCTGCAGAGAGGTGCAGAGGAGCCAGCTCAGGCTTTTCTCTTTGTTTGGGGCAGCTCAAGAAAGCAGCAGCACGTTTTAATGAAGAAGGCTCTACCCCTCCCGTGCACTCCTCGGCAAAGACCAACGACCCAGGGATAACAGATGGTCAGCAATTTCAGAACAACCTGGCAGGCCTGACAGGCTCCCTGCTGGGAGAAGAGCTGGGGGAAAAAGATACAACTGCCTCTGCACAATGGATGGGAGAGGGCTGGACATCCACGTGCCTTTGCAGGGCACCTAATTAGATCTTAAATTATCAAAATCCTTGAAAGTGAAGCCTTTTTGGACCCTGGGCACACAGACATCTCTTCACAAGCGAATAATATGATTTAAGCATGTACCAGAAACCATTCAGACCTCCCAGTTTTGACAGCAATGGGACCACAAGACCAAAAGCAGCACAAGTAATCAGCACATAAAGCTCGTTACAAAGCCAGAATAAAGCCAAGTGTTCCTAATAAACCAGCATGTTTTTGAAATAATACACCTGGGCTTGTGGTCATTTAAGTAAAGCACTTGGAAATAATTGCCCTGCACATAAATGCCTTCAGTGACGTGGGGAGAAGGAGAGGCAAAATGAGCTCAGCAGAGAGCTCTTGAGGTAGGAGGAAAATGGACAGAGTGCCCAACCTGGAGATAAAAGAACATCAGCATGGGAGCAGCAAGAAGTAGTACCAGTTTTACAGAAGGCAAAACGTATTTTCTTGCTTTAGCAGCTTAATTTTCTTCACAGGCCTGAAGGAAAGGGAAGCCCAGAGCTCACTGGTCACAGTGCAGCCCGAGCCAGGGCAGCACAACCACGCTCAGCATCTCCTGGGCTTCCTTTCTGACCTGGCACTGTGGCTGCTGCAACACCCACACAACAGTTCATTCTTGGTTTTTCCCCAACCTGAGACTTTCTTTCACATTCTGTACCAGCCAGGGACATCACTGAACCCACATTTTCTGTTTTCATTGCAAGTGGTCTCACCACTGGGCAGCTTCACAATAACATCTATTGAACATGACAATTTTATGTATTTATGCACATATCTAAATTATATGTGAGTATAATACTACCTGGGAGGAGTGATGGGGGGTCGGTCTCTTCTTCCAAGGAATGAGTGATAGAATGAGAAGAAATAGCCTCAAGTTGCCCAGGGGAGGCTGAGATTGGATCTTGGGAACAATTTCTTCCTGGAAAGGGTTGTCAGGCCCTGGCTCAGGCTGCCCAGGGCAGGGGTGGATTCCCCATCCCTGGAGGGGTTTCCAAGCCCTGGAGATGGTGCTGAGGGACATGGGGCAGTGGTGGCCTTGGCAGGGCTGGGTCTATGGTTTGAATTTATCTTAAAACTCCTTTCCAATCAAAGTTATTCAATGCTTCTATGATGCTTCTATTAAAAATTAATATAAAAAAATAAACATGCCTTTTAATAGATAGAAATTAAACACTGCTTAGAAGTCCAGGTTCAGGCTGGATCTCACCATGTACACACCACCTGTGGCTGCTGGCTGCTCACTCCCACTTCCAAAGTGTGTTTTTGGAGCATTTAGGTGTCCCTTTTGGAGGCTCGTGCGTTTCCTTCACCAGTAAATCATCCTTTCTCTCAATCTGCTTGAGAACAATCTGCTAAACTGAAACCTGGGGAAGTTTTCTCCACCCCAGTGAATTAATGAAACATCTGGAAGACAAAAACCTCAGTCCCACTGAATTTCAGTACATTGAGAGTTAGTCTGCCCTCCTGCAAGTCCAGGTCTGAGAAATGGGTGAAAATCTCAATTCCTACTCTCAGCCTCACTCTAAACCCTAAAAACAAGTGCAACTCTCCATTTTCAGCTCTTTGCCCAAGGCTCCTAAAAAATCATCATATGGAGATTTGGGAGCCCCATGGGAAACAAATTGTTTTAATTAAAATAGTAATTTTCAGCCCCAAGAGATGTAAACTATTAAAGAGTTGCCAGGAGGGAGATCTACTAATGGAGAGCAACGAGCAATTACAGGCAAGCTGCTGCAGGTTCTCTGAGAAAAAAACACCCTGGAAAAGAAGAGCAGGCACTTGCCAAGGGGCTGTTCATCACTGCAGACAACATTTAACAGCGTCCAGGTTTCTCCTTCCATAAAGGCTCAGCAAGTGCACTTCATTTTCTCATGTGTCATCAAGTCATTTTGATATAAGAGGAGAGATCAGCAAAGGGAAATGGGGGAAACAAATCTCCTCCCTGTTAAATAGCTCTTCAGCACCTGAAACAATGTGGAGGGCAACGGAGGCAGATGAAGATGTTTTCTCTCATGAAAGTGAACTCTGTCTTCAACAATCCTGCTCTGTTTCTCCCAGACACACAGTATTTCAGGAAGGTTCATTTGGGACCTACCAGATTTCAGGAATATTTAGAAATTTCAACCAAGTTCCTGTTTCCTTTGACTGACACAAAGTCAAAAGGGGACATTATCCAACCCAAAGCTCAGGTGCTTCCCTGAAAAGGTGTCTGGGAGCAAAAGGAAGAGGCAGTTTGTGATTGAGTACTTCTTTTTTTCCAAATTGCAACAAAATTACCAAGACCAAGGGCAGCTTAAGCATGTTGTCCAAGAGCCACTTGCCTTCTTCCTTATTCACCTTCACCGTTTTCTTTTGTGGACTGTACACAGATTCACTGGAAGGACAAAGCTCAGAAGACTAAACTCCCTCACTGTTCCAATGGTCCACGTTTCTGATCAACACCTTTTTCAAGCTTCAGGACTGAACACCAGCCATAAATGTAGCTTGAAGGAACTTTACTTCTGTTTCTACTTATAGAACACTTCCTACCACAAAGAAGTGTTGGCTTTGCAGGCCTGAGTTCACAGCTGTGCACAGGCCCACCAGCCTCAAAAGCACATGATCAGCTGGCAATCAATGCCACGAAAGACTGACAGCTACAAATAAAAACATGCATTTTTTCTAGTCTGATCTGGAAATACATCTACTCGTGTATTTCAGCATTGATCAGCAACATCAATGAGGGTGATGAGACACTGGCCCAGGTTGCCCAGAGAGGTGGTATGTGCCCCATCCCTGGAAACATTCCAGGCCAGGTTGGATGGGGGTCTGCACAACCTGGTCTGGTTGAAGATGTCCCTGCTCACTGCAGTGGGGTTGGATGGGATGGTCTTTAAAGATCCTTTCCAACCCAAATCCTTCTGTGATCACTGTGGTCCCCTTGGAGATGCAAGGGGATGTGTGGGGCATCTGTAGACACATGTCTGCATCTGTGCTGTCCCATACAGATATGTGTGTGCATCTGCACTGACTCACTGCACATCTCCACAGCTTCACAGACTCACCAGACTCAACGAGTTTGAAGAAGAGCATCCTACTTTAGAAGCCAGGGGATCAAGTTTTCAGTTTTAGATGGCATCAGCTCTACTGAAATAATCCAGGTGACCTGTATTTGGAAACGGAAAATAATAAATTAAAAGTCATTTCTGAGCTGTGGATTGCTGGTGTAGAAAACAATTCCCATTAATTCTGAAAAAGAAAACACACCAGCAAGTTTCCTTGGGGGGAAAAGAAAACAAAACAAAAAACCAAAACCCAAACCATCTTCAAAATCAAAACTCCATCTTCTGCTGTAAATAACATTCAGCTATTCCTTGTTTTGCTATTCAGGAAGCACAGAGCATCTGCCTCTGCCACCCCCAGACACCACGGAGAAGCACATTCCTCCAAGGAATATCTATTCCTGTCGGCGCGGTGGCCGACTAGAGACAGCGTCAAGATGAAAAGTGTTCCTCTTCTTTGTAATTCCCTTCCTGCTTGATTCAGACCTCATTAAATCAAGAGAAATGCTAACCATACCTCTAAGCCTGTGTTGCAGGAGGCCCTTTTTCCAGCAAGGCAGGAACTGTTTATTGATAACGATGTCTCTGACTCTCTTAGGTAACGAGCACCAGCAGATGACACCGTATTTCACCCGTGGCTGTACTGTAATAATTAAATAACATTAAGTAGAAGTACTGGGGATGGAATTACTGGAGAAATCAAGACTCTTAAAAGAATCCTACTGAAAGATGTTTAAACAGACATTCCGCAAGGGCAAATAGATAAATTAAATTTTCCCTTAGCAATCTCGGTGACAACAGGAGAATGCTAACTAGAGAGCGTGAGGGACGTGTTGTAGCAAAATGGTTTGCCTTATTTTTAATTTAAATTTAGTTACATAGATGAAGAACCTGGGGGCATCAACCATTGCCAATCAAAGCTTACACAATGAATAAGTCTTACAAGTGTACAGAAATCACCATTGCCCAGAATTACTCCAGTCATCTGAGGAAGAATTTTTTCTGTAGAGGCATGTGCAAGGTCTTTTTTTTTTTTTTTTGGTCTTTTTTTTTAAAGTATTTTCAAAAAACATTATTTCTCTTTGGCAAAGAAATCCTTTGAAGCAGTCCAACTAGTCTTTGAAGTTAAAATAGAGAAGTCATTTCGTATTCATTCACCCATTTTTACCTCCTCCTTCCTAAAAAAGGAGGCATATAGGCTAGTGAAAAATTTATATGATGAAATAGGCAGACTCATGGCATCAGGAGCACTCAAGGAAACAAAACACCATCAAAATGGAAGTGTAAATATCTTTAGGTGTAAATCAAGCACACTGTGGACTGAAGTATTGGGGAAAAAAAGACAAGCTTCATTATTTCAGATTAAGAGATACAATCTGCAAGCCAGAGTGCTGCAACGTGCACAGCAAAGTGTATGAAGCAATAATGGATTGGTAAATACCTGCTTGTTTCGTGCAGTTGTCCTCACTTAACCACCTAACTGAGATGCATTAAGGCTAGGGGGGCTCTGGTGAGCCACAAAGGCTATCAAAAACTCGTGGAAGCAGTAGATGCCACACAGTGCATTAGCAGCATGATTTTAACATTGTTCTTTTCCTCCTTCCATTCCTAGAAGCACATTTTTCTCCTCCCCTGTATTTCCAAAGCGTCTCCTATATCAGGGAAGTTCCCACGTTCATCTTCCCAGAGCCACAGGCAACAGAGACTGGCTGAGCTGCCTTGGAAACTAAAGGCTTTGCAGCAGTTCTTTGTGGAATGAAGAACAATCCCAGTGGTCCCAGCCAACAACCAGTAAATCCTGATCTCAGTGCTGCAAACTCCAGGCTGTTTGAAAGGCAACACGAGGCCCATAACCAGGCAGGAAAAGCTGCAGCACACACAGATATGGGGCGGGGGGGAGAAAGGCAGGTTTTTCCACTTTTGCCTGCTCCCTTGGACAGCTTCATCCTTTTTGTTTACCCATCTAGGGTGCAGAAGTCATACCTGTATTCCAACTCCACTTGACTCTGCAAGTGTCTCTCTTAAATCCACAATTCACCACAAAAATCCCTCAAAAAAAAGCTAAAACTGTTTACCCAGGCTGCCCAGTGGAAGAAACAGTGATCTGATTTTCTTTTCTTTTTAATAATTCCTCACTACCTTGATCCCTTTTTATTTATACCGGATGTTTAGAAAGAAGGAGATAGTCTTGGGGAAAAAAAAATAGTGAAAAAAGAAGCAAATAAATCACAAAGCAGAAATGCTCATAAATCTGTATTATATGGGAAGTAAAAGTAAACTCCCCAAAGATGATTTACTGCCTCTTGTAATGAATGTGACTATTAGGTCCTTAGACTTTATTAGCATTGTGAAAGAACATATTTTATGTTCAAATATTTAAATACTTGGGGAAAGCAAATGCAAAAATACTGTAAATATTAAGCTTTCGATTACTGCAACTAATACAAAAAATCATTGAGAATTAATTTCCTGCCTGCAGAAGTCAGTGTTGCCAAAGTCTGGAGCTTCCAATTACCAGTGTATCCAATGGATCTGATGGCTTTATGTGGAGTCTACATGAGGCAACGTGTGCATTTCTCGCAGAGCAGGACAGGACAGCAGGTGACAAGTGACCCCAGGACAGTTCTGGGGACTAATGAGGACTCACCTCAACAGAGCAACAGGCTGGAAAAACACCAACTCCAGCAGAGGGGTCCTCAAAGATCTTTCCTTCTCAAAGCCAGTTCTTGGCCATTTTCATGCTTACCACCCCCCAGCAAAAACGGTCATCCCCCCAGAACAGCTTTTCCAGAAAATTAATTTCTGACACTTTAGAGCAGCCTGTGGGGCTTTGAAACAGCCACTGGATTTGGAGCCAAAACCATAACTTCTGCAGTGCCCACGTAGTGAGGGGTGAGGGCAGACTTGCTCTGCCAAGAGGGGGAGGAAGGAGAGCTAAAGACCAACACCTCCCTCACCAGGAGCAGGAAGCAGCTTATCTGTGCTGGTGGCCTGCAGTGATGCCCTGGAGAGGAGCAGGAAAGGTTTCTAAGGCACTGGGACCACAGGTTTGTTCTTGCCAAGGGGATGCCAAGGTGGTGGGGGAAGCTGAAGGTAAACTGGAGAGAAAGCCAGCTGCTTCAGCAAGGGCCTGGAAAAGAAAATTAACAAAACAGCCAGGAGGGTGCTGGAGCAAGAAGGTGCCTGCTCAGACACTGCTTTGCAATATAGAGCAGGAATCATCAGCAAATGGTGCTGAAAGATCATCCCATTCCAACCCTACCAATGTACCCACCTCCCATGTTCCAGCCACTACAACTATCCACACACACACAATTTTTCTGGATGCAGAGTTCTGGTGATTTGGAACTGTTCTGAATTTAGCCCAAGGAAAAAAAAAAAAAAATATCAAAGTTAAAACTCCAGTTCTTCAAGCCACATTGATCTGTGGGACTAGAGAGGAGAATGGGAGAGTATTCTTGTCGAGTTTATGTTATTTGAATCAATCACTGTCTGCCTGCTTACCTTAAACAGCCAGCTGTGATGCTGCTTTATTTTTCAGGGCTTCAATAAAGAAAATGCTGCCATTGTGTAAATTGCAGTCCTGCAATTGATAGCACTACTGGGAAAGGGGCTCTCTTGCTTACAGCAAATCAAATACCTTCATGGCAAACTAACATTTTTCAGGGCACCCTCCACATCTGAAAGGACAAAACTGAGAAACATTGGTTATGATCTAATGTTATTGCAAAGATGGATCTGCCAAAGCTTGATGCACTTACAGGGGGTGACTGGGGGCTTGTGCAGCTTTCCCAAGGAGTCAGGAAGGAATCCAACCAGCTGGGTAATTGATGGGCAGATTTCCATACCCTAAACTACTGAAAGCTCCCAAATTATTTTCCCCATTCCCAAAGCATTGTTTCACATTCTGAAAGCAAATAATTACATTTAATTAGTCCAGTTCCTCATAACCCCTTGAACAGACTTTTAGCCATGGGCTCCGGAGCAAAGTTTAACCCAGTGGTGACCTGAAATGCTATAAAACTTCAGAGAAAGGAAAGAGCTAGCAAGCGTGGAGAAGTCAGAACGATACCTGGTTTGAGTTCTGTGCTTAACTCTGCCACAGATGAACAAAAATTTCCTTTTGCAAAGTTTTTCTCATTTGCTATTTACTTGCTACATCTCCTAAGGAGCAGAAGTGCAGCCTCCAGTGACTAAAGAAGGACCTCCCATCACGTTCAACTTGCATTCTTTAAATACCACCACAAAACAATCTTTTACAGAAGCCTTGATGAAGACTAAAATTATCAGCAGCCCTGTTGTTTGATGACAAACAGAGCTGTGAAAATTTCCCCTCTTTCATTTAAGTCTTGAAACACAACTTGAGAAGCCTGAAACTGATTCCCACTAAATTCCCTAATGGGTGGGGTGTGCAGCAGGCTGACAGCCACTGTGTTCTGCCACCTCCTGAGGGTCTGACCCCACTTCACATGCCACTTGAGTATGGACTCACAGCTTGGAGAAGCAGAAATGAACCTTAGACTTTATACTCACCTTCCCATTAAATGACATGGGAAACTTAACTCAGATTAATGCATGTTTATACATTTTAATTGTATATTAAAGTGTGTTTTGCAGGTACATAAGAAACATCAGTGGTATATTAACTTGTATTAGCTCTAACAAAACAAAAAAACCCACACTGACACATTTGCAATTATTCTGCAATTATATGGAAATTACATTACACACTAATTGCTCTGACAGGTGTCTAATAGCTTCTCTGAACAGGGGGGTGAGAATTTCCCCATGGGTATTCTTAATAATTTTGCTTGACCAGCTTTTGCCTCTCCTTAAAGCAATGAAAATACAAAGCACAAATAACAAGTTGCTGTTCTACTGGGGGGTAATTTTTCCAGCACAAATTGATGTGCTCCTTCCTGCGTGCATCCCCCAGCTCTGTGCCAGGGGAAACCTCTCTGCCTTTGGCAGCACTCCTGAGACTCTCAGAGCTTTTCCAGCTTTGTTCCTGAAGCTTCTATGGCCAAAACTTCAGCAGCTTTTTCAGCAAACAAGCCTGTGGAGGGAACCTCCCACACATACTCTGGATACAAATGATCTCAGTCTATGTACAGATAAACAAAGAACCATCTTGTTTTGATGTTCTTTATCTCCATTGCAATTTGAAGACTCTCCTTACCAGGCAACCACACCATGAGGGAAAGGAATGGTCTTGTAAACCTCAGGGTCCTGGCCACTAGCTGATAAGAGCAATGAGTCACAGAATCCCAGACTGGTTGGAAGATCCCATCCAGTTCCAACCCCCTGCACGGGCAGGGACACCTCCAATCAGACCAGGTTGCTCCAAGCCCCATCCAACCTGCCCTTCAACACTGCCAGGGATGGGGCAGCCACAGCTTCCCTGGGCAACCTGTTTCAATGTCTCACCACCCTCACAGCAAAGAATTTCTTCCTAAGATCTCCTCTCAATCTCCCCTCTTTCAGTTTGAAACCATTCCACTTCATTCCATCTCTCCCTGCCCTTGTCCCAAGCCCCTCCTCAGCTTTCCTGGAGCCCCTTCAGGCACTGGTAAGTGCTCTAAGGTCTCCCTGGAGCCTTCTCTTCTCAAACTAAACATGAAGCTTTAAAAATTACTATATCAGTGGGAAATGTTGCCAATACAGCTGTGAAATGTCCATGATATACAGCTTTCCCCTACTGACAGGTTTACCGTAGGCTGGGCTGGGACAGGACAGTCCCATTTCACATCCCACCAGCAGTGCCACCAGCTTCCCTGGGCAGGCCTCAGGACACAGTTGAATTTGCTCCTCAGGCCACAGCAAAAACCTTTTTCCTGTCTGAAGGCACAGTTCAAAGAAACGGGACAAGGTGTGTGTGGTTTCCACACCAATGGAGAGCGAGTCTAAGAAAAAGCTGATGCAAAGCAGTGACAAACAGCACAGGAGAGGCACCAGCCACTGTGGATCTAAAGCTCCTTGCCCTTGTTGTTCAGCAAGAACCTTTGCATATTTTCAAATTACTTTTTTCATTGTTGGCCTTACACTGTAACTTTATTACAGGAGCGAGAGAAGCAGAAGGATAGTCCCCTCAGCAATCCCTTGGGAACCCCACAGCAGCACAAAGCCAGACGAAGCCAGAAGAAACAGCCTGGCTGGCCAGTGAACACCAGCAGGAGCCACAGCATCAATGCCCAGGGCTCTGCTGTCCTTCCCAGAGACCCAGGCCCCCAGGGGCTTCCCCCTGCAGCGCCCTCCTCACCTGGGCTGCTGTGCCCACCCTGCAGGTGTTGGGTATGAACTCCTTGTGAAAATGCTTCCCAGACTTGTTTGCAAACACTGTAATACTGACAAACGAATGCCAACTCTTGCATGCAAATGAGAGCATTGCCTGTAAAATTGTGACCTCTGGTTTATATCCAGCCCCCCACAGCTGTTAGCCAGGATTGCCTCTCCATCCCAAGGTGTACTTCATCTGAAACGCAGAACATTTCTGCATTGCACGTATGGTTGACTGGGAATAAAATGAGTTTGTTTCCCTGTGACTGAAAGCTATTTGCTTGACTTTCTGATATTTAGAGGTGATTTACAGCTTCTGCATTCACATCATGGATAGATAAACAGGAAAACTGTACCATGTATGGCAATTACTCTCCTCGACATCTGTTTTATCCTAAAAATAATTTTACTTAAAAGAAATTCTACCTTGATCGCTAGGGCTGATCTGATTTCTTTTTTTCTCCTTTTAATGTTTGCTTTCAATGGCACCTGACTCATCCTTTGCAGTAAGCATAGATAGATTCATTGATCACCCAGGAAGACAGACACAGGACTTTTCCTAGTGTATGTCACACAACACTCTTCTTAAAGAGAAGGTAGATGTTGACTGCTGTTCTCTCACGGCAAACATGAATTTTATGGATAATTTGGCCTGTGAAATTCAGCTCAACAGGTCTCCACTGCAATTAGGCAGGGCAAGAGCAGCTCGGTGGTGTCCTGACACTGATCTGAATGCAGCCAGCTGGAGCAGGGAGGCACGGCTGCAGGAGTCAGTGCTGCTCACTGAAGCCTGTGCCACCAGGATCTCATCCCCCAGGCCAGGCTATGGATCCCTAAGGAAGCCAAGAGAGGCCATGCTTGGGCAGCTGCAGCCAGAGGTGCTGCTCACCCACTGCAACTCCAGAGCCTGCAACAGAAACACTGCTCAGAGTCAGCATACAAGAGAGAACAATTCCTTCACTGCAAAATGGCCATCGTCCAGCAAGAATTCCTGGGATCAAAAGCCTGGACTTCTATATCATAGAATCACAGACTGGTTTGGGTTGGAAGGGACCTTAGAGATCACCCAGTTCCAACCCCCTGCATGGGCAGGGACACCTCCCACCAGCCCAGGCTGCTCCAAGCCCCATCCAACCTGCCCTTCAACACTGCCAGGGATGGGGCAGCCACAGCTTCCCTGGGCAACCAACTTCCCAACTTCAGGGAGAAGAGGATATAGAAGGTACAAGACAAAAGCCACTGAATGCATCCCTCCCTCCCTGGCCCAAAGCTTTCCTTGTGTTTGGAAGTAATCCAGGCTTGCTTCAGCACTCCTATATTTTTCTCTATGGCTAATCACAGTACTTTAAAAATGCACCTGGGTGACAGTTCTGGTGACACAAAGCCTTTTTCTTTGCAGAACACGACTACAGTGGGCAAACACTGGGACTAGTATTCCACTCACTTAGTCAACTGAGGTGTCAGAAAAAAGGAATACACCTCGGTCTTTGTTTTAAACACATCTGAAATAAGTAACTTTGGGCAGTTCTCATTCATCCTTTACTATTTGGAGAGTGACCTTGCTCTGCTGTCCTGCCTGGCAGCACCTGTGCCTGGTGACTCTCAGCAGCACCTGACCACAGCTGCCAAACATCACAATCACACCCAGCTCTGAACAGTTTGTTTCCATTTTCCTCCTCACAACCTTGTTTATGCTTCTGGTATCAGTATCCAGAACTTGAGCATTCTTGCCAGGCTTACTCCAGGGACTTCTACTGGCTGTGAAGCCCAGTCTTTGTTCCTAACACGTTCACAGACGAGCTCTGTGAAGCAGTCACTTCTAGCAAGTCTTTGCCTCAGCATTATATGAGTTGTCACTCAACGTTCCTCCTAGCTCAGCTCTCCTACACCCCGCAGAGGGTAAGGTGATTTAAAAAACACCCAACACTGACATTCTTAACAGCATTGCAGCTCTACAGCCCCCAGCATTAACCCACCCTCCCTGGTAGTGGGATGCTGATGCCCATGGGAGCCAACCTGCCCTAATGAAATGTATGTCTAAGTGACCACAGTGATCCCTGGGCACCTGCACTACAAACAAATGCCCTAAGCTTGCAAGGAGGAACCCAAGGGCAAGTGCAGCTGGCTCCTGGGATAGCAAAGAGATGGTGATGCAGTACATGAGAGCTCCCACCACCCTGAGATGCCCATCACAACTGTGGAGCACCGTCCATGATGGGGCTGATGGTCCTTTAGCTGGACAAGCTTCAGAAGTACTTCATGGTGATGGCAAGCCTGACTTGGACATCAACCAGAGTCTCTAACCTCTAAGAAGCTTAGAGCTCCCTGTAGTCTTCTTAGGCTGGACTCTGCTGTCTTCAACTGCTAATGGTGTTTTCTACCTCCTACTGGTAAATCCAAGTTGATAAATCCAAGGAAGCACCAAGTTGTTTAGATGAACGAAGTGTCCCTTCTCCCTCCCACTTTACATTGTAGTAAAATTACATCCCATATCTTAAGTCAGTTTCAATGACTTCAGAAGGCCTATTTTACTACTTCATCTATCATTTCACATTTTTATCCCCAGTTTCACCACCCACATTCAAGCTGGTTTTCTCACACTCTCATTGAAATGGTTTCTTTCAGCAGATACAACATGTCTACCATCATCTGCCGGGTGGATGATTTGGTGCAAACATCCTGTGCTGCACTAAGTGCTCTCGGGAAGATTGGAAGTGCAAAAGTTTTGAGAAGGGGGATGGAGGGGGAAAAAGAGACTTGTTTATATCATAGAATCACAGAATGCCAGGTTGGAAGGGATCTCAAGGATCACCTGGTCCAACCTTTCCAGGTACTATTGTAGCTCATATGAGATGACCCAGCACCCTGGCAAGCTGAGACTTAAAGCTGCCCCATGTGAGGGAATCCACCACTTCCCTTGGAAGACTGTTCCTATGTTGGTCTGTCCTCATGGGGAAAAATTTACCTCTTGTCTCCAATCAGAATCTCCCCAGGAGCAACTTGTGCCCATCACCCCTTGTTTTTTCCATGTGACTTCTTGTAAATAGGGAGTCTCCACCTTCTTGGGAGCCACCCTTTAAAGACTGGAACATGGTGATAAGGTCTCCCTGGAGCTTTCTTTCCTCAAGGCTGAACAAACCCAGTTTTCTCTTTTTTAATATCACCAGATTTTATCATTCTGCAATTAAAAATGAGCAGCAGTTGGAAATTCAGCCTCTCATACACACCAGGCCATCCCTTCAGTGCTTTGGCAAGGGAACTAGGTATGTCCAAAAAAAAAAAAGCATGGAAATGGAAATGAGTTCTGCTTGATATGTTCATTACTTCTGAAGAGTAGCTTTGAAACCTTTCCATATCCCTCCCATATACAATACTATGTGATTAATTAAAGCAGAGTGCATTAAAATTAAAAAGCACCATATGCACACTTACATTTCAATGCACATGAGAAATTACTTCTATGCGAGAGAATGCCCTGAAAGCTCCTGATTCATTCAGGCTTTGAATCTGTGAACACTGATGAAAACTCCTCAGGCATTGGCCAACACTCTTCAGTCGCCCTTCTATGTATTTTAATGTTTTGGTTTTTAAATGATAATAATCAAGATTTGTAGCTTAACACAAAGAACCTCATGAAAAGATACTGTAAAATTACTGGGGTTTAGGTCAATCATGTGGCAATGAGTTATCAGAAAAAGCAAGCATCTAAGCTCTCAGCTGGCAGATAGGGCTTCATTACTGCACCCGTAGCTCCTAATTCCCTGCTAAAACCAGAATAAATGCTGGAGTGATGCTTCTGGAATGGGATGAGGCTGAAGACACAGCCCTCACCTGCTGTTTGTGACCATTGTATGGTCTCTCCAGCTTGGTCATCAGAGCATCTTGAAACCCACAAAGCATCTGCCATCCAACGACTGATGTCTGTCACTTCCTGGAAATCACACCAATTTACCAGGCAAGGATCTACTTTTGATTGCACTGTCTTCCCTCCCTCAGATCACTGAGCTTTTGTGAAAGCTGGTACATAACATGGAGATAACTGTCACCTGAACAGAAACTGTGGAGCAGCTTCCCCTGCAGCACCACTCCTGCACTGCCCCAAACGCAGCACCCGCCTAGCAGGGCTGCTGCTTTCTCCAGACTGGGTTGGTCAGGACCCACGCAGTGAAGTGCAGCACTTAGGGCATGATTTTGACATCACACAGGGCAGAAAGTCACTCCACTGGGATTCCCACAGCCCCAGGGTGGAGCCTCCAGTGGTTAGTTTAGAACTATGGGCTGTATCTCTTGCAAATTGTAGCAAACTGGCCATGCTGCATCAGAAGGGCCATGACTGACAACTTCAAAACTCCTTGTCGGTGGGAGAAGTATAAGAGTGTTGATTCTTCACCATAAGGGTAGGAAGGTGCTGGAACAGGCTGCCCAGGGAGGCTGTGGAAGCCCCTTCCCTGGAGGTGTTGAAGGGCAGGTTGGATGAGGCTTATGCAGCCTGGGCTGGTGGGAGGTGTCCCTGCCAAGTTGGAACCTGATGAGCTTTAAGGTCCCTTCCAACCTTCACCATTCTGTGATTCTATGATTGATAGAGAAAGGAAATGCAGTTGCTAGAAGGCATTGAGAAATAACTGCCTGCCCCTGTGATTACAAAGAATTAAAGGCAAGAAAAATGCCTTTGAAAGTAGTAAAATCAGATGTAACTTGAAGATCAATAGAAAGGTGAAGAATTAAATTAGAAAGACTGTGACACTAATGAAGGATAATAGTGTTTTCAGCTGCCAACAGTGAGAATGGAAGCTCTGGCATGCTGGTAACCAGATGCACAACATGAAAATCTAAACTTGCCACATGAATGTAACAGCAATCAAACTACTCTGAAAAATAAATTAATGTCAGAGGCAAAATAAATCAGAAGTGTTAATGAGGAAATTGGAGAAATTGAAGGAACTGGCTGCAAGACATTGATATTTCCCTTTTTTTGTTCAGAAGAGCAGTCTTGTAGGGACACAAAAAGCAAATAACACAGTGAAGTACATTACAGTAAAGCTAATTCATGCTACATTCTGTTGTATGGATTTTGACTATTGTAAATCTCCTTCTGTCCTTCCTAATAGTTACTTAATGGAAAACAGGGAGATGTAGAGATGTGCACTGCTGTCCTGTGTGTTTCTGCAGCACCCAGTGGCACCTGAGTGCCACGGAGCAACTCTCATTCAAACACAACAAAAAGAGTTTCTCTACTGAAGTGGGAATGGTCTTGTTCAATCCCACGTGGTATTTTTGCTTCTTCTGCTAAATAAATCTTAGAATATTTATGCTCTAGCAAAACCGTCCTCTTAAACACCTATGTAACTACACAAGTCAGCCTGCAGTTACTGACACACAGCTGGTATTTCCAGGGAAGAGACTCAGTGACTGAGACCAACCAAATAAAAGCACACATGTAAATAAAGCTGAATTCCATGGAAAAGCTGTCCAGAAACAGTATCTGATAAATGGAAGGTTTTTCTAGGATGGAATTCTCCTTCTGATAGCGGCCATGAGCCAACACCTCTTGACTGTAAGAGCAAGAATCACATGCTGTGTTGTTTTGCCTGGGTGCACCTTCTTATTTTTTCATGCTAATGGTTACCCCCTGGTTCTGAACCCCTTTGTGCTTTCTGCACAGTGCAGTGGTTGCAGTGCCCCCAGACTGAGTATGAACTGCATGGAAAAGCACTGCCTGTAATTGTCAAACCTCCCCCTCCTCTATCCTACTACATTGCTAAATTACTCCATTTTATGCACAAACTATCCAGCATGGTCCGTGTCAAATCAAGCACCAGCACAGCATACGATGCCTCTGTACACAGCAGCAGGAGCAAGAGAAGTTTTTCTTCTTTACTGAGCTAGCAAGCAATCCATTACCTGATTTTTTTATTCCTGTACAGTTTGTCAGGTCTCTCAAATTAAGTTTTACATCAGATGTTCAATTTTTGCACAGCAGACCAAACAACTGATCTGAAACATGGCTTTAATTAAAGTGCTCCAACATCTCATCTCTGTGCATGCAGAGTTCTTCTAACAAATAAGCAAATAAACAACAGAATCATTGAACAATATTGTTTGGAAAAGACCTTGAAGATCATCAAGTCCAACCACTAACCCAGAACCACCAAGGACACCACTAAATCATGTCCCTCAGCACCATCTCCAGGGCTTTAAACCCCTCCAGGGATGGGGACTCCACCCCTGCCCTGGGCAGCCTGGGCCAGGGCCTGGCAACCCTTTCCAGGAAGGAATTGTTCCCAAGATCCAATCTAAACCTCCCCTGAGCAACCTGAGGCCACTTCTTCTTGTTCTGTCAATTGTAACTTGGGAGAGAAGACAAACCCCCCTGGCTCCAACCTCCTCTCAGGCAGCTGCAGAGCCAACAGGTCTCCCCTCAGCCTCCTTTGCTCCAGGCTGGACACCCCCAACTCCCTCACGTGCTCCTGCTCACACTTGTGCTCCAGATCCTTCCCCAGCTCAGTTGCCCTTCTCTAAACACACTTCAGCCCCTCCATGTATTTCTCGTCATGAGGGGCCCAGAAATGAACCCAAGATTTAACGTTCTGAGCACATGGGTTGATCCCTGCCCTGGTCCTGCTGGCCACAGTATTTCTGACACAAGCCAGGATGCTGGTGGCCTTCATGCCCACCTGGGCACACTGGCTCATATTCAGCCACCACCAACAAAAAGCCTCAGAGTCCTTTTCCTCTGGGCACTTTCCATCTACTCTTCCCCAGGACTGGAGCATTGCCTGGGGTTGTTGTGACCCAAGTGCAGGACTCAGCACTTGGCCTTGTTGAACCTCATACAATTGTCCTCAGTCCATCAACCCAGCCTGTCCAGGTCCCTCTGCAGAGCTTTCCTACCCACAGGCAGATTCACAGTCACACCCAACTTGGTGTCAACTGCAAACTGCCTGAGGGAGCACTCAATCCCCTCTCAGACCACTGATGAAGGTATTAAAGAGAACTGGCCCAAGCACTGAGCCCTGGGGACACCACTGGTGACCAGACACCAGCTGGATTTGGCTCCGTTTACCACAACTCTTCGGACCCAACAATCCAGCCAGTTTTTTACCTAGCAAACTCTGCCCCCATTCAAGCCATGAACAACCAATTTCTCTTCAGGAGAACACTGGGAGGGACTGGACACTCAATCCGAGACAAAAGTGATGTGCTGAGGGAAAGAAGAGTCAAAAAAAAAAAAAAAAGAGTCACAAGACCACCAGCTAGGAATAAAGGAGAAGTGTGGAGCCAAGCTACAGACATCTGGACTGAGCTCTTCTTCCTAATGGGATCATCCTTCATGTCTTGGGTGAGTAAAACCCAACACTGCCAGCATTGCACTTGGAAGACAGTAGCTGCCTTCCTGCAAGGTAGAAAGCTCCTCACAGAACTATTTGGATCATTACAGCAAAATGCCTAAGGAGAAGGCAGTGCAGAATTAGCCCACTCCTAAATGAGTTGCTGGACATCTACTGCAGCCTGGGCAAGTCCCAGATGTCACAGACAGGTCCCCATTAGCACCAACAGGTTGCACACAGACACACCAGGAACTATGACACAGCTGCACACAACACTGCTTGGGTGCCCTGTTTGTACAGAGGAGTTAGAACTCACCTCAAATTATTAAAAAAGACTGAGCAAAGCTTCATGGCAAGCTTAGAGCAGATGAGAGTGCTACGAAAACTCCCCCCAGCTGGAATGTGCTGTGGAAGCATCCAGCTCATGCTCTTCAGAAGCTGGTCAATCTGCATTTAAAGTAGTTTCTATAGGTGAAAACTAGCCACAAACCCACGTCAAAACATCCAGCTGATTTCATCTAAGAAACAAAAATATTTAACCTAAACACTAGAGTTTTGACATGCATACTTTTTTTAAGTATCCAAACTTCTATTAACTGCAAGTCAAATGACACACACCTGAGGCACAAAGACGTGACTGCTCTTGGCAGAAGTACAAACGAGATGTGAGTTTGGGTGAAGAGAAAAGTCCTTCAGCAGACGAACAGAACAGAAACACAGAATGACCAATTCTTCATCTTCCACTGCTGAAAACAACAAAGGGTCTCAACAGGTCTCGAGTCTTGAGAAGCAACAGTTTAACAGATGTATTGGAGCAGAACTCTGTCATTCAGCACTGGGGAGCGTTAAGGGAGAAGCTACAATAACATATTAAGGGATCAGAAAGCAGGACCACAGAGAAAGATCTGCAGGGGTCAGAGTAGTTAGTTTATCAAAGGGAAGGTGAAAGGGAAACTTTGCTCACAGTTTTAAGAAGCTAAAAAGATAATGAAAATCTGCTCTAGCAAACACTCCAATCTCGAGATGAGCATCTATCAATTTCCAGGGGTTACAAGTGGAGAAGTGCCAGAATCACACAGGAAAAGAGAAACTCCTGAAGTAATGGTGTGGATAATTAATGACTGAAGAAAATTACCAAGGGTTCTCATGGATGCTCTGTTGCCAGAGGTCTTTATGACAAAAGTGTTTCTCTGAAGGAAATGTTCTAGTTCATCCTGAGTTATTGGGCCTGAATCAGCTCCAAGAAATCCCACAGGCTGGCTGCTCAAGCAAGATGGACCCCAGCACAAAACCAAAATCACATTTGCAATGCTGTTTTTTTCATAGACTCTTAGGGAGTAGACAGAAACACTGCAGGTATTAAATTTAATTACAACTAGACAAATAAATGTAAAGATGAAGACGCTTGTTAAGGCTACCAGCACAAAGAGCCCACAGCAAGCAGGACAACCTGCTTGTTGCTGCTGCAGGAGCCACATCACTCCTTTCTGAACAGGTTCAGAGAGGAGCATCTGGTGACAAATTTCTGCTCCTCAGAAAACATCTCTTCTCTTTCCAGAGGGTCAGGGAGCAGATCTGATCCAACCCAAGCAGCAAAAGTAGTTACCATGTTCAGACACACATGAGCTGCTAAAGTGTGCTCCTCTGCCACCACCTGCTTGTCTCCACCTCACCAAAACCCCTCTGTGGCACAAACAGGAGATGGGCTGAGACCTGGCATGGCTTGCTACGTAACCCTCCCAGCAGAGGCTGCACAATCGACCGTCACCAGCTCCATCCAACTCAGACTGCACTGCACTTAATTGATTCATTAAGGTAATCACTGCTGTCATAGCGTGTGCTCATTACAAACAACAACAAATTATTCAAAATATGTTTTCCCTTCTGAACAACTGTACCAAATATATTAATCAAAAGTTGGTTGGCTCTTTCAGTCACTCACGTTCTGTGTGCCATTTCCATAATAAAAAACAAATGAACAAGCAACTTGCCATCCTTCAGCTGCTTCGTTTGTCCATGGTGAGTTCTAAAATTTGTACATTAAACAGGCAGTGATGCTCCTGATTTATAGGAGGAAGGTTTTGACCAAAACCATAATTCATCCACAGGCAAATCTCCTTTATAGCCAACAACTTGTCAGTTTGCAAAACTTCTGCCAAGGGCTGTTATTGATGGTAGAAGGCAAAACTGGTAAGGAGAAGCCAAAATGTTCATTTTACACACACACAAATTTAAAAAAATAAACTACCAGCCATAACAAAATTATGATCTAAGAGTGAAAAATGCCTATATATGAACTTGATCTACATTCAAAAAGCACTTTTTGCCCAAAAGAAGCACCCCATGCCCCACATCTTGCCTGGTAGGTGCAAAATTAGTACGAGTTACATAGATTTGTTGATACTTCACCCCGAATTTGGTACCTTCTGTTAGCAGAGCAGATGCTCAGGGTCTGCAGAGCAGAAGCAATGAAACAGTGCCAGGGCTGCTCACACCAGAGCAGCTGGGATCAATTCCCATCATGTCAACTGTGTGCTCCTGGCAGCTTATGTGCCACCATCCAGGTCTCCAAGTGCATGGCAGCCTTCTCATTTAAACCCCACCCCAGGGATCCAGCTAGTGACCCACAGAAATGTCTTCACTGACAGGGAGTCCCTCTGTTCTGAAGACTGGCAAAGTAGAGGAACTTTGTGAGTGACAAGTCCCTCTAGAGAGGGAATACTCATTCTTTGCAGAATTAAGTCAATGCTTTATTGATTTCTTACTGTGGTATTATTGGTGGTTTCTCAGAAATGGACTCAGGGCAGGGGATGCTGCTGGAGCCCCTCAGGACACAGCAGTTTGCTCCAGGTGTTCATGGCTCACCTTACACCATCCTTCATCAGCCAGAACCATCCACCTTCAGTGCAAAGGTGACATCATTTGGTTCCCCAGGAAGGACATCCTTTGTATTCCCCCAGAATACAATTTTCCAAACACCTTTGACCTCACCAGCTGCACAAACAAGAAGAGACTGTTGTGTCATCTCAGGTAGACCAGTGTACGTGGTCCTCTGGGCTTCTGAGGCTCTCCTGGACATCCCAGGGAATAAGATGGTGCAGTCCAGCAGCCTCATGATATTCACATGTCTTGCTGTCCTGCAAGGTTCATACCTGCAGACTGGAAGAGGGACTTTCTGTAAGGCCATGAGGCAATAAGACAAGAGGTTATGGTGCTGAACTGGAGGAGAGGAGATTTAGGTTAGACATTAGGAAGAAATTCTTCATTGTGAGGGTGAATCCCAGGTTACCCAGGGAAGCTGTGGCTGCCCCATCCCTGGCAGTGTTGAAGGGCAGGTTGGATGGGGCTTGGAGCAGCCTGGTCTGGTGGGAGGTGTCCCTGCCCATGCAGGGGGCTGGATCTGGATGATATTTAAGGTCCCTTCCAACCCAAACCAATCAGGGGTTCTATGATAGCAGGAGAGCCAAGGGCTGGTGTGTTCCCACCCACCTCAGGGCTGGCACTGCCCATCAGCACCAAGCAAGCACACTGGCTGCATGCCTGCCCACACAGAGTTGCACTTTTGTGCTTTAAATGATGTTATGTTTCCATTTTCCCAATTTCTGAGACAATCTACAGAGCAGCAGAGTTGGAGGGAGAGAAGAGTCAAGAGGGTGAGCGTGAAAGTATTGCAATAAAGAGGGATGAAACGGAGGATAAAGGAGACAGCCTGATGTGATAGATTGGCTGCCCTATCAGTGATGAGAGCTTTTCTGCACATCATCAGAGTTCCTGCCTTGAAGACTGATTGTCCAATTCATCTTTGTGGGAGCACCACTGAGGCTCCAGGGAAGAGGAGAGCTGGCTGGGAGCAGCCAGGCACAGGTCAGGAAATAACAGGTTTGTCCTCCTGGCACCCGTGATGTTTGCTGGCAAATGGGTAGATTTTCTCCTACCACATCATCATCCTCTCACTTCTAATAAGCTAATCACTGGAGGGGAATTAATTACAGGCAGAAGCAGGGCAATGCTAACAGGTAATTCCATTAGTAACACTGCTAAATGCACAGCCCTGGGGCAGCTGGTGCTGGCTGGGAGAGGCTCCCTGTCCTAAAGGCTGGAAAACAGCCTGGCCTGGCACACAGCTGGTTCCCTCCACTGCAGGATTTCTTTGGCTTTTAAGGCAATTTCTTGGTTATTTTACAGGGTTATCTCTGAAGCAGCAGATCTGAACTCTATTAACTCCACACCTGACACATGGTTTATAAAGGACCCTGAAAGCTTCATCCTTTCATGTTGAGTGTTTCCTAGGAGAAAGAAACACCCAAAGAACTGGAACTCATGAAATTATTCATTGAATTCCAGACTGGTTTGGGTTGGAAGGGACCTTAAGGATCATCCAGTCCCATCCCCTGCCATGGGCAGGGACACCTCCCACCAGCCCAGGCTGCTCCAAGCCCCATCCAACCTGCCCTTCAACACTGCCAGGGATGGGGCAGCCACAGCTTCCCTGGGCAACCTGGGCCAGTGTCTCACCACCCTCCCAGCAAAGAATTTCTTCCTAATGTCTCACCTAAATCTCCCCCCTCCTTCATTTTTAATCCATCAGCCCTTGTCCTCTCACTACAACCCCATGTAAAAATGATGAGCCTTTCTGGTATTTGAAACTTATAAATTAAAACATCAAGACATGAGGAACATCATTCCAAGACTGCTCATACTGTTCAAAGGAAGAGAGTAACAAAGTAGCAAAGACTTGTTCAAGTTTTCTTTTTTTCCAGGGTAATCCGAAGAAATCCTCCCCTACCAGCAGGGCATTGATGTTACCAGACAAGGTTAAACAAAACACCAGGTAGGTTAAATCTTCCTGTGGAGCACCTCGACAGAGCCCAGTTAGGGAAGGAGGTAAGTCCAGGGCAAGTGCGTGGAGACTTCCCTGGGAAACCCTCCTACATTTAGCAATGTAGGGCAAGTAGCAGTTCTTAGATCAGCACATACCTCTCTATTCTTTGCCCCCTAAAAAAAATGCCATCACCCTGGGCAAGCAACAGGTTAGTGAAGAAAAGCACTGGAGGTTTCTATGACAGGTTTGCAGTTTCCCCTTGTTGCACCAGATCAGAAAGGAAGGAGCAGGTTCACAGTCACCGAGGCCCTTTCTTAGGGGAGAGAGAAAATATAAAAGGTTTAATGTCACTTTAAAAATTAGAATTTAGCTGGTCTCACTTTAGGAAAACAGTTGAAACCTTGATTTAAATAGTGAAAATTATGCAAGTTCCAAAAAGATTTGCTGCGAGTCTTTTCAATAAGAAGGAAGAGTTAGAAAATATAAGTTATTTGGACTTTCAAGCCTCTTTCAAAAACACTATGGAAAAACTTCATTAAAAAAATTTCAGAGGGCAGAATGAAGCTGTGCTGTGGTTAGAATCTAGTTAAGACAGGAAAAAAAAGAGTAGGAGTGAGCAGCTGATATTCAACAAGGCAGGCAGAAATGTTTCCCAGAACAAGCACTAGCATTTAATATGCAATTGGTTTGGAAAAACGTTTTAAAGATAAATGTGTGTCTGAGCAGAAATAATGTATCTATTTTCCTTGTCAAACTGACACATCAACATTAACTTTCCCTGCTCAGATGTGGTGAAGAAAATGTTCTCAGTTTTTTGACCACAGAAAGAGAGAAGAAAGCACACTTGTACCAAGTTTTTCTTTCGTGTATTAATACGCAGGACCAAAAAATAAAGAAAAATAACAACCCAAAATGCCCAAAAAACAACAAAGCAAAACCAGAGCAGTCACCTCCTCTTTGAGAGCCCATCTCCTGGCAGGCATGTCACACGCTACCTGGGGCTGTATTTCCTGCCCTCTGTGTTGATTTCTTTTCTCCCTTTTCCTCCTTCTCAGTGTTCCTTCTCTTTGCTTTCTTGCACCGTGCTTTCATCTCCTCCCTATTTTGCCAGTTTGCTCAAAAATATTCTCCTCTCTCAGCCAAACAAGCAGGAAGGCAAGAGCAAAAAAGGAGCTGCTTGTGGCAAGAGCCGGAAGAGTGACTGCACAAGAGGTGCTGCCACTGTGACAAAACACATGCTTTGCTATGGGTCTGTCCCTCTGCTACTTCACACCTTGTGGAACAGGAGAGCACTTCAAATAAATTAATAATAAATAATAAAAATAATAACAATAACAATAATAATAATAATAATAATAACAACCCAAGTGTTCTTGTTGTTCAGTAAGAATTAGCACAGAAATTTTGCAGTGGCCACCAGGATGACAGTCCTGCTAAGAGCTGCCTTCACAGCACCAGGTGAGCCTGCTGGAAGAATGTCTTTGGCTTGTGAGATATACACCAGGTTCAGGACTATTTAAAGGAAATGTTCAGCCTCCAGAAAAATATTGGCTGACTTGGAGAGGGGAACAGCACCAGCCACAGGGTAGGAAGCAATCTGCTCCTCCAGCCAGCACTGGGCAGAGGGCCATGGCACAGTTTTGTTCCCCCATGTTATTATTCTCACTGGGGAGAAGTTTGTGGCCATCAGTGCTCATTAAGCTATTACATTAATAATAGCTTTTAGCAGGAGGGTTCTTGAGTGACTTTTGAGCCCTTTCCAACTACAAATTGTCTAATTGTCTGCTGTTTCAGTTGAAGAAACCATTCTTTTCTCTATTACTCTCAAATTATTATGTTTTATTATCATGGGAAACCTCCCACCATGCTGGTGAGAAAGGAAAAAAAAAAAAAAAGGCTTTTTAAAGAAGATATCAAGTCTAATAATTAACTTCTGAACATCACCAGCTTGGGCTGATTCACAGCATACTCCGATTCACTTGTACCTCCTCTTACCTTTCTCCTCAAACCTTTGAGCAGGTAAGCAGGGAAAATTCAGCTCTGAGGTTTTTAGATATCATTTGATAGAAGCAGCTGAGGAGGCATCTGACACCAGGGCATTTTCTCAAGTTTCCATGAGCAGCAGCCCTGCATCTCCAGTCCTGTCCATCAACGACACGTTCCATCAGAGAAAGGAGCTTGTCCTGCAAGTCATAACTCATCAGATAAAACAGTCCTTTAGGATCAAAATGAAATTTAGACCTGGCAGGCACATTTGAAACCTCTCTCTTCAATAGGAGAAAGACTACCTGTGCAGAACTATTGCCTGAAACAAGAAATGAGTGTCCTATCTCACTCTACTGGGAGGCAACGTGTCACAGAGCAGGGAGCTCCTGAATGGGGTTTTGTTCTGAATGAACACTGGAATTTTCTCCTCTTACAGACTCCCTACCACAGCCCAGCTTCCCTCCACCAGGCATGTATTTACTCAGCCATGTGAAAATCCAGTAACTGTGTCTGTGCTGTTGCCCAGCCCGTGGAGCCAGAGTCCCTCCAGCCCAGCCTGGAGCTGTGAGCTCATCAGAAGGAGGTGACTTTACCACAGACAAGGGAAAAGCAAAAAACAACACCCTTTGTCCAAGTACAGACAGTGGTGGGTCAAGCAAGAGCTTCCAGCTCTCTCTGCTCCTGCTGCTTTAGGAAATATCCACAGCAGCTCCCAGACAGTGCTAGAGCCAAGAAGAGAAAGGATTTCCCTGAGATTTTCAGCCCAGACTGTCTAGAGTCCATGCACTTTAGTCCCAAAACGCTGCCCTTCTCCCACCACTCTCCCCCAAGCATACCCAGCCTGTTTTCATGGGAAAAATCAGCCAAGCAAGGATCTCTGGGTGTAGTTTGTCACTTCAATCAACAGTGCAAGTTCAGTTTGTGGCATCTAAAATGGCAAAAATATTAATAATAGTACAACAGGAAGCACTAGAGCTGACATTTAATAGAGTTTCATTGATGCTAAAGCCCATGGGGAGAAAAGCATTGAGCTTCAGAAGGGGTAGGAGCAGTGCTCACTGGAAGAAAGGCTTGAAGGTCTTCACCCTGGAAAATAACAACAACAAAAAAAAAAGACAACAACAAAAGAAAAAAGGTCCCACTTCCTAGGAGTTCTGTTCCTACAGAACAAACAAAAAAATGAAGGACCAAAGAAGTGTAATGCTATTGAGGATGCAGTTTCAAAATGGTGAGGAGTCCAAAAGCCATAATATATTCTGGCTGGAAAACAAATTGTCTCTGCAGTATTACAGGATTTAAAATGAGCAGATTTTGTCAGTGGGTTTAGCGTGATGAATCAGGTAAATTGGAAGCTGAATCATCACTATATCCCCAGGCATCTGCAGTGAAATAGAAAACAAAGGAAAATAAAAAATTAGAGAAGCACCTCGAGGATGTTAAAAAAAAATAATCACAGACACAGGGAATATTGAGCGGGGGAAAAATAACACTGCTGTGGAATGTTTACATCAGGTTTTTTAATGACAGGTGGTAGCTGGGAGCTGCGAAGAGGTATGGCAGGGGGGTATCTGAACATCTCAGAGCACAGGATGAACCCAGTGAGACTCGGACCCCTACAGAGCAGAGCCAAGGGAAAAAAGGAAGAAGAGAAAGGACCTCTCGGTAAGGGATCAGATGGACATAAGAAACCAAGCTCTCCAGAAATGCTGGAAAAGAGCCTTGAACCTTCCTCTGTCTCGAGAACACAACTCTTCTGCCCCAGTAGCTCCCCCAGCTCCTGTGTGGGTGGTTCTCCTGCAGCCTGGTCCACCCGTGCCCGTCCCTGCTGAGAACATGTCCCGCATCTCGCAGTTGAAGCCCAGCTGCTGCCAAGCTGAAAACAAACCAAGCCTGGGCTTGTTCCAGTTGACGTAGCAGAGGGAAAGCAGAAAAGAAACTTGCTCAGATCTGCTACCTTTGAACACCAGCTTCAGTGCCACCCTGAGAACACGATCCGAGATCGCGGCTGCACGAGGGAAGCCAAGGAAGCTGGAAGCCCAAGCAGAGCTCTCCTTCTGCTGGGCACTGGGACAGGCTGAGGAGGGGGACAGGGGACGTGTCCTCCACCCACAGCCACCAGCCAGGCAAACTGCATGTGGCCACGGCCAGACAGCAAAGCCTCCTCAGCACTTGGGTTTCAAACTTCTCCTGAGAAGCCTTTCAACCTTCAGCCAAGCACCAGCTCATTAGCAGTAGGTCAAAGCCACATGGTATTTAACTTTGGATTAAATATCACTCTCATTCTCCCCGGGAAGCCAGGGCATTAACATATGTCTGGTCGTGTATTTTCCCTTCCTGCTACATCTGATTAATTATGCCTCTTTCCAAAATTTTTTCTTAGATTTTATGTGAAATGAAAACCCGTGTCAAGGGGGAGAGGACAAGCCTGGAGATAGAGATGGCAGCAGGGGGAAAATAATTCTTCTCTCTCCCCAGAGCTCTGCCCTCTATTTAGACATCAGAGAAAGCAAGGGAGGGATTTGCTCTGGGTTGAAAATACTTTTCATTTCCCTAATGACTGCACTGATTGCAAGGGCTCGTTAACACTGATGCAGCCAAACCCCACAGGCCACTGGGGCTGGTCCAGTCCCCAGAGCCACCACAGGGGTGACGTGTGTGCCATCCTGCTGCAAACACAGGTACCTACAGGCACCTCTGCTTCAGATCAGGAAAATCACTTCCCAATTTCTGCATTTTCCATATTTGCTGCTTCTTTTTACATTTTGCAATAAATATGGTCCAGCTTGGTGACATAATATCCCAGAGCTTTCAGAGCAAACTGTGATCGTCCTTCTAGCACAGAAACAGTAAAGCTCTCTTCTGTTATTTTGAAAGCATTTGGACTAATGTTTCAACATTACAAACATTGATTTTTTTTTTCTTCCAGAAAGCTAACAGTGTTATGGATGCAGCAGCTGATGTTCAGACGTGACACATGAACGGTCAACTTGATCAGAAGTTATAACCTCAGATTTTGAGGTGCCTCTTCATGGAAACTTGTTGAATGATACAACTTACCACTGAATTATTTTCATGATACCTATAGAAGAAGACTGGTGTGTTCAGGAATAGCTGAGTGGAGCTTTGTAGAATATTCCACAGATCATCCAAAAAGCACCTGAAGCTGGAGATGTTTGTTTTCATGTTAAAGTGATAAAAAGAGAGAGAGAGAGAGAAGGCAAACTGCACCTGGGAGAAACAAAAAACACAAAGCCAAGCAATGTCAGGGAGGTTGAGAGCAGCCACCAGCCATCCCCAAACTCACTCCCAGCTGCTCACACACAAACTGCTTCTGCATTTGTATCCCTGGGAGGCTGCAGGGGTTTTGCATCCACACAGTGCCAGTCCCTGGGGAGGGATGCTCCTCCCAGTGCCACCCAGCACGGAGAGCCTGCCATGAGAACGCCTTGCTCTCCCTCCTGAGTGGCAGACACAGAGTGCAGGGGCTGTGTCTGGAAAAGAGGAAAAAAAACCAAAACCAAACCACAAGTGGAGCTGGAAAAGAACACAAGAAAGTAGAATCTGTAACAGATAAGATTAGAATCATAGAGTCAGAATATGCTGAGTTGGAAGGGACCCATCAGGATCCAACTCCTGTCCCTGTGTAGGGCACCCCAAGAATCACCCCATGTGCCTGAGAGCATCATCCAAACACTTCTTGAACTCAGGCAGCCTTGGTGCTGTGACGACTGCCCTGTATATAATAGTAACATATTACTATTACTAATCTATTACTAAAATATTACTACATAACAATATCAGTTGGATCCCTGTCAGTATGTTTACATGCAGATGCCTTCAGAGTTCATACCTGTAGTTTGTGTTATTGGCTAAGCAAAGAGGCAGAAAAGGCAGCTGGCACTAAATCATAAAAATACCATCTGCCCAAATCATGACAGGCAAGTCTTTAACCATCAAGAGTGAGTGGCAACTTACACAGCTCCAGAGCCTTCTCCCCACCAGTCCTGCTCTGCAGCACACCCTGCACAGCCTCACCTGCCCCCAGCAGGCTGGGCTGCCACCTGCATCACCCTGCTGCTGATGCTGGTCCTGCTGCTGGAGTGTCCCAAGGCAAAGGTGGAAACCAGGACGGGCTCCTCTGCTGCCCCTTCAGGAGCTCAGCCCTCCACACACACAGCCCCCTCCTGAGGCACAGGGGTGCCCTGCCCGTGGGCATCCAGGGTTTCACAGAGAAAGGAGTTTCATGGAAAAGAAGGATTTGTGTCACAGGGCTTCTGGCTGCAGGAAACAGGAAACTTTTATATCAAGGCTACCACAAAATCCAACTACACTTCAGGCTTCAACAGCACCCAAGACTGTCAAAGTTTTCCTTTTAATTCTGACTGTGAACAATCCTGGAAGGTCTCCGATTATATTAATGGTTCTCATCTATCACTAAAACACAGAACCACTTGCTGTCATCTCTGTGATCAGGAGGTAAATGATCCTGACAAAACAACTTTACTTTTGATGTCTTTCTAATAATTTTGTTATTATTGAGTTCTGGTTTCAGAGATAACTCTGTGATTTACAAATTATTGTTCTGGTTAGGGAATATTAACTTAAGCAGCAACCAACATAATTAAATCTGTGGTGGTGTGCACGTGTACACACGTATCATTTTATAAACACACAAGTCACAGGTAGTGAGGAGTTTGTCAAAGAAAATGTACCTTTTTTTTTTCCCTCCTCCCTCTGAACTTGGCATTTCTGCAGGAGTTTACAGGGGTAGAGACTGAAATCCTCTCTCCCCCAGCATCTGGGCACAGGCAATGCCTAAGCAAACACTGAGGAATCTTTGGGGTTTTTTTCCCCAGCTATTAAAAGTTCCATGTGCAGAAAGCCAAAACCCAGCCCCTCTCTAGCTAAAAATGGAGTTTGGGGCCCCCTCAACAGCCCAGGCTCCAGCATATTATGGTACAACTGGGAGAAGTCCCTTCCTCCCATAACTCCTTTTTTCCTTTTCACTCATGTTTCCTGAACTCAGGGAAAGCCCTGACTCCTGAACTCCCTGGGGGTTCCATCAGCACACATTTGCTCACTACTGTCAATCCTGCCACAGGAATCACAAGCTCTTGTGGAACATGGAAGGATGGACCAGCTGGATCCTATACCTAGATCCCTCCTCCCAGCTGTGCTGGAAATCCTTGGCAGAAGGAAACACACAGGCAAGCAAAGACAGGACTCTGCTTCAGCAACACCTTTGTTACCAAGACACAAAAGTGGATCCTCTTGCTGCCTCCTCTCCAAGCCCTACATCCCTCAACAGCTCCAGACAACTCGAGCAGCCCTTGAAATACCTGGGGTGCCTTTCTCACCTGGCTCTGGAGGTGGGTCATCCCTGCTGCTGCCTTCCCACTGCTTGTGCACCGGGGAGCCAGCCAAACCTCTCCCTTGGAACCCACAGTGTGGTGGGCACCCCTGTTTCTCAGAAACAAGTGATTTTTGAAGGGCTAAAGCAGGCAGGAGAGCTGAACACGTGCCCAGCCTGACTCAGAGCAGGTGCTTCTGTGTCACACGTACAAGGGGCAGCAGTGGGAGCTGTGTTACCTGTGGTAGCTCCAAGACTAAGACAAATGATCTCATCAAAGCATGACTGACTTATACAGCAAGACATACCATGGGAGAGGGAAATATATCTTGGTTTGTGGCAGAACTATTCTGGGGGTCATTGATAGGGTTTTGTCACACTGAGGACCAAGAAGCTTTCCAGAAATAACCAGTCCTTCCCATTCCCAAACCCATCAAACTCTGCACCCTTGGAAAATATCTGTGTAATATAGTGTTGGTTTTCCTTGCATTCATGAATCATACATATACTATAGGCAACAAGGAACCTTCTTTTCACCTTTTTTGATGGCAGTAAAACGTTTAGGACTGCCAGCAAACCTGGCAGGTCAGGAAAATCTGCCTGCCCAGCACAGAGGGACCCACTGCTCCCACTCACCCTTTCCTGGGGGATCCTCTCCTTCCTGGTCTCAGTGGGGTGGGGAATTCCTGGCAGCTCCAGCAGTCCAGCCCCTCCATGGCTACACTGATTCTGGTCAGGTTTCTGCAAGAAAGGGGATGAAGTACTTGCTGATGAGCTTGTTACAGTGTCCTCTGATGAGCTCAGCAAAGAGCAGCCAAGAGATGTGGGGTCGTGGGACAGCTCTGGAGCACCCCACTTATGAAAGTAGCAGGTTCTTTAGTTTAATCCTTGGCTTGCAGTGAGATCTCCCCCTCTTCACTTTTTTTGCTTCTACCTGCCAGTTCCTGCCCAAACAGCTCATCCTGACCCAGGAAACCTTCTCCCAAGCTCAAACTCTCTCTCTCCCAGAGAGCAATTGGATTTTTCACTCTCATCTCCTGATTTACTTCGTATCCCCTTTAAGACCAGTCATGCTTCATGCAATGATCTCTGCATTTAAATGATCACTTATCTCAACCTAATGCAATCTGCAGAGATAACTCATTTTAAAAGCCTGCTATTTTCATAGCACTCTCTGAAGCCAAGTGGCTTAAGACAGAAAGAAAACTGTCACCGTAACTTTTTTGTGTCACTTCTGAAGTTTCTGCATTCATTTTTTTTCAGTTAAAAAAATATAAAATAAAATAAATAAATGCTGTTGTGACCTTAATGCAGATTTCTGATGAGATGCTTTCACTAGAGAGATAAACGTAGGTGCTCATATGGTTTTGCTGTTTACCTGGAAGTCAAGATTAATTACTCCTCTGGAGCAACCACACCAAGAAGTCCATCAGCAACAATAATCCAATGGCTGCAGCACCTCTGTGGGAAGACACTGACAGATTTTCCTGGATATTATCTGTTTAAGAGCCTAAGCAGCAGCAAACACTGAGAATTCTGCAGATTTATTATGCATTTGGCTGCAGAGCACATCATGCTGGGCAAGGCAGCCCTGAGAAACCAGTGGCCTCCTGGTGCTCTCTGCACAGCAGGAGGAGCTGCTGTGGATGAGCTGTGTGACAGTTTAATAAAAATAAACCTCACACCTGGAGGAGGAATGTAAATGTTATTATCTCATCACACAAACAGTTTTCAAAACTTTCTGTCAACAGCGTCAATTCTAACGACATCTTGAGGCTGAGGAACAGCAAAGAGTGACATGATGGGCTGTTCTCATTAAATAAATAAATACATACATAAATAAATAAGAAAAAAGGCAAATCTCCATTGTGCAATGGAAGAACCACTTCCTGAGCCACTCCTGCTGATCCAGGGCTGGTCTCAGCAGTGCTGGGGACCCACATCCATAGAGAACCTTCCCCTGCAGGCAGCAGAGAGGGTGTCCTGGCTGCACCTGCACCAGGTGTCCCAGCACTGGCTGTCCCTGCCCTGGAGAGGACACCCGGGGTGAGCAGAAGGTACAGCCAGGGAAATGCATTAGCACACTGGGCTGAAAAACAAATTAATTCATAGTTACAGGAGAAAAAAAAAAAAAAAAAAAAAGAAAAGAAAAAAACAGCAGAAAAACCAAGCAATCCCTCCTGTTTTTCAAGGCTCTTGAACACGGTGTCACCCAGCTGCTCCTCAGCACATCCCAGGGCCAGGTTCCTCCAGGAAGGTGGTGATTCCCTTTCTCAGCTCTCCTGGACCTCCCACCTAACCATGGGCTGAGAGATAGAGAACCCATAAGGCTGCAGAAGAGTCCTTGGTCCCAAACCCCAGTTCCCAGACACTCGGGGAGCAGAGACACCATGGGCACACCCCAGTGTGGGTGCCATGGGGACAGCCCCACGGGCTGGGCTGGCAGGGACTCTGGGATGGTACAGCAAAAATGGACATGGACCAGGCTTCTGCTGGTGGAAAGATAACTTCTTCCATACATTTTCCTGAAATTAGGACCACTCTGCCCTATAGAAAAAGTAAGGGAAAAAAAAAATAATAAGAACTTCATCTTTTCATGGACAGAGAAGCAACCTCATTATTGCAGGCTATTATAACTTCAAGGTTCCTATCAAAAACTTCTCTAAGGGAGATAAATATCACATTAAACTAGTCTCACAGCCCCGGAACTGCACTTTAAAATCACCCTGGAGGTCAGAAACTTAGACAGTTATCTCTGCATCACAGGAGGCTGTGAACCTGTGAACTCCTGTGAACCTCAGTACCAAGAAGGAACAGCCATTCCATTTGGGGTTGGGATGTGGCTTCAAGGCAGACACATTTTAGCAGTAGATCTTGGTGCAGTAGAACTTCTGAGAGATGGTGGGTGGGCTGCTGCTGCAGACAGCAGATTCAGGGTCACACCTGGGGTTTTTTTAATGTGAATCTTGCTGGAGTTTCATATTGATCATAAGTGCATGTATCAGAAACAGTTTCTCTTTGTGGGAGGTTTAAAGGTGCCTTGGTTTCTACCCCACCTGTAATAAGCCACATTAGACCAAATCCATCCATCTCTCCATGCATGGTGAGCATCTAGAGACAAGAGGAGGCTGAAGACTAAAGCACAGTGGGGCTTCTTCTTCAATAAAAACTTTGCAATAGGTAGATTTACTTTTGCAAGAACCATCTAAGCCAACTAGTATTTAAAAGATTCAGGGGTTAATATTTGCTAAAGACAGTGACAGAAAACCTTGGTCCAGCTGGTTTCTCCTGAACCCAAGCATAATTCTTCCAATTGCACCATGAAGCCCCTTTCTGCTGATTTCCCTTGCCTGGAGCAGCTCCAGAGCTAAGAACACTTCTGCCAGAAATTCTGTTCCTTTGGAGTCAGTTGTTGTCAGCTCACAGCACTGGTTCTGGTGACATAATGCAAACACAACGACCTCTTACCTTCCCCTGTGCCGAGAGCAGAGAAATTCCCCTTCTGGTTGTGTAGCCTGCCAGGCAAGGGATTCCAATCACGGCTTTGCGATTTGTAAGGAGTAATTGGAAAGACAATCGTTCCTGCTTTTAGCTCCTAATTATCACACACTCTTTGTCGTACAGGTTCCTGGTGAAATACCAGGGCACCCTCTTCTGCAAAAACAGGACATTTACACCACCCTAAAGAGCTTCAAAGCAACCAGGTTTCCTTAGAAGTACAGGACCCTTCTTTTGAAGCCAGAGATGCACAGTTCATCCATTTATTTCTCCAATATCTAATTGTCCAAGACAGCAGGAGTATCTGCACGGATCCTGTGAGAGAGGTTCTGCAGCATCACAATGCAGAGAAAAAAAGCCCTGTGGAAAAGTATTGGCAACCAGGTATGAGCAGCAGCCTGCTAGACACTAATTAATTAATGCTTTCAGAAGAAGGAAGTAATTGCCCTGTGCAGATCCATGGCAGTCAGACTTCCTCTAATATCCAATTATTTCCCTGTTTTGCTAAAGATCACAGGACAGAGCCTGGAGCTCTGCCTTCTCATTTCTGATGGGTGATTTTTTTTTCTTCACTGAAACCATGTCCCATCTTTCAAGGCTGACAGGGGCAAGCTCAAAGCATCCCCAGGTGCCAGGGTGGTCACAGGAGGGAGTGAGCAAGTGTTCCCTCTTTCATCCTGTAACTCAGATTTAAGCATGAGCTCACTGTGATATGAGTTTCCCTTCAGTGCTTGCAGTCTGAGGGCCAGGAGCATTGGCAGTCCACACCAGCAGGAGATAGTAGGAGCAACACAACATTTCAACCGTTATTAACCATATGATTAACATATTGACCAACTAATTTGTTTAAAACCTGACGGCATCCCACCCAGAGACCTGCTGGCCAGAACATGCCACCACTGTCCCAGTGGGAGAGGTGTCCTGTCCCCCCAGCCCTGCCCTCCCCCTTGCCCCAAGCACAGGGGCAGGAGGGATACAAGGATATGTGACCAGTTCATCCCCCCCAAGCACACACTGCACTTTGCCAGGGGTGCCCATCACACCCAGGTTACATGTGTCAAAGCAGATGGCATGGCAGTGCCCAAAGACATCCCAATTTAAATATTCTTCCTTTATTAATCCATGCCTTCATGCCAACAGCACCCCGTGTCATCTCAACAAAGATAACAGAAAGCTCAGCAAACAGATTTGCAGCAATTAAATCTCTTAACACTGGCAATTATTTTACATTTCTTACCTAGGGAAATGTCTTTTTTGACCACTCTAGCACCTGCTGTCTTATCAGATGGCCCTGTAATGAGAGTGGGAAAACATTGTTACATAAGAAAGTAAAAAACTATAATCTACATTGATTATTTACTGATTGTGCTTTCCATCTGTAGTAGATACTGAAAATACACACACACCAGGACGAGAAAAGCAGCAAGCAGGATCAGAGTTATAAGGTACTTAACAAAATGGTGATGAGCAGCAATGCTGCCCTGACTCAAGTATCCAAGCCAGATTTTGTTCTTTTATGAATCTTCTCCTGCAAACATGAAGACATAAATCACTACAAGTTTCAGCCAACAAAGCACAGACCCTGAGGGGCCTGGTAGGAGCTCCTGATCTCCATCCCACTCTGCTCCCAGCAGGTCCCCACCACAGGTTGCTCAGGGGTGTGTCCAGGGGGAATTGAGCATCTCCAAGGATGGAGACCCACAACCTCTCCAGCCCCATCCTTGTTTCAGGAGCTGAAGAGCCTCAAAGAAATTGATTCCAAGTACTGAATAGATTGACCCTACAGTGGGATGGCCCCATGATATCCCACCCCAAAGTCTGTGGGACCAGGATCTTAAGTGAATCTTTCTCTCCATACCTCCACAACCCAGAAATAACAGGAGCAGTATGCTGGTTTAGGATTTTCTCTTCCATTTTAAAGTTACCTCTAAATTGTGACCTTGAACACCAAGACTTTGCCTAAAGCAAGGTTTTATTGCCATGTTATCAACTCCAGAAAATAAAGCCCTCACATTATAAAAAGAAACAGACCTTTAATTAACTGTAATGATAGTTCTGGGTACCATTATCACACATTTTATCTACAATAAAAAGCTTTTAAAAGAGTTGACAGCAAGTTCAGCCCATATTTCTAGCTCCTTTCCAGCACCCAAACTAAAGGAAGGAGCCAAGATCCCAGCTTTTCTGCAGAAAGCAAAGTTCAGACATTGGATTATGGCTTTAAACAGGAAGAGGGGAGATTTAGACATCAGGAAGAAGTTCTTTGCTGTGAGGGTGGTGAGACCCTGGCCCAGGATGCCCAGAGAAGCTGTGGCTGCCCCATCCCTGGCAGTGTTGAAGGGCAGGTTGGATGGGGCTTGGAGCAGCCTGGGCTGGTGGGAGGTGTCCCTGCCCATGCAGGGGGGTTGGGACTAGCTGGTCTTTGAGGTCCCTTCCAACCCAAAGTGGTCTGGGATTGCCTGTTCTCAGAGGGCTGAGGGGTTGCACTGTCAGTGCTGTGTCAGACCCTCACAGACCTGAGGGCTGGTGTGATAAGATGGGCAGCTCCATGGAAAAACTTCCAGAAGGCATGGAAGAGTTTGTCCAAAGGATCAAAAAAACTCACCAACACCCCAAAAGCCCACGATAAGCATTTCCCTCAGTATCCTGAAGACAAAACAGCTCTGGGAAGGGCAGCCCCAGGCAATCCTCTCTCCTGTTCTCATCTCTGTTCTGTTTTCTCTTCAAGATTTTACAACCATTCCCTGCTTTTACCTCCTGTCCCTCTGGTACAAAAGGCTAGGCAAGAAGTCCCATCTAACACCACTCCAGTTGCAGCCTGAGGCGGAACAGGCAAACCTCCCGAAAAAACCCTTTTCCTGGAAAGCACTCCAGCTCCCAGCTTTGGGATTCTCCCAGAACCTGGGCAGAGGAATTGCTTGCCTCCAGTTTTCAGCTTTGCCAGCTCCCAGGGGCAGCAGAGTTGTTCCTCTCCTTCCTCTACAAGTCTTACTGGAAAGAGCCAGAAAGCATTGACCACAGGGCCAAGTCAGCCCTGGGGACATGGCAGTGAGTGGGGGCAACAAGGGGTCATGGCTTTCCCCAGGATCACAGCCTGGTTGAGGTGGGAAGGGAGCACTCCAGGTCACCCAGGCCAACTAATTCCCTTGCCCTCAAAGTGCTGCCCATGGAAAAGAGCAGCTTTTATCCAGTGGGTATCAGAACCTTATTCACACTGGTGAAAGCCAAGTGCATCCCGGGGTGCTGGGCAACACCCACCCGCACCCACCTCAGTGGCTCAGGTGCAGACCCCTGGGTTCAATGCAGGGAAATCAAAATGTGCCCCCAGTGACAAGTTCCCTGGATTTTCTCCTCTGTCGACAGGACGTTTGGCATGCAAATTACAACTTCTCAACCTGTTTGCAGGCTCCAGGTGCGTGGCATGAAAGGCACTGAGATGCTGCAGGGAACCACAGCAGCGGGGCTGGGACGGCAGAGCAGTCCCAGCACTTAGCTGGACACAGTAACTGTCATGAGCAAGAAGGGCTGAGGCAGCATCACAACAGCAACACTGAGCACATCAAACTGAGTGTGCTGGGCAAGAGCAACTGCTGGGGAGGGCTCTGCTGATGCAAACACCCTTGTGAACCAGTAGAGAGCCAGAAGTGAGCCAGCAGAACAGCACAGGTCAGAGCAAACCTCAAGTAACATCAAATAACAGTTCAGGTTGGTGTCCCGTGATCTGCACTTGGGATGTAGCAGGAATTCTGTCATTCTGTGAATCTTTGCAGGCACAAGGGAACTGGACCTCACCTGGAGGCCACATCACCTGCTACAGAAGTTGCTACAGAAGCCATGATGACTTCAAAAAAACACATCTCCTCCTTATGCCCCCACCGTTTGTGATTTGGCCGCCTTGGATAGAAGGATACATCCCCTTGCAGCTGATAATCAAGCAAGAAGCCAACACTTGCTCTTACTGGTGGTAGAGAATCCCAACACTCTGGTCATTTCTTTTCAAATCACCAGAAACTACAGTTTAGAACACTGAGATCTTTCTCAAACTAGTTTTGGTTTTCCCAAGACACTCTGTAGCAAGTAATAATTATTATTTATGTACTTTCCTAATCAGCTGGTCAAATAACCTACAAAATAACTCCAGGTAGAGTCCCTGGAGGGGTTGCAGCCTGTACCACCCTGGTGCTCCCCAGGTGTTGCAGCCCCATTCTGTGACAGGTAACACCCCTCAGGGGTCACCTTACCCTGCCCAGCAGCTCCTTCAGAGCTCAGCTCTCCATTACTGCTTCCAGCAGAGGAAGGATTATCAGTAGCAATTTATTTCCTTAATCTACATCAAAACCTTCCAAAACAGAAAGAATTAAATTAGGTATTTTTTTTTTTAGCACCCCAAGATTGGCCCAGCACCAACAAGGAGCAAACCCCTGCCACTCCTGAAATTGATGTTTTCATTCCCCACCAAGCCAGTTGAGGAAATAACAGAGGCATTAATATAAAATACACTGCTTGACCAGAAGGAAAACGTTTCAATATTATGTAGAAAAGTGTCTCAAAGGGCACACTGTGATAAAATATATATATGGTTAAAAATGAATTGTACTTTAATATGTTAAGCAGAAACAGAAAAATCAATAACAGCAATTTAAGTTTGCAACCAAGAGAAAAAGACATGGTTGAGTGACTGCTCAGAATGCTCCACTTGATGCAGAGTGCTTCATTAGCTATTTTCATACGCTGCATTGGAGTAGATACAAGGTACAGAATTTCAAATGGGTGGTAAGAACCCCGAGCTGTGCTGACCCTTTGATCAACTTGGCTTAGCCAGTAGCAGCTCCACAGTATTTGTTAGAGGCAAACAGCACACCAAGCCAGAAGTGCTTTTTTTCAACCCTTTTTTGACTTTGGTGCCACATCCTTTTACCACGTTTCAGAACTGGATACCTGAAGACATTGTGATTCACATCTGCCTTTTTTTTTTCAAAAACAGATAAAGAGTTCCTAAATATTTTTGTTTTAAATTCAGAATGGCAATAAAGGTCTTTCACTCTTAGTCCTGGAATTCACTTAAGGCATTTCCTTGCAACACAGGGAAGTTATCCATTGTTTTCAGTCTTTTTGAGCCCTGTCACTTAAGGCAAAGAGACGTTGCCTTCCTGGGAACCACCAGACTTTCTCCTGCTGTCCCCTACCCTCAGCTCACCATGGCTGTGATTTCATTGCCTTCCCCCACAATGGTTTTCACCTTGCTGGTTCCTAAAGCTACTTGAGATAACTGCTGGCAGAGCAACGTGATCTAGTTGAACCCTGACTCCAGTCTGGAGGTTTCATCAGGAAGCAGCCACAGCTTCCAACTTAATATTGTTTAAACAGGCTCAGAAAACGTTGCATGTAGGCAAATCTCCAAAGAGGCCTAAAGAAACATAGAGACAATGATACTTTTTAGTGGGTTGGGCTGGGCTGGGGAGAATTCCTTTGTGATAGGTTTCCAACCCTTGTGGAATATAAAGAGAGAAGAAGGTATTTCCATAATTAAATAGCACAAACACCAGCTGATACAGAGCCTGTTCCTCAGCAGTCTGAAATGAATCCCTGCTAACCAAAGTAACCACCCCTGAGCTCAGAGAAAGCCAAACACTGAGAGAAAGAGCACGGGAGCTGGAGCTGATTTCCTTGTCATGGTAATAAAACCAGGACTCTACTCTCTGGGAACAATTCTGCCATGGTGCTGGATTCCACCAAAAGGCACAGCAGCCCTTGCAAGCTGGAATGGTCAGATCAACAACGGGGAACAACTCAGGCTACATGACTTGCCGAGTCTCTTTAGAAGTGCACAAGAGAGAGAAACAAATCCCAGTTGCATTTCCAGGCAGCAGTGGCAAGGCTGTTGCTTCTTCCCTCCCAGCAGGTTCTGTTCCCAGATTCCTCAGCTAAGGCAAATGCTTTTCTCCAAAAGCACCGACAGAAGCCAACCAAGAGCAAGTTTCAGTACTACTGTCACCTGCTTTCCAAAGACTTGTTAAAACCTAAGAATTCCCCAAGCACCTGTGCCAAAGGCCAAAGAGACCCACTCTTGGTAGTACCTTTCCTAACTTACCACCACCTCAATGCCCAGGAATCAGCACTGGGGCAGTGCAAAGGGAGCAGAAGTCAGCCCAGGCACCCTCAGCTCTGACCAAAGCTGCCCTCAGTCACAGGGGCAGGAGAAGCCCCCTGGCACTGCTTGGCTGGATCCCAGGCAGCAACTGCTTCTGTGGGGTCTGGGTTCCTACCCATGTCACCAGCAGCCTGCAATGCCTCCAGACCTGCCCCTCAGGCCATCTTGAAGGGCTTGGCTCTGGGCTAGGGCAGAGGTCTGCTCTTGCACACCTCCCTCTCCAAACACTAACACAACAGCTTCAAAGATGCACTACATGAAAGCCCACTTTCCCTTTTACCAGTGTCACTGCCTGTCAGGACACAGCTGGGCCAACACTTGACCCACCAGCCTCTGGCTGAAGGAAGACTTCTCATCCAGCACTTCCCCCACTTTACAAAGCTCACGATGCAATAACACTCAATGGTGGAGACCAACATTAGAAAAAGCAAAACATCAGCAGACCAACTATGGGCCTCGTGAAAAATCAGCAGCTTATTGCAAACCCTGGCTCTGCAGGGAACAACACACACAGACCTCCCAGCAGCAGCAGAGGAGCCACAGAAAGCAAAAGGTGAAGAAACAGCCTAGTTTAAATATCTTTATGAAAGCATGCAGAAAAACGTTTAAAAAGACAAGCTCTGAAACATTTAAAGAGATACAAAGGAAGAAGGAGCATCACATGAAATGCACTGGGCAGGCAGGAAACATTTTATTCAACCATCCCTTCAGTAAACCTTCTTGGCAATGACTGGACCATGATCATAAGTTGAATACTTGCCTAAGTACCACCCACCCTGGCAAGAACTGCAGACTCAGCTACTAAGATTAGATCTTTAAAATACCTTTGCTTGGTTTTAAAAGAGAAAACTGTCCAGAATGAACCTCGAAAGGAAATTCCCCAATACTATCTTTTTGGAGAGAACCAATTCCCAAACTTCTGTTGTTAAGTCAACAAAGTGACAGGCCTGAGATAGCAACATGGCCAATTACTCTGCGCAGCGTAAACATCTCACAGAGAGGACTGTGTGTATCTCTTTCATCCCCAAAGTCCTCACTAAAAGCCTTAATTCTCTGTGTGACTTACTGGTGTCACTGACAATGACCCCACACCATTACATGTCCTGCTGCCCTCATGTGCACTGAGCAGCTTGATGTTTTCTGCACATAAACAGCCTTTCAGCTCTCTGAGGTATAACCAAGTCATCACAAAGAGACTGGAGAACCTGACCATGAACACAGAGACCCCAAACTGCCTGATCAACCCTACCAAGCTCAACGTGAAGTATTTCCCACCAGGACACAGTTTCATGGCTGGAGGTGTCCCCCAGCAGTACAGCACTAGCAACACAATTTCAGTCCCTTGCTCACATCTGCTGGGAGAAGGGCCCCTCAATCACAGCCTCTGCTTTTTAGCAAATGAATTTACTTGCTGCTTTGTCTGCAGATACCTGTCTCCCCAGAGATCCAGTGGAGCTGCTGTCAGAAGCACTGTCAATACAAACCAAATTCTTTGTGATTCAGACCTTCCTTCTTGAGTAAATCTGTCCAGCTGAGTGATGCAACTTTCCCAGCTGCCTTTATGGTAGGAACAGTAAAAACCATCAGATGTCAATAGACAGGTACTCTGTAGTACTTCACCTGCATTTCTACAGTGTTACCCACTTTAATAGGAAAGAAAAGCATTCAAAGACCACTCAGTAGTCCCGGGTGGTTCTCCAGAACCTACAAAGGCTAAAGAAAATTAAAAGTGATTTTCCATACTGAAGCAACATCCCAGCAGGTTCTGAGGGTAGTTCTGTCCTACTCTGGTATGTACAATCACTAGAAGTACCAGACTTCCATAGTGAGACCCTGGCCCAGGTTGCCCAGGGAAGCTGTGGCTGCCCCATCCCTGGCAGTGTTGAAGGGCAGGTTGGATGGGGCTGGGAGCAGCCTGGGCTGCTGGGAGGTGTCCCTGCCCATGCATGCCACCCTGCTGAGCAGTGCCAGCACCCCTTCTCTGCCAACAGGCTGGGGGGCAGCAAGACCTGCACGTCTGGTTCACGTTCATGCCACCAGTGCCACAGAATGACCCACAGGAGAGCACCTGACCCCCACTCCAGCAGCCTCACTCACCCCTTTGCCTTTTGAGGATGCTAACCTGGGTCAGGCCACAGCTGGCAAGTACCACTCTCCTCTCTATCAGCTTTTCTCTGGGGGCTTTTTTGTTAAATCACCCTTGGAAATGTTTTAAAGAAACAAGCAAATCCCATTTACAGAGTAACACAGGCCCCAAATCCCACCTGCCCTCACTGCAGTGCTACTTACCAAAGCTTTTTGTTGCACACGTCCTGGCACTGTGCACAGACCTATGAAAGCAGCTTTTATTTTAAAAAGAAGCAGGTGCTTTTCAGTTTATTATTTCATGGCCTCCCACGCTACAGAATCTGACGCAGGAGAAGTTAGATTTATGATGTGCTCAGGAATTATTCCACTATATTAACTACCAATATCAAGTGATCTCTTCGGGGGCTTTATTATCACACAAGCACTTCAACATCTGCATGATGCAATGGGTTCCAGGTCCTCAGAGAGGTAAATAATTTTTAGGAAAAGACCCGTTTTTCATCTTTGCAGCTTTTCAAAACCCTTTTTTAATGTACATCAGAGCCCTCCTAGGATACCACAAGTTCTGTTCAGGCAACTCACTAATCAGCACCAGTATGGTGCTGGGTGTCGTGCTGGGTGCTTAGCAGCATGGTCAGAGCTTCCTTGATTAGTAGTGTGGTGTCCTCCAGAACGACAGCACCAACGGAGCAGGAAATTGAATATCAGGGACACGTGCCAAATCAGGAAGTCACTTACAAAGCCCTTTGGTGGGGTAAGTCTGCTGTCAGCTAAGGCACAGCACGAGTACCAAGATACAACACATAACAAGAGCAGGTCCTCTGGTTTGGGGCAATATTGAGGTTCTGAAAGACACTGAAAAACCTGCAGGTAATTGCAAAAAATCAGAATCAGGAAGATTTTTTTACTGCTTTCACACTGACTTTCTCCTTTGATGTTCTGATATCTGGTTAGTGTGTAGTATTTGAAAGGAAAAAAAAAAAGCTCAAAAGGTACAAAATAACAAATAACAAACCACCAAACAACCCCATCAACAGAAAAAGTAGAGAGAAAGAAGCCAGAAACGTAAAAGAAGAGATGAGAGAAGAGTGAAGACCACATGAGAGAGAAACAGGAAGAAGTGACTGATCAGGTTGCCTTTGTGGTAGTTTTAGGAAGAGAAAAAAGTGTTGTATAAAGGATCAGCCAGACTACCTGCACTTCTGATCAACCTTCTCTTCAGAGAGACTACAGCAAAACTCATGGCATTAGCAATTCACTCTGTGCTCTGCAAGAAGCCTAATTACACTCACTGCTCCAAAGCAAGCTGGCTCTCCACCCAGCCTACCCAAGGAGCACTGAAACTCCTCCTTGCACGCAGCAGTTCCTCAGAAACTGGTGCAGGGCACCACTTACCTGCACCCACAGCCACTCCCTGGTCTTTTGAAATGTGGGTTCCTCAGCTCAGTTCATTCCTGTTGTCTTGCTTCAACAGTAATAGTTTCATTACTGCTAAGCTGACAAAACCAAATTGTGGGGGGAAACAAGGGCACCTGCATCACCAAAATGTTAGCTTCATGAATGATACTTAGCAACCACTCATTAAAGTCCCAGTTGTTTACATCCTAACATCTCACCCATCACCTTGACCTGACACAGCTTCTTCCTCACGGTTTCTCAGAACCCTTCTGCTATTTCTCTTTCCGTTTCTGTCCCGTAACCATTTTTTCCCTGGGCCTTCCCTGCTGCTGTGCAGCACATCACTGGCCACCAAAGAGCCCCAGATCTCAATCTGGCAGAGGAATATTGTCCCTGCATTGCCAGTGCCCTGACAGGGCTTTGAACTGCTGAGGGGCTGGCACACCCTGTAACATCACTCCTGCCCAAGAGCTGCTCGGCTCCCACCCCAGAATCCCCCGAGTCCAGCAGGTGTTCCCCTGAAAGTACATTTCCCTCTGCTCTTTGCTGGGTGTTTCTGTTTTTGACAAGAGTCAAATCCCTTCTGAAGTTCCCCGGCCCCTCCTGCACTGTCCTGCAGACCAGTCGCAGCTCCAGTCTTCTCTCCCAGCCCTTTCTGAGCTCCCTGGTGAGAAGGATGTGGACAAACACAGAGGTGAGGACAAGAGTTCCTTGTTATTCTGCCCTTCTCCATCCAGGTAAGTAAAATGCCTTGCCCCTAAAGCCCCTGGAGAGCTTCAGAAGTCCCCAGGGGAGACACACAGAGAAGCAATAAATTGAGCAGTTGTTCAATACCAACAACCCTGAACTCACCAATACATGATTCATCATCATTCACACCTGACCCTCAGTTCCTTCACTTATTTATTCCTAGTCTTCTGCCAGGAATAAAGTGCAAACGTGCACAGATCTCAGGAACTGCAATAGCTCCCTCTGTCACACTCCCTCAACACAGAAGCCATATCATTGTTCTCTAGAAATTAAAATCAATTAAGAGACAGCAAAGCCTTAGGTATTTTTGTGTTTTCTAGAAGTCAGAGAGTTTAGTCCCTCTGAGCAGAAAGGAAGAATAAATGCAAGTGGAATTAAATCCCTCAGACTATTAGACAAATGAAATGTCTTTCCCTGCTGTCAGCTGTGGTGGCTTTTCCTCCTTCCCACACCCTGCGTGCCTGAGGCCACATCCCTGCTGCTGGGAAGGAACCTGAAGCCATGGAGAGGGGAAGCTGGGCAGTTTGGCTGCTTAGGTCCAGCTCACAATATTCCTGGGACTTCTGCACCCTGCCAGGAGGGCTGATCACATGTTTTCATCCCAAATGAGAAATTATCCTTTTGTCAGCTTTATGAATCAGAGCTACCAAAGGTAATCTATTTTGTTCCCACAATACATCTTTCTTCTAAACAAGAAACTGTTCATCAGTCTGCCTCTAAAATCAGATCTGCTTCTCTCTCTGTTGGAGAAAGAAGACAGATCACTCATAATGGTGTCTTGTATCCCATTACAAAAGCCCTGGGAGACGTGAAATGAACAGAGCTGTATGGAACCAAGGAATGCACGGAGTGGGTTCAGGAGGCTGAAAAGAATTGCACAGAGCCTTCAGGATTTATAACATGATATGAGTATAAGGGAAAAGGAGAAAGTTAAGCCATGAAATGAAGGCACATCTAGTTAGGATAAATTTGATTTTCCTCTCTTCTAATGACTGGGAATACCTAAAGAGTCTTTAATGTGGATGACACATCCCTCCACCTAAGAAAAAAGGAGGGGAAGGAAATGCAGAAGAACTAGAGAGCGGAGATGCAAACACACTGGAGTCAAGACGAGATCACCTGCCCCATAGGGAACACCCAGTTCAACCAGTGGTACCAGTAACAAGCACAGAGCCAGGTTGGCACTCACATCTCCAGATGCCTTCATTCACTTGTCCACACAGCAGGAATCCAACCCAAGGTGAACTCACAGCCCTTCCAAAGCCAGTGGTGAAACTTCTCATTCCAGTAACTATTCCAACATCCGCACTGTGTTCAGAGATGTTGAGATGAGGATGTTTCAGACTTTTTGCTATAGCTTGTCCTTTGTTCTACTTATTTATCTTGCAGCTGAAAACCAACTAGTGGTTTTGCCTGCTCCTGTAAGGTAAAAAATATCAGTTTGAATCCCCTCTGTGCATGAAACTCCAAACAGCAGCAAGGGTCCTTGCCAAGGGCTCCTCTGCAGAGGAGAAGGCACAAGCAGGACTTCACTGGTCAAGTTAAGGCTGAGGTTCAAGAGAGCAACAATTAAGAGCAAAAATAACAGAAAACAGAATCAAAGCTGCCCCTCAAGAGTCTGGTTTGAACAGGCTGTATATATATAGCATGGAATGGAAAAAAATAGGTAGTTTTCAAGCCTGGCTAGAAAAGGTTTGCTCAAAAAATTTTTATGCCTTTAAAGAGGGGAAGGGGCAGCAGAAATGAGAAATCAGGCTGCCTGTGCTCAAACCACAGAGCAGGTGAGGTTAGAAGGGACCCCAGGAACCTAGTCCAGAACACAGCACCACAGTCATATTTCCTTCTACATCTCAGGTCGACATGTATTTTCTCTTTCCCTCAGAAGAACACTTCCAATTTTGGACTGTAACTGCCAGCTGATGATTCCCCTCCCTCTACCCCCAACCCAGGCACGAGCTGCCTCCTCTTTACATGTTCCCCATGGCTGGTCAGAGCTGTGTTTGCCATTGCAGCTTAACACCTTCAGTTCTAGTTCTAGTTTAAAAGCCTGTACACTTCTGTTAACTGTCTCCTTCCTTCCACTGACTGTGCTTTGTTGTTCGTGTATTACTGCAGGTTAAGCCTTCTTACATACATAGCTATGTATGTAATAGGTATCACCTATTTAATGAAGTTTTGATTGTGCCATAGTTATCTAATTACTTTTTCCCACCCTCCTGGTTTAGAAAGCTGCATTTTGAAGAGCTTCCTCCTCAAACATCTTGAATCACAGAGGGCCAGCAGATGGGTAGTCTCCTGCTCCCAAAATCCAGGGCTGGGGATAACAGCCTCACACAAGAGGACAGATCCTTCTTTATGCCACCCAGGTGTGCTGTGATGTCCCAGAGGGACACGGACTACAAGGGGTGCCACAACCCCACCCCCTGCATTAATGCAGTGTTTTACCACTAGAAAAGCCAGGGAGAACTCTGGCATTTTATGCACTGCTTATCTCTGCAGCACTGCCTCACAAGATGCCACTTTTTATGCCAGTAAAACAAATCATTGAACCACGACAGAGAATTCTGAGCAGCACAGATCCCCTTTGGTAACCCCTCTCCAGCCCCCACAAGAGGACAGTTTATTCTCACCAACTGCAGCAGCCACAAATAAAATGGCTTTTTCTCAAGCAGGGATCTACAGGGGAATGAACCCTCTTCAGACTTGGTAGCACTGGTCAAAAAAAAAAAAAAAAAAAGAAAAAGAAAACCCAGCTCAGAAATTCTCTTCATAGTCCCAAGTGTTACATTCGACTCCAGCTGCCTCTACATTTTTGAGGAAGGGGGAAAAAAAACTGCTTATATTTAGCTCTGTTTTTTTCCCAGAAGTCCTGGTGCTCAGTTCCCTCTGGCCTGATCTCAACAATTCCCAGCCCTAGAGCCCTGCAGCAAAGCCTGCCATGACCCTCTGCAAGGAGCAGGGAATCCAGAGTCACTGCAAAACACAACACACTCAGCAGGATCCCGTGGGGAACCTCATCCCTCCTGCCTCATTTTTAGGGAGATTTTGTGTCTTGGTTATTCAAGTGGTAGGTGACTGGCTTTGTTTCATAGAATCATAGAATGGTTTAGGTTGGAAGGCACCTCAAAGAACATGTAGATCCATCCCCACTGCTTTGGCAAGGACACCTCCCAGGAGACCAGGTTGCTTGTTTCTTGAAAAGAGAAAGTTTCTCAAAATAAGGAAGTTTAATGTTGGAGGTTGCTCTTGCCAACCGCAAAACCCACTTTCTATTGACCCTCTTACCATCCTTGAGGGATTACTCCTTCATGTATTTCAACAGGACTTCTAGAACTCATTAAGAACATATAAAAATCTTGAACATTGCATGAAATGTAGGGAACCGTAACCTCTTCTAGGATCTCAGTGCACCTGTAAGGCCCCCAGCCCTACAGGTGGAAAGGTGTTAACATTGACCTTTAGACAGGCTGACAGCTCCTCCCTGCTCAGCTTGGACACAAGTGAAGCCAAGTCCTCACAGCCTGTGAAGGCTTCTGTTGGCTCTTGCTTTTCAGCAGGACATTTACCTAGGCAAGCATTATGAACAAGGTATCCACTCCCTTCAGTTTCCTTCTGCAGACAAAAGAAATAAACACCTGATGCCCAACATTCTTCCAGTACAATATCTTCTGTGTACTTCCATGAGGAATATCAGCTCACAACAGCTCCAACCACCCAGCAATGCAAATATGCCAAGAATCACTGCATCCTCCAGGCTAGTTTCAGTGAGCTGCCTAACAGTGTTGTTTCTCTTTTAAACATCTCTATATTTTGCTAGGCTGATAAAGCTCCTCCTCGTTTATCCAGTCATGTCTCATACATTCTGCTCTGTGCACTTCTGCACATTTGCAGCTGTGCTAATCATCTCAGTCTATTCTCCTTTAGGCTTGAATGAGATGTACTACATTAATCAGTTGATTGTTATTAACCCAGTTACATTGTGTCTTTGCATAATGCTGCTCCATCTCTAAATCCATAGTCTAATCAGGTATTATGACATACATTTAATTATACTACTTGTGTACTTCATAATAATCCTCTTATTAAGTGATTGGGGGTTATGGTTTAAGCCTTTTGGAATTTCAGCAAACCAAAGGATGGGGAGGCTGGGTTATGGCTCAGGTACCTCATAAATAAGGCTGCAAAGAAAAAAACAAACCTTCATGTAGCAGATTCACAGAGGACAGAAAAAAACACCATTGCCTCAGTTGCTTCTCTACTCGGGCCAGAAAAACCTCTGCTCTGATTCTGCTGGAAACCAACATCTGGAGCTACTCACCTGAACAGCAACCCAGCCCAGCCTGCCCATGGGCAGAGACAAAGGCCAAAACACACATTCCCCCCTTAAATCTTCCCCAGGAGCAAAAGGGACCCTGTGAGTCTGCCCAGCACATGGAGAAACACATCAGGCTTTGGAGATGGAGGCAAATCCCCAAGAGACAAAAGCCACCAGCCAGAGCCAGAGCAAAGCTGTGCAAACCAGCAGGCTGGGAACTGGAAGGGAGAGAACACAGTGAAAGAGCATCCTGGGAAAGCAGAATAAACCTGCATCATTTATCAATGGATGCACTTCCTGCTGTCTGGAAGAGACCTGCCACTGCTGTGGGACCAGAGGACAGGAGACCTCTGAGGATCCTGAAGGAGCCAGGAGGCACCATCATGAGGCTGTTCTTGGCCGTGTCTCCAAGCACAGGGGCAAGGGGTGGTTGCCAGTGGCTGGAGACTGGCAGACATCGCTTCATCCCCAAACAGGGCCAGCCCCACCCCAGCTTCTGGGGATGTCCAAACCTCATGTGCCTGGACATGACATCTGTGAAAGGTAAAACAGGACAGGGATCACCTTTATCGTGCACAAAACTGCACCTGATGCTCATCAGCTGCTGGGATGGGATGACTGGACCCATGGGCACAGGCAAAGCAAGAGATGTCATGCACTTTGATTTCATCATCTGCATTTCCTGGTGAAAAGGAGGTGAACGTGGCATCTAACAGCTGCCTGTAAAAGAAGGTCATGGAGGAAACTCATTGAGAGGTGCTCAGTGACAGGGCAGGAGGCAGCCATGCCAGGGAGCAAGGAGGCAAGTTCCACTGAGACAGAAGGGGGAAAAAAATTGCTGTGAGGTTGGATGAGCACAGGACCTACAAGGTGCCATGAAATCCCCACGCTCCAAGATGTCCACAGCCCGACCAAGCAAGACCCTGAGAATCTGCTGACTCTGGGGCCAACCCCTGACTACAAACACAGCCTGGAGATTATGTGGCTGCTACTGCCCCTGTCCTTTTGGTGGCAGAGGAAACCATAGAGCTTTATTTTGCTGGGGTGGTACAAAACCAGGCTTGTCTCTTCCAGGGCAAATCACTTATTGAGAGAAGTTCAGAGCTGGGCTGTACCCATCAACAGCAGGGCTTGCACTGGGACAAACTGGAACTTCAGTAACTAGAGCTGAACCAAACCCAGGGCAAACTGGGCAGGGAAGGCACGTTGCTCCCAGCAAGGAACACCTTCCAGAAGGTGACACACACTGGAAACTAAAACATGAGAAGAAAAATCATGTAAACTGCAGCTAAATCCTGAGGAAATGAAAAAGGGAATGAACCACAGACCAGCCACCTTCCCACCACTGAAGCCCAGCCCAGGCTGGAGGACTGGGACTCCTTCCCCTCTTCTGCCTGCATTTTAACCTGATTAGGTACATTTTGAAGCACATGTGCAACTTCAGTCAGACAAACACCTCTGCTGCTTTGGATGGTCAATCTTCAGCACAAAGTCACACACCTGAATACAAGTTTCTAGGGTCAGAGTCTTAAATATATATACTATTAATTAAATAATTATTTGAACCAAAGAAACCTCTTCCTATACGTCTTCCCATGTCATTCAGACACCCTTGCAAAAAGCCTGAATTAAACTTGTAGCAGGCTTGGAAAAACACAGCTTAAGATCCACACAGCTTAACATCCACACAGCTCTTTGCAGGATTTTGGCATAGACAGGCAGTTTTCATGGAGTGATTTATCTTTGGGTTTTATTTCTCATAAATGGGATAAAGTATCAGAATAAAGTGAAAATCCATTTAAACTGTCACCCCTGTATATACATATATATATTTTATTTTTTTTTTACTCTAGACATCCCAGAAAGATCATTTCTAGCAGCAGACTGTTTTGTTACCTTGCACTTTAAATATTTTCTTTTTCATATTTTTACCTGCAGATCTAACCAGACTTTTCATGGTGCAGGGCCTGACAACAAACCATTTAGCCTCCAGACTTCTCCAGTCCCTCAAAAAGATTTTTAGAAAGTGCAAAGTGACTCATTAAAAAAATGTAGTTTACAGAAAAATCATCTCTATATGTTTTTTTGTTAAACGTACAGTTGTTGAGAATACACTAAAAATACACTGTACTTGGGAAAAGGGTTTGTAGTATCCAGATGAACTTTCTTGGGATCATTAATGTAGTTTAATAATCACTCCCACATCAACCATAGGCACGCTGTGCAACCTGGATACTGCTCAATTATTAATATGTTTATGACTTAACAAATAAGCTAATTACTACAACTCTGAAGTTTTCAGCCATCTGGAGCTGCTCACCTCCACCTCAGGCGTGGAGGGCAGAGGCTGGTTTGCACGCTCTGCACCTCAGGCAGGGGCTGGGGGGATGTGGGAAGGGACCCCCAGCCCCGGGAGCAGCCTCAGGGCCAGGCAGGTGGGCAGGGGGTGACAGGGACATCTGGTGGCACATCCAGAGCTGCTCTGTGCTCCCCAGCCACCCCAAAGAAGCCTCAGGACCCCACTTCCCTGGCTGCCCTTTACTTCTGCTGACTATTGCATTATGCCAGGATTTAGTAGGATTCAGTTGCAACTGGTGGCCTAGACATTCATCCCAGCTGTAAATCATTAACGAGCATCATGTCGCAGTCACCCCTTCTCAGTCCTCCACTGCCACAGGAGGGACTGAAATGGAAAGATTCACTGTGCTGGCTCACTCAGGGAACCTCTGCTGCCCCTGGGCTGCTGAAAATAAGTGTTACAGCACAGGTAGGGGTAGGTTTCATAGGATCATAGAGTGATTTGGGTTGGAAGGAATCTTAAAGATCATTCCCACTCTTCAAACTCTGCTAGTTTGCCCTGCAGGCTGCTAGGAAAAAAAAGTGGCCACAAGTCTCTTGCAAGGACTTAAAAATAGAAATAATATTATAAGGGCAGTCTGTAGGTGAGCCAAGGGGAAGAAATCCTCAGCAATCGCAGAGAGAAGCAGAGGAGATGGAGACTTGACTCACAAATGATGGTGATTACTGCTCCTTTTACAGTGAGGGAGAAGGGTGTTAATTCAAACCTCTTTAGTTTCACAGCATTTGCTGTCAAACCAAGCAGCAAAAAAAAAAACCCAAAAACCAAAAACCAACACCCACCTCTGGGATTTAGTACCAAATTTGGAATTACTTATGATTAATATAATGTGCTCAAGTTGATTAGAACCAATGGCAGTTGATTTTGTCCAAGTTAGTGTCTGCTGCACACTCTACTCTATGATTCTACATCCACCACACGTACCTGTTTTGCCCTGTCTATGCACCATACAGATATCAATTTGTAGACACACATCCCCCCATGTGCTCACTGAAGAGACTCATGAGTAAAAACCCAAGTGAAGAACTCAAAGAAACCTCCCTCAGCCTGAGGGTGCCAGAGACACAAGCCTCTCCAGCTTCTGTGTGTATTTCTGCTAAGCAATCCGCTCTACTGCACATCTGCTTTTCTTCCCTTTTCTTGGCTCAAGAATAAAGAAAACTTCCCTGTGCAGCAGAGACAGAGAGGAAAGCAGGCTGGATCAATGAACAAAGTACCCAGTGCCCACACCCATGTAGGGCTAATGCAATTTTAATACAGGTTCCTCACTCAGTTTTGGAGTTTCCTTTGGGTCTCATCACTTGTCAGGAACTCCTTTAACCCGAGTCAAACAAAACAGAGAGAGAGATGTGACTTAATGGCCACTCAGTGCCCCAGCTGGACCTTTCACCAGCCTCAGACACCTGCACAGGCTGCACAGATCATCCCATCCAGGCAGAGGGATGCAAGAAGTCTAACTAGTAACATGAATCAGAAAGACTTAACCTCATTCTTCATTAACCATTCATTTGATCCTGAGGAAGATGAGCACACCAGCATGGAAACCCAGCTGGAAGGGCACACTGCCCCCCCATGCAGCTGAAAGGCAACCCAGATCTCAGCTGAGAAGGTCTGGGGCTTCCAAAAACATCAACTTCAAGCACATTGTAAGAACTAACAAGCATAAAATGAAATTCAGAGAAGCTGGAGAACAGTCCCGTGTTCTTTCTCAGGATCATGGAGCAGAAACAAGACAGACCCAGTGAGTGCCAACACCTGGTGAGGATACTCTGCCCAACACAGGCACAAAATTTGAGTGAGCCAACACTGGGAGCTGGAGCAGAGGAGAAGACAGAAATCCCAGAGGAGAAGCACTAGTGAGCCAGGCATCAGGACTGACCTCAGGCACTTCACACGGATCCACTGCAGGTGATGCACATAAACCCCCCAGCAGGTGACTCTGCTGCAGACAGCCCAGCAACAAGGTACAACCTAAAATAAACTCATGCATTGAAAACCTGTAGAAATGCAGGAAACAAGGAGTGTTTGAGAGCACTGCCATCAATGTAAGGAGCGTAAGGGACCTCTTGGACTGAGAAAGCTCAAAAGACACAGAAGATGAAGTGACATCAGGCCTGCTGAGGATTAAAAGATACTCTCTCATTTAACTAATCCCCATAGAGCATTTTCCAAAGAAAAGGAAGAATGAGGCAGAAAGAGGCACAGAGGGAGTTACAGTACCAATTTATTCATGGGGCCCTCTAGAATCTTGTAGCAAAGACAAGTGTCTTTATCTTTGTAGTCCACAAGAGACACAAAGAAACCCTCAGGTCTAAAAAGGGTATTTTCTTTTCACCACTAAGATCAGTCCAGACTGACAACTTGATTTTGTCACATCCCATTCTGGATGACTAAAGGCCCAGAAATCTTATTACAGAGATAATGACCAGGATTTTGCAAAGCTCTTGGGAAGAAAAAGGCTGGTAGATGCTGTAATTTTAAATACTGTTCATGAGAGGGGGAAAATAACCCAACACCTTTAGTGACATGAGGCTACATCCTCATAACAGCTTGCCCTTCTGAGGATAGTAAGTAAATAAAAAGTTGGATGGAAGAAACAACTTTTGTTCTCGGAACATGGAGTCTATTTTATAAAAGTCAGCAAGGACAAGCCCAGAAGTTACAATGTCCTCTGAAACACCTGGCAGTGGCCACTGCTGTGGGAAGGACAACAGACCCACTGGTCTGGTCCTCCAGGTGGTGGGAGATAGACCTTCACCTTCCCATTGTGGTACTTCTGCATCTCCTTGGCAAGATAACATTTTGAGGAAAAGAGGAAAAAAAAACACAACAACACCTTTTTTGAAAACATCAGGCCTTTCCCTAGCACTTGTGAAAGTCACTTTTCCCAGAGCAGTGGGATTTGACCACATTGGAGCCCATTTCCAGCAGCAGCACTTGATGCTGTTCCCTGCTCCCAGCCACTTCAACCTCTTTAGCCAGAAAATTTCCCAGAACTTCCCCCTTTTCCCCTCGAGGCAGAAAACCTGCCCTCCCAGAGGGAACCCGTCAGGAGGTCCCTGCCAGGGGCCAAAAGCAATTTGTGCCAGAGCAGGGTGTGTGTCCCACCCCCAGAGCCAGCCTTTAACAGCTGATTGCTTCCTACTACTGGGGAGTTCATCGTGCCTCACAAAGCAGCAGAATTAGCTGAGTGCCAAGAAAACTTTCATTTCAATCCATGAAGATATAGGAAGGAATATCTTAAAATTTTGGGGGGAAACAATTATTATATATATATATATATATATCCATCTTGTCTCATGAAATGTAGAGATTGAATTAAAAGAGGCCAACTGCTCCGGTCTGTGTCTGCTCCCATCACCAGGGCTACTTGTTGGAGCTCAGGATATGTAGTGAGACAGGAGTTTCACCTTCCTGGTGGCACAGAAAGCTTCAGAGCAACAGTGTCCAAGGAGCAGGAGAATGGCTTCAGTTCTGTGGTCCTGATGACTCCTGCAAGGTTGGGGAGTAAGAGGTTTCTGGAAGCAAAATGTCCTTACCCACAAACCCAGGGGAATGATGGCACCACATGCAAGGACTGGGAAGTGGGGTTTTGCCTAAGTGATTGTCTTATTATTAAGATGCACCAGGGAAAGCACATTTCAATATAAAATGGGATTTCCATTAAATTCTCAGGTTCAGTTATTTTTAATGTTCAGGCTAAACTCAGCGAACAGCCAGTAAGGAGAGGGTCTAGTTCTGTTTAAGTCTAAAGCCATTAAACACAGTTTGATACACTCCACAGAAACCTGTACATTTTGCTTTCAGATGAGAAGCTACAGGCCATTGCCACACAATTACCTTCTGTCTGGGTGTGAAATCCAGGAGAAGAGGGAAAACAGGAAGGCTGCAAGGGGAGGGATGGGCAGGGGGTGCCATCCTCAGGAGATGCAGCCACCACCTTGCCCAGGAGCTGGGCTGCACTGCAGGGGATGCTTCCTGGGCTTTTAATTTCTTGAAATATGCTTTTCAGAGCTTCTTCCTCCTGTGCTTTTCTCTAATGGCCTACATGGGAGAAGCCACTTGCCTGGGCTACACATGGAAATCCCCCCTTGGCTATAGCATCCCAGCTGTGGAATGAGGGGGAATTTGTAGGGCCCCACCAAGCCAAGGCAACATGCACAGTCCAACCTCTGACTTCTGATGGGCTTCCTGCTAAAAAGCAAGGAAAATCTAGTGGGAGGTGTCCCTGCCCATGCAGGCAGGTTGGAACTACATGGTCTTTAAGGTCCCTGCTGACCATTATATTATATTATTCTGTTATATTAAGTGTATAAGCTTACAGGGCTCTGGTGACCCTAGAAGATATTGAGACCTTTGGGGTCCACCACCAGCTGGCACAGAGGACATGCTGCTGTCACCCCAGCAGGACAGTGGTGGTCAGCACCCAGGGCAAAGAGCAGAGCAACATGCCCCCAAGTTTTGAAGGAGACTGTTTCCCTAAGAAACACTAAGAATACTGAGCATCAGATTTTAATACCAGTTCCATGGACAAACATGCCTACTCCTGATTCTTCACCCGACCAAGCGCAGAGTACAGGATGAGAAGCCAAGCTGCTCTCCAGGACCATCCATCAGCAGATCTGCACAGAGACTGGACTGACAGATCTGTAAAAATATCAGGGCTTGGTGTGAATGCCACTGAGCATTCTGCAATGAGGCTCTGTAATTTTCTGGAATATTGTATTTTCCTCTGGCTAGAGAACATCCTAGTACATGAAACAATTTGTCCCTAGGAACTTTAATTGTTTAGCATCAGATTGTAATGAGCTTTCAGCATCAAAAAGAGAGGAATTCAGCCCCAGCAGAATTAACTTTCCACGTGCAGGAAATACACGTTGCCAGGAGAGAGTTCTGAAGGCTGAAATTGTATTTCCTTAAGCCAATTATTTCCTGACCTTGCACAGGGTACAGGGGTGTGTTGGTTCCAGTCTGCTGGTTTGGTTTTGGGGTTGGCCAACGCCCTGACATCAGCCACCCAAGTGCAGAGACTCTTCTCCCTGCACAAGGCACCAGCTGCCACACAGTGACGGGGGCTCCAGCTCTGCCATCAGGTCACTATCCCTTTGTTCCAGATTTTTTTAAGTATTCCAAATAATCTAAAATCTGAATTAATTCCCGTGTCTCACCTGGAAGTCCTGGATATGGCTGCAGTCCTGTATGGATTTGCAAGTGCCAGTGGATCCAGACTTCAGCAAGTGATGGATTAGTGAAATCCAGATCTCTGTCACTGGGAGGAAAACCAAATGATACAGAGCAGCATCTTTTTGACTGGAGATCTCAAGGTACTAAAATACCACCTTTCTAACTAGAAGTGGTGAAAAATCAAAGGTCCTACAGAGATTACCATTGCTCATTAAGGTCTGCAGTACCTCAGTGTCTCATGAAAGAGATACTCTATGCACAGATAGAAAAACAGGATTTAATCTGAGATTTCAGAAGAACAGATGGAATAAACATCCTGGTAACAAAGAAGAGAGATTCCCTGTGTTTAGACTTCATGTTTCTATTTCACGTTTTGCTTCTCCCAAATGCCTATTGTGCTTTATGTTTTTAAAACCAAGGTGAAGGTTTCACTGAAGGGAGTTCACCTTTTTCCCTCCCACAGTGTTGGTTTTCTGTTTCCCTGCTCTGCTTCAAGAAGCCACCTCCCAGCAGGTGTTTCCACAGCCAGATCCAGCTCTTCCCTGGGGCTGAGAACAACTTTTCAGGTGAAAATCTTTCATTTGGAAAAAGTCATTTGGGGCAGGCAAACCTGTTTGAAAATGCAAATTAGGTTTTCAGATAGTTTTTAGCTAAAAGATTGGGAAACATTTCCTGAAAAACAGAAATTTCAGCACTAGTTCTGAGTGACTGGAAACGAATCCTGGATGAAAGTTACATGAGGAAACAAAGTTGCCTTTTAAGACAAAACAGTTCTTGAAAATTACCATTTCAGGGGCTGAAACTGTGTTACACTTGATCTACTTGAAACTACTGAGGTCTGCTCAGTTATTTGGCTGATTTGTAAAATTCTTTGCACCATCTTCACTGAGCAGCTACATGATCATAGGAAGATGAGGACAAGAGATGTCAAAAAGCTGACAGATGCTCCTCGTAGTAGATATTTACCCTTGTGGCACATCAACCACTGCAAGCCTAAAATAGCCGTGCAAGCCATCCTCAGAAAGAGGAGCAGGACCCTCTGCACATGCTGCTTTGTTTTGCATTAGCACCTTTGAAAGACTCCAGATGAAGACAAAAATTCCATCACACTTTCATGGTAGAGAGCGCACAGGACCAACACACCACCTGAAGTTTTCTATTAGCTGTAGATGATTCCTGCACATTTCAAAGCCCAGGAATACTGCCAAAATTCCTACTCAATTCTCTCCTGTTTCAGGAGTCTCAGACAGGCCTTCCCAAAGCACTGACCCCCACCATCCTCAGCTCTCTCCTAAGCACTGAAGTGGCTTTTGTCACACTCAAAGTTCATGGCTCGTTTCATACAGAGAAGTTATTAATCTGTCAGACTAAGAGACAGTGCAGCAGACTTTCCCCATCCACAGGCCAGCTTCTCTGTTGTTCTGCTTTAAATTCTGGAAGCAATTAAACAAAAACATGGCATTTTAGAAAATAAAGGAACTTCCTCATCAAAAATGCTGGATATTTGAACTATCACAGGCAAATCATGATTTACCAGTTTGCAGTCTTCAATGACTTCAGGAGTTCTTGGTCACCCTTCTTATGACCAAGGTAAATTAGGACTTCACTACCCCCATACGTAACCTCCATACACACTCCCCTACTTGCTCCTCCTTTCCTTTCCCTGCATCCATCATGTCATGAAAGGGCTTTTTCTGCTTCCATTTCCAATGCAGTTTAACAGGAAACTGCAGCCCTTGTGTCCTCATTTTATTCTACATCACTTCCCCCGTTCTAAGTTTTCCTGTAAGGAGTCTCCACCCCAAGATGTGCAGGTCCCAATTCCAGGAAAACCCTTGTGTTTTTAATCACAAGAGATATGAAACAATTAATGGATGTGATCCCTTCAGTTCCTCTGTATCCTTCATAAATTAGTAGAACTAACTGAAATGCCTAGATCAATAACACAAGCTGGTACAGCATGTAAAAAGCTGGAAGTCAGAGAAAAAAAAAAAGACATTTTAAAAGGCAGGAAAACAGGCTCTGAAATTCCACATGTAGAACTGACTGATTCTGCTGGCACCTCTGAAATTCTACAAGCAGAATTCACCTAGGCAGGACAACAATACAAGGCAACCCAATATAATGTGTGGTCATACAATTGCAAACAACAGAATGCAACATAATACACTGAGTTCATCCCCTAAATGCAGCTGGCACCAGTGATGAGGTGTCAGACACAAGAAAACCTGCACCAACTTGCAATCTCTAATCTCCTCACAGCTAAAGCAGGTGCAAGATGATAAACCCAGGAGAGAGGTTGTATGGAGCACACAGGTGATTTCTTACTGGACAATAGTTGGGAAAGACCATGGTCTTGGGCATCGTGCTAACACCCTGATTTACAGGTGGAATGTGAAGCATTAATTATATTGACTTTTGTTCTTGCTTTGCTGGGACACTCAGGGAAGCTGAGACAGGAGATGCGGGTCCCCTCGCCCTGTGCCTGCCCCAACACATTCCCCATCCACAGCCAGCAAGAGCCACTGGCAGAAAGCTCATCATTCCCATAGGAATTATCTGCTTCCTCAGCTTAAATTACAATCAGGACAGTGAGAACCCCTGACATACTTTTAAATATGGATGTTCAGAGTGAGGGAGAAGCTACTTTAAGGATCACACGTTCTCTTCCTATCCACAAATTTTCCAACAATGCTTGAAAAGCTTTACCTTGCCCTCACTTCCAGAAGGCAGAATTCTCAAAATGATATCCTGAGACCAGCAGCAACAGGGATCTGCATCTCCTTGGCTTGTTGGGAGCCTTTCACAGAGCAAAAGAGAGGTAATCTAGAGGAGGACAGGGTGGCATGACCTGCTCATGTACTCCAAAGGCATTTGATAAAGTCCCTGCCTCGCTGCAGGCTGCAGGGGAAATGCAGTTAGCACCAGGTGAATAGGAAAGACTTGTCATGGATTAAAATAAGTTAAGAGACAGGAAAAAGAAGAGAAAGAACTAGACAGTTCTCAGCATGGAGAAAGGTTAATAGTGTAGTGCCCCAGGGATCAGTCTGCAGGCTGGTGTTTTTCAATATATTCATTAAGAGCCAGCAAGAGGTGGTGAGTAACAAGGCAGCACGAGTGCCTGGCTGGCTTGTTTCAGGGCAGCCAGCAGAAGGGAGCTGGGAAGGAGCAACCAACACACACTGAGCAACCCCCTGAAGGCAGCAGTGGGGAGCTGGCCTGGAGACACCCCAGCTCCTGCTGTGGCCAGGGAGTTCTAAAGGGACCAGAAAAGCAGCCAAGAGTCCTGTAAAAACTGACCTAATGCTGTACCTGGTATAATGCCACATGTCTGCTGAGGTGCAGGAATAATCCAGATGGACAGTGTAAGGAAAACACTCCAGAGACATGAAAACCATTATTCAAGACACCCCCCCTGCTCATTGCCATGAATGTCTTTTAAGTAGATGACAAAAAAAAAAAAGCTACCAGAAACAAACCTACTTTGAAACCTCATTAAATTATATTAAAGGGATTTTTTTACCAACCAAAACTGTTCAGTGGTTCTGTGAAACCTTTTGAATAGTTCCTCATCCTTTCCACACCTCCGACCTTCCGGGCTGCTTGGTGCTCCCTGCTCCCCACAGGCATCTTGCTGCTTGTCCAGAGGTTGTCCTTGGAAGTAATTTCTTGTCCTTGGAAGCAATTTCTTGTCCTTGGAAGCTATATTTCCAGCATTTGAAGCTCATGGCATTTTCTTCTGTATCTGCATTAGTGGCATCACTGTGATGGAATAAAGGCAGGACTTCATTCACAGGCATAGGAAGTGCAAGGAACATTTGATGACAATTCTGCAGTCTGAGCTAAGAGTCATTGTTGCTCACCAAGCCTTAGATTAAGGGAAGAAGTCACCTCCCAGGAGGAAACAGTGGGAATGAAAGTATTCCAAGCAACTACTGGGAATTAGTGCAAGGGTGGGTATTCAGCCAGGAAAGTAATTTGCAGCAAGAGCCTCTGAGGTGTTGGGAACAGGGGAGGTCATTTCATCCTGAAATCTTCATTCCTTGGAAAGAAGGAGAGAAAAAACATGGCCAGGCCAATGACCTGGTGTCATCAATACCCACAGGGCAGCTGATGTCTCCACGACACTTGCATTACCAGAGCACCTCAGCACACTGAGAAGGAGCAAAACTCCACCATGGAAGGTCAGAAAGAGAAATAGGTTATGTTAGGAAGAAGATGCCTAAGGAAAGGAGTTGGATTCCCAACTAGGCTCACGTGGCAACACCTCTGTTCCTAACAACATGCCCATATCACTGCCAGAATCACGAGTAACAGGTTTTAATACAAAGATAAAGTACATCTCATGAGCTGGCCCTGCTAACATCTCTTGACTTCACTACACAGCACAGCGATGGGCACCTGGAGCAGAGAGGGATGCAGTTTAGGGGAGAGGGAATGACTGTCAGCTTCGACAGATTACTTTTTTTCAGTTGGTTGTAGCAATCTTTTTACAGGCCACTGTCAGACCCCAAGCCTCATAAAAAACCCACGCTCACCTGAAAATTAAAGGAAAGCTACTCAGTTTCAGGGGCCTGCAGATCTAATAATGGCTTCTAGCATGCAACCAAGCTTAGAAAGGTACACGGTTAATTAAGGTGGTTTGGGAGAAGTATCCTTGTTCTGAATCACTTCTAGAAATTCACTGGAAATTCAACATCCTCTTGGTAACACATCTAATTTAGAAGACAAATTATTATACTGTCGATGACTTTGTTGTTTTGCTAGCTAGAATCCATCAACCAAAACCTTCTCCAGCCTTATTCAGTTTGTTGGTGACCAGGGGGGGCTACAGGCAGTGATTATTTTTCACAGAAGAGAGGCCATCAGCCCACTTCAGAGACCACTTGGGAAGCCTCTCCTGTTCCCTCTCTGTTGCAGCCATACAATTAAACTGGTGTCCAACACAGGATGTGAGCAAAGAGCACAAAGGCAGGACAACACTTTAAACATTGCTACATTTTTCTGTTTCTAAGCAATTATGAAGCACGTGCCTATTCACAACAGAAGAATTTTTCATGTCCTTCCATGTAGGAGTATGAAAGACTTCGTTATCTTTCAGGCTTCCCACTCAGGAGGGTGTAATGAAGCTATTCTAGTAAATTCATTGGGAACCATTCAGCTGAGCACAAAATCAAAGCAGCATGCATAAATATTTGCAAAATTAGGTCATTAACCCATCGAGGATCCTTTTCTGCAAGGTCAGAAACTTGTTGGTCACCTTTTGGTTCAGAGGATCCAGCCCTTGTGCAGCACCACATGTGCCTCTGTTGCAGTTTTCTGCAAAAACTTCCCTTTCAGCTATCAGTCTCAGTACAAACACATGTAATTTGCCCCAAATTTGTTTTGTATTTGCATTTTCTCAGCATCCTATAATCATTCTGGATGTCAGCAAGATGCACCAAGTTGTTTATGCGCAGTCTAAAATTTGCAAAGAATAATTAAGATGACACGGTTCATTTCATAATGATGTTGCAATTTCGTCTTCTTGGAAACTAGTTTCCTGTAATCTGCTCTTCCTGGGTGCTTTCAGAGGCTGGCTGTGTGCACAGAATGCTGACACTGCTCTGCTCCTGCAAGAACAACAGTGGAAAGAGCTCCCCAACACAAGCACGGCCACCCTTGCCTCGGTTAGAAAGACCAGCAGCCAAGGCACTACAGCTCAGCCACCCAAGCCACACTGTGATAACAATTTTTAAAATCAGCTTATTAAGAAAGTGTCCAAACTTACTTTGAGAAAAAACAAACAAACAAACGTATTTTGAATCATTTTTCCTGAGGAAGAGAGCTGCAAACGGCCGTGGGAAGCCAGCTGGCTGGAGGACAAACAATCCCAGGCTCTCACAGCCACAAGCACAACCCTTCAAATGACACGCTCGTGATCTTCGGTGCCACAGCCACCCTTAGTCCCGATGTGCTGTTCACGCAAAGAGAAACACCGCACGGTTTTTGCCCTCTGTAGGGCTGGGAAGGAATTTCCCACCGTGTTTTTCCCGTTGCAAGGCATCCTCGCTACCCCGGGCACTCGCACCAACGCACCTCGCAGGACCCCGCTGGAAGTGCTGCTGCTCCCTGCTCTTCCAGCTCCTCCTGCGCACTGAAGGCTCCATCTAGTGTTACACACGCACAAACCCAGGGAAAAGGAGGGAGGGGAAGCCGGTTGATAATAATTACTATAGATTTTTAAGTTGTGTTAGCAAAACGACTGGATTTTCCTGCCTGGGCTTTTCCAAGCTTGCTGTCCTCTCCACCTGGAGGCTTGGGGGTCCAGAATGAAAAGCAGTGAAACCAAGCAAGAGTAGGGAGCTACAAAGCTCTGCAGCCCCCTGCCTAAATCCCTCCACCTGTACAAACAACTGCATTTAATAACAGGATAACGGGAAAGGAGCCAGGATTTCCAGCGAGTGGGAATGGTCAGGAATTGGCTGGTCACCTGGTTGGGGCAGCGTGGCCGCGTCGTGGCTGCTCTCTCTCCATCCGTCAGGAGTGTCCCCTTCCCCTGGTGGCTGCAGGGGTGGTAAGGAACACAGGTCTCCGTCTGGAGACAGCCAGAGGTGGATGTTGTACCTTGAACCTGGCAGTAACCATCACGGATAAAACGCAAGGACCAGATCCTCCATCACGACTCGCGGGTGATGCCATCAGCTCTGCTGGTGCTGCACTGGGTCACCAGCAGAGCTCTGGGTGCCACAGGTTTCTCTACGAAGTTCTCAAGCACAGTGCTGGGCAGGCAGAGCAGCACCCACACCCCACGGGCTGGAGTGCAGCTCAGCTGGAGGGTTATCCCAGGAACTGAGCTGTGCCAGGCTGGTTCTGCTGGAGCCTGAACCTCCCTCGGCTGATTTCGGTGGCTCAGCCCTGGCAGCTTCAGCCAGACCGAGGTGAGGATTTTTAATTTTGCCCCAGTCTTCCAAGTCCCAAGCAAACCTTCTAGACCTTCCTTCAGAGGCAGGTGTGACACTGCCAGGCTGCGGGGAGCCCCCCACCAGCTGTGACACCGCTTCCACAAGGGCTGCAGTCACCCCCCCAATCCAGACCATGCTTCGGGGCTACCAGCCCCACCTCGGGAGGCTCAGCAGTGGCCCCCGTGGCCCTCCCTGCCTCAGTTTCCCGTGTACCTGCTCCCCGGCCCTTCAGCCACTGCCCCAGCCCTGCGGGTGCCCTCGGGGTCCCCTTGTCCCCAGCTTTCCTCATTCACATCCTTCCGCCCCCGGCGCTGCCCCCCCTGCCACTGCCCCTCCGGCCGGGGCTGCGAGTTCAGCCTTTACACCTTTCTTCCCACTATAACTGGGCACAGAAAACAGCCACGGGGGGACTGACCGCGGGAAGATATTAGTACTATTATATTGTTATGACAATCACTATTCACCACTGTTGCTGTTGTCGTTATTACTGCGATAATTACCCAGCACACAAGCTCAAGAAAAGCTGCAAGGCGCCTTGGTGAGCGGCTCCCCCCGGTTTGAGGCGGAAACGTTAGAGCCCCCGATTTAGCCCCAGCAGAGGCGGCTCGTCCTGCCCCTGCGGCCGCACGGGTCCATCCCCGCAATTCCCGAGCCCTGGAACCTCCGGCTCCTGAGCAACCAGCGCCCTCCAGCTGCCTCCCGCAGCCCCGCACCCGCAGCCCCGCACCCGCAGCCCCGCACCCATTTCACTCGTTCGAGGTGACGAGGGTGCAGCAGGACGTGCTGACCCAAGGGCATCACTCCAGCAGCCTGGGGCAGCTGCCCCTGAAGGTTTTGTCTTTAAGGTAAAGTCTGAGTACTGATTAAAAAAAAAAATGCTACCGTGAAATAAATAATCCTAAAGCAGGCAGCTGCAGCAAGGCGGCCTCCAGGCAAAGGCAGGACTTAGCAGAGGCAGGAGGTTCTGGCTTTTCTAAACTCTCCTCTTAAGGAATTCTCCAGAGCCTGTAGAAGTTACTGCATTTATCACAGACGTGGCAACAGGTGGAGAAAAGGAGGCTGAGGGGAGGAGACCTTCTCACTCTGCAACTGCTGAGAGGGGAGGTTGGAATTATGGGGGGGTGGGTCTCTGCTCCCAAGTGAGAAGTGATAGAATGAGAGGAAATGGCCTCAAGTTGCCCAGGGGAGGCTGAGATTGGATCTTGGGAACAATTCTTTCCCCAAAAGGGTTGCCAGGCCCTGGCCCAGGCTGCCCAGGGCAGTGATGGAGTGTCCATCCCTGAAGGGATTTCAAAGATGGGGTGCTGAGGGACATGGATCAGTGGTGGCCTTGGCAGGGCTGGGTTAATGGTTGGGCTTGATGGTCTTAAAGGTCTTCTCCAACCAAAAATATTCTGTGATTCCAAGAGACCAGTGAAAAGGATGATGCACCATCCCCCAGCACCTGCAGCCCCCAGGGCAGCCTGGGCCCAACCCTCCCACCCCACAGGGTGGCCATGGGGACGACAGCTCTGCTGGCCCCACATGCCCCATCCTCACACCTTGCTGGGGTCAGCTTTAGTGTTTGTGCCACCAGAAGCCAGATCTGGGGACTCTGGCACAGCCCAGCACAGGGACTGTGGAAGCTAACTCCACAACCAGACCTGCTGCTGCCTCACCTTGTGTTCAGTGTTCATGCAGGACATGGAGGAAGCATCTTCCCTTGGAAACACGTTTTCCTTTCATGTAGGAGACCTTAACCAGTTAGAACTGGTCAACAAGCAGCCTCTCACCACATGAACTCAGGCTGCACATTCCTCTTACACTGCTCTAGGATGCTGTAACAGTCTGATCCATTCTTCCCCTCACATCTTCTAAGGAAGACCAGAGCTTAAACAGACCTCAATTCAAGACAGGAAATAAGCTGGAAAATGGGTCAGCAGGAGAAGCATTTTGAGAGTGTAAGGCCATGAAGCACAGCAACCTGCTCACCTGCTGTGATGTTCCATCAACCATGTCCTGCCAGCCATACCAGCCACATCCTCACCTCTCTCACACCTCAGGCTACTGTGACCAGAGCAACAACCAAAGCTTGTTCTGCATCTCAGCCCTGTGTGCCAAGGCCTGGGAGCCCACCTGAACCCAGGGTGCCCACCAGGCACACCAAGGCCCTGGGCACTCCAAGAGCCTTGACAGGGACAAGGTCTGGTGGGACCCAACATGAGGGGGACACCTGCCCCTCACCTCACACATCAGGAGGAGAACCACAACCAGGCTCTTCACACCCAGATTCACTGACTGTGCTTGGAACAGCTCGATGATCTCAGCTGAATCACCTGCCTGGAACCACAACTTGAAGAAAACAGTCACTGCTTCCCTGCACTTCTGCCTCGGGACTGTGAAACAAGACACTGTCCTGCTGATGACTCCCTTGAAACACTCCCCTCATTAAAACCTTTAACAGCCTCAAATGGCTCCTTGGACTGTCAGAAGCCTTTCACCAATGTTCACACATTGCCAGATTAATTTTTAATTTAAAACCAATATGGTGTTATCTATCTCAGCAATGTGCCTCCTGCCTTTGAAAAACTGCCTGCCCCAAAGTGGTGTGTGTGTTTCTCACTCAAGCCCAGAGGAGGTGACGGGGTGGGGGGAAACATGGTGTGTGGCAGTTACCTATTAGACCAAGTTAATAAATATAGCTACTATCACAAAGAAGTTAATCCCTGGAGCAGGACCCTCCTTTTGGCCGTGGGTGCTGTTCCGTGCTCTGTTCACTGACACTTCTCACTATCCCCTGCTGTGTCATTTAAAAGCAGAGACTAGTCGAGGTTGGCACAGAGCTCTGTGTGTCGTCCAGGCCAACCTGTTGCTAAAAGCAAATCAATCAAATCAGGTTTGTCTGAGATTAATCCAGTGGAGTCCTGAATGGCTCTGAGGACAAAAAGCCCAAGCCTCTCAAGGTAACTTGTTCCCTCTCTGACCATCCTCAGGGTTAATTAGCTTTTTTCCTTACACCTTAAAGTACAGGGGATAAAAGAATCTAACTGAAACCTTGGGACAAGCTGGGAAAATAAAGCAAAGTACGAGCAGAATATGTGACATTACGTGAACTGCAGCCAAACAGCAGGATCAAATACAGTAACATGCCATCTCCAGCAGCCAGAAAAGCCCCAGCCCTCACCTCTTCATCTGGCAGCTGCAGCTCCCACACTTCACTGCCTTTTTCTGTGCAAAACAGAGTTTCCTTGGATGTCTCCTCCTAGTTCCAGGTACTCACCACGTAACTTCCACCAGCGCTTACTGTCCCTTGGGTACCTCACCCCCGGATGAATTTACCTACCTCATCTTCATCTCATGACAAGAGCTGATAAACTGCACACCATCTCTTCCACTCCATGTCCAGGCAAACTCTTCCCCAGCAGCAGCAGCCTCTCCTAGGGGCAGAGGGCTCAGCTACCCCTGCCGGGCAGCAGCAGCAGCAGCAGCAGCAGCAGCACACAAGCCGGTGCTCCCCGGCAGGAAGGTTGCGGCTGAGCTCGCTGTCCAACGTGTTTTCCTGCATTCCCAGCCCTCTGCCGAGCCAGGAGGGGGGTGCAGGTGCGTGCAGCGTACACCCTGCTGCCGCGGAGAGGCAGCCTCCCCACACACATGCTCCTGTGCAGCTCCTCAGACACCAAACCCCAGCCCCCGGGTCCCACCTGCAGGCTCAGCACCAGCCGCTCTGTGCCCCCGCACCACTACGTGCCACCTTCCCAGCAGTAACATCCAGATGCGATGCCCCATTCCCACCGTTAAACCGCTGGAGGCTGGCTGGTGCTGCACGTGAAACGCCCCAGCGTGGGGGGGCTCTCCCCACACCCCCCCGGTGCTCCAAAGCCAGCCCCAGGCTGCATTCCCTGCCCGGGGGGGTCAGCAGCGTGCCCCTCAGGGAGCTGCTGCTAACAGTGCTGCTGGCCAGGAACCTGGGTTTGTCCCCCAGCTTCCCCAGAGGGGGTGCACACCACATTCTGACACCAGAACTCAACACACCCCAGAAGGTGCTAGCTACCCAAGCTGGAGCCCCTCAGGTAGGCACCATCAAGAGAGGGTACCACAGCCAGCAAACACCAACAGCAGCACAGGAGCACTGGCCCTTCAAGACTAAATCCCACACTGCTCTGAGGAGTGCAGCAGAGGAATTATATGTGAAGTATATGGAATATAAACATGTACCTTGTCAGAGGAACACCCATACTGGTGGTCTGTTGCACCTCTATAAATGTATTAGCAGGACCCCATAAACAGGAAGTGCTTCATTTCCACCATAGCCAATTTTGAAGGAGAACTATTGCAGAAGAAATAGCATCTTGCACTTCAGTTTTGTTTCAACTATATCTTCCAATTCCTAATTTGACCACAGGGATGTTACTTTTTGCTTTGTTTTGTGGTGATTATTTTTTAATGAAGTAGGTTACAATTACTACTGATAACTGCCTGGATGCATTTGCAATTCACTCTGAGAGGTTAACTAAGGCTTGTTTTCATGAGAGATTCTTAATAGTGATTAGAATTGGTTTTAAAGTAGTGACATAAACTGTTTTATATTAAATGCTAAAATTACTCCCAGAAAATTAATACTTGGATTGAATTAAATATCAACCAGGAAGAATTCCACAACATGTAATTTTTTCTCTGCAGTCAGCCTTTACTAGTTCAGGACTAAGGCCAGTAACAGTCTTGCTTCAGGTTGTATTATATTTAGAATTTAAGCAAGAAAGCCCCAGACTTGCTTCCAAAACCGTACTGCTCAGCTTCTGCCTACACCTTCACACCATGTCAGGCATCTCTTCTCCCAGGCACAATTTGCAGAGCAGGTGGTCAGTCCTGACCCCTCCTAACAAGGAAGCAAATCCTCACAGGAGTTTGGGGCTGTGAATCTTACAGGTGTCTCCCTGCAAACACAGCCAACAAAAGGAGAAAGGAAAGCCTTCCTGCAACCCCTCTCTGCTGCAAAGAGCAGATCTGAAGTGCCCAAGCCACAGCTCAGAAAGCAAACCTGTCCCTCTAACTGAAGCAGAACTGACAACACACCAAAAGACTTGGCCTCAGCACTGTGTTTACTGGCTCGTTTCCACCCTAATTTAAATATGCCCAAAAAGCCATGTTAAAATAGGTTGAACATCTGAAATTAACAATTACTGTACCTACTTAGATAATTAAGATGCATAGTATACAGCTGAAACTCATTAATAACAGCTTCCTAATGGGAAACTGGATTAAGGTTTCAATAGTACTTTTCTTGCTCCATAAACATGAAAACAATTATTAACAAGGACAGAAAATTATGCTCCACACCAGACAGGTACACCCATTAATATTCACCTAATGAGGGCTGAGCCCCCTTCCAGAAAAGATGCAACTGAGTCCTATACAGTACTGCAATGGATAGTGGTGCCATGACTCAATTCTTAAACATCTAGGGGCAAACAACACACAGAACCAGTGCAAGAACAAGGCAACAGTTCTTTAGCATCATGTTTTAATTGAATTGGAAGATGCTGACATTTCTCTATCTTCAGTGGAAACATTTTCACTTGTAGCATGGCCTTGTGAAACACAGAGTACATGAGCTGTCTTTTTTTACTCCTGACTGGCTCCACAGGTCAGTTGTATCAGCTCCAGAACTATCTAGAAATGACTAATTGTTCCAAGTATTTCTGTTCCCATCCATGTCCTTTTCCATTAATTTTCTCCCTTCAGAATAGGCAACAATTCACCACTTTCCTTTAGTTCCTGTAAAAAAAATACATACACAGCAATTATTATCCATGTCCATGTTGTGATGATGCTGGCAGGACTGCCACAGGGACAGGAAGGAACTCAATCCTCTGGCTATGAAGGGAACCCACTAGAGGTCCCTCTTGACCAAGACACCGACGTTCCTAAGGTTGGATTTAAATTCTATTTCCTATTTAGAAAGAGAGGAAACTTTAGTGAAAAGATACACCTGGAAAAGAATGGGTTGTTATCAACCTTACCAGGTAAAGCCCCTGGTCTGTCTCCTCCTAGATGTAACTCAGCTCCTATTTTAGGCACACACAGAATTTTACAACACCCAACATGTCTCCCACAAAATGAAAAAATGACCAGGTTTCATTACTATAGCACACTAAAACAAACAAGACAGCATGAGATTTGTAGAAGTTATAAATAAAAGGTGCTTGCCCATATTATCTTGATGAGTTAGAGTCAAATTAGAAAGTTGTTAGCTTACTAAAGAGAGAGAAAACATCAGGAAATGGTTTTAAAATAACATGGTGTGGAACATATCTTCTTTTCCCACATCTCAAGAGAAGCAGCTGCCTCTTTTTTCCTTCATATTATGCTGTATCATAGAATGCATTTTAAAGTACTGACAACAATAATTTACCCACACAAGTTAGTCAGTGTGAACTGAATAGAGCCTAACACTGCAAACAGACAAATTAGACTGAAATTCCTGTGAGAGAAGCATTTTGCAGCATCTCTGCAATGCCCAAGACTATGCTTACTGATCACCGAAATAACCCACACACTTGTTAAATAAATAAAATTAATCTATATAATTTAAGTAATACTAGTATTTTTAGAACTAAATGAGATTTATTGATTGTATCTTCCCAGGAGTTACAGTGTCTGAGGAATTGGCTATAAAACATTCCGACACGAATGGGCTCAGGAGTATTTGGGGTTTAGAACACTGTGCCTGCTCTGTTACAAAAATCAAAAACCACAGTAACAGATGCAGATCTATTTTTGTTGCTTGAGGGTCTGTTCAAACAACTACAATAAACCTTACTTTCTTCCAGGAATGAGACTGTTTGCTAGGAAAAAAATGTCTCGCCCACCTTATTTGAGAAAAGCAATGTCAGAAGTAAAACTAAGAAGAGAAACCTGTAAAAATGCACCCACGGGGTAAAAATGGTCTTTACAGTAACAGTAACTGACTGCTGCCAAGAAAATACATCTCCCTTAAATCTCAGCAGAGGAGAAGGCTGCAGATTTAGAGCTCCTCCCAACCATATGTTGAGCTAATAGAAGCCCCAGTAAAAGCTACCAAGTAATTCAAGAGCAGAGATCTAGGGCCACTACTCAGGAGTTTCTGTGTGTAATGGGCAGAAAACATTGCTACAGTTTGAAACAAATGGTCAATTTACACCTCAAAAGACTCTCCCATTCCTACCTTAACAATATCCAGCCCTCCAACGAGTTCACCTTTCACATACAGCTGAGGATACGTTGGCCAGTTGGAATAGGTTTTTAATCCTTGCCGAACCTAAGAAAAATAACCTGAAATGTCAACTTCAACCTTTGTAAAAGCCACAGTGAAGTCCTCAATGATGGGAAAACTGAATTACCTCTTCGTCTTCCAGGATGTCAAATGTCTCGTAATCAACACTACAAAACAAAACGAAACCAACAAAATCAGCTGCTGGGGAGTGTTGCAGTGCAACACCCTCATACGCTGAAAAGGGGTTCACAAGCTGCCCAGTCACAGTTCACAGTAAGAGGAGCTAAAAGGTCAACCAACACCTTATGCACCAAGAAGTGAAATGTAAAAACTTTTAGTTTCATGGGAAAGACCTTCTAATGCAGATGGCAGCAAAATGCACTAAAAACTAGACCATATACCTTAGGCTCTACCTGGCCAAAATGTGTTCCAAGTAATTCCATTCCCTAACAGCTTAAGAAAACACACACTTTTGAGGTTTTTATTAGGGAATCAGCCAGCTGCAGCTGTTTCACCATCTTCATCTACTACTGGCCTAACAACACAAAAACAACATGTAAACTGGATTTCTGGCATGAGTTTTGGGATGCAATTCCAACAGCACCTTTCAATAACTAGCAAGTGTGTAGATTCCTCCCAGTGGCTGAGAGCCAGTAACAAGGAACAATGATCTGAGTAACTGCCACTCATTTCTGAGTTGTGTTTTGCTGTAGAGTTATCCATTGTCTCCCAAAAGCCCATGCTAACATCTAGTAATCAAGACAACTGCTTAACCTCTAACTAGCAGTACAACTGAAACAGGAGTTTACTCAAAGGAAGATGATACTAATCTCTCCCACTACAGAAACAAGGGCTTTGAAGAGGAAAACTGAGGCTAGGTAACATGAGAGGCTCCAGGATTAAGGAAAACAGATCAAGAGGGACCTCTCCTAAGGAGAGCTGCTTATCAGAGTGGAAGGACTTCTTTCATGTCAGCAATCACAGCCAAAGGAAAAAAAGAAAAGAAAAAAAAAAGAAAAAGAAAAACTTCAGTGTTGCAATAAGCTCCTCAATCCCAGCAAGACAGTCAGTGTGTAGCTGTGCTAAAACAGCTTGGTATCTCACACACCACCTCTGACTTGGTATCAAAGAAGTGCAGTAGTGACTTACACTATGGGCTTTTACATAAAGATATTTTAAAATACTCTTACACAAAGAAAAATACGTTTGGGGAAGACTTCCACTAATATTTTCCAAACCCTTTACTTATAAAATATAGTTTTTAATACAGAACTGGCTTTCAAGATTAAGTAATAAAGACTTACATACCCAGTGCCATTGAGGATTTCTATAATCTGCTTGCTGAATCCACATTTTGCCATCTGAAAAGCAAAATACACATGTTAAAAACATATCTGCTATAATTCATCCACAAAACTCAAATCTTCAAACTACACTAAAGCTATTACCAATTTATTGCTAGTGACGACCTTAATGGATGAGCAATATTGCTAATCCCTCTTTCATTCTTCTTCATATATTTTGAGCTGTAAACTGTATTGTAAGTCTCTTTCCTTATCTACTCCAATGAAGTGAAAAAAAACATTGAAAATATCAAAACACTTTCCTCAGTTGTGGTGTGAAATGATCCAAGGTGAATCTGTGCTCCAGGTTTGGCAACACTATCTGGAAAACTCATTAGGCTTGATTATTTTCTGAATGTTCAAAAGGCCAAAGCTGTGGGTAGGATGGGACAAACGCCTTAGATGCCTTTGCAAAGGAGATGTTTTACTTTGAGGCACATATACTACCCTTTCCTTTCCAGTCTGAAGTAAGCAGCAGCCCAGGCTCAGCTGGTGCACAGGCTGCATGCACAGCAACTCCCAACTGGAATTCATAATTGCAAGTATCTACTGCAAACTCTTCATATTGACAGTGTAAGGACAGAGCACCCATCATTTTTTAGACATCACATGCTTAATCCAGGCTATCCCATCTGATGGGCAATTTCACTCCACCAGCAGCACAGGCAAACCCAGCAGGTGTCAAGAAGCTTGCCCAAGTCCTGGTGCTCTGCAGGCAGGACCCAGGCATCCAAGGGCACAGATGAGCATCTGCTTCAAAGCCCTGAGCCCACCTCACTCACCCCCTGGTCCAGTCAGCACAACCCACAGGGTGCCAGGGGTTATGAAAAGGCTCCACAAAACAACCTGCTCCACTCTCCAATTAGCTATTGTTAATACACAGAGAAGTCTCAGGGAACAAACCACCCCACAAGTGACTGTTAACATGCAAGCACTAATACAACTGATGTTCAGGGTACACCACTCCAAGGAGAAGTCTGAGGTGGGTGCCACTCCAGTAATTTTGGCAGGAAGAACTGCAGTGCCTTGCCATTCCAAAGGGAACAATTTATCCCCTGGTTACTTTGTTTGAGCAGGCAACACAAAGCAACAGCGCGACCTTTGGTTCACAGTCATTTGTTACTGTTAAAATCCTGCCAGCAGTTGTCTGTCTGCAGTCACTACCTGTGTGCCAGTGAGCAAGAGAACCAAGTGCAGCTTCAAGACACCAGGCACAGACCATTCCATGCATGTGAGAAAATGAGTGGGTAATTTGTGGTGTGTGGCAATTACACTTCAGCCTTGAAAACATCTAGCAGCTTTTTTTTTTTTTTTAAAGGCAGTTGTGAAAGCTGAATAAAGTCAGAGAAATTAAACAGGATGGGATCCCAATGCAATTAGGTTAGCAGAGGGAAATATCAAGAATGCTGCACCCAGAGAGGAAGTTTTGGGCAACAGTCCAAGAGTGTGCCTGGAGCAGCACAGAGATGGGGGTGAGCACTCAGAACATCAGAAGAAAACCCATTATCTGCAAAGACAAGGAGTAACCAAGACCAAGTGGACATGCACAGTTCTTCCAGTCATTGCTGGACTGCAGATCAACTGACAGATATCACTGTAGGACACCAAGGTCTCAGCTTTCACTTCTAGCAACATGTTACCATCAGGTAAAACAGGGACTATAAAACTTACAGGAGCAGCTGATAAAAAGACAAATCACTAACTTCCCAGCACCATTAATTTACATTAAGGAAAATAAGGTAATGGTCTCTGTGTAAAAAATGGTTTAGTTATAATACATCCTGCAATCATCTTACCTGTTTGCTTCCCTTCATAAAAAGCATCACAGGAGCTTTGTTTATCAAGACTTTAAGCCTACAGAAGGCACAAAAAAAGGAAGATTTAAACAGCCTGGTTATTATCCCAAGCTTTGTTTCAACAGGAAAACAAGTGCAAAAATGAAAAGACAGCAAATAACAGCTTTCCCAAATGCCTTTACAGCATTATTGTAAGCAATTCTATTTGTTTCATTGCTGATTGTCACTAGTGAGTGCATTTGAGCCATCCTGGTAGTTTTAGAGCAGGACTTTCCTAGACTGACCTCTAAGTATCAAGCAGCAGGAAGTGTAAGCAGAACATTTTAGGCTATTTTAAATACAGTGTATTTAGTGACAACACTGCTTTTACATGTGTTTCTCATTCTCCATGTGAGAGTAAGAGCCACAGCTACTCTCCACCAGTCATAAGATTCATGGAGTAGAAACTCAGGAATAGGTCTGTTTTGTCTCACTGTGCCCTGTCCACTTCTGGTCTATCTGCACAGCCCTCAGACACTCCCCTGCTCTCCCTCTCCTTTCAGGAAAGGCTTTCTGAGACAACTGATGGGAAAAGCTGGCAAAGACTCCTATCCCACAGTTTCTTGCTAAGGACAAACTACCCTCTATAAAATGCCTAACACGGGATGTCACTTGGCAGGACTCACACAATGCAAGAAAATCCTAGACTGGAGAAACCAGAGTCTTGGCAAAATACAACTAAATGAAGTTGTGTTGGTGATCTCCAGCCCTTGAACGTGGAAACCCAACCAAGTGGTCTCTGGCTTAAAAAGCAACAGCCAACCTAACAGCTAGAGCACAGCTGAGCTCCAGTAACCTGAGCTGGTTCCCCAGCTGCCAAATCTGTTTTGTGAAACCAAGCTGATGTCCAGAGTCCATTTTCAAGGGTATTTTCAAGTGAAGAAGATGCAGTTAATTGATGGGAAAGGATTAGATATTGAGTAAAGGAACATAATTTAGCATTAAGTAGATTCAATTTTCACATTACCTTCTTTCCCCAAAAAGATTAAGCAAAGCAAAAAACTATGTATATATTCAATAAAGTTGCAGCTTATGAGAGTTTGCAAAATGGAAGAGACTAAAGAAAGCCTTCTAAAGTAAGTTTTTTAAAGGCCATATTGAGGTAATTTCATCTCTCCCTTTAATCTCAAGTTGCAAAAGGTAGCAGTTGTTTTTTGTGGCCATGGTGAAACAATTCACAAGTTACCCTACTAGAGTAACAAAAGGTAAACCTGAGCCACATACTAAATTAAAAGGGAATTAATGAATACACGAGTGTGGAAGTAAGTATAGACTGTCACCTCATTGAAATGGTTTGCATTAAATTGTTTCTCCACTGTGTCGAGGAGGCTAAAGAACCAGAACCAGGCACATCTAGAGCTCTGTAAAAGCTGCTCTTACCACCTCAGACAGCAGGAGGAAATCCATGCTAATGAATTTGCCTCCTAGGTACAGGCCACCTCCTTGGTAAGCCAGTCCCCTTTGCAAGGCTCAATGGCATCACTCCCAGAATAACCTGACAAAAGCCACACCTACTAGCAACTTCTCAAACACAGTGACTTGTCAGGTATCTGGAGCTTGGCTGCCTGGGGCACGTCAGAACTTCAAACACGAGTGAATCTTGACATGGGATGGTTAAAGGAGGACAAACTGGATTCTAGATACTCCATCTAATTTAGGAAGCAATACACTCCCTGTTGCTGCAGTATATATTTGTGTTGCCAAAGTGAAAGAAAACAGGAACTGAAGGACATGAGGAGACAGGCCCAGAAGTTTCCTCCAGAGATATCACAGTTATGAAGTGTACCCCAAGTAAAGCCAACAAAAGCTACTGACACGTAAAAGATTATTTTTCCCAGTTATTAAATAATAAATTCTTACAAAGAAAGAGTTGAGAAGGAAACTACGTATTTCTGCTATAACTAAATGTTAACAAACTACAAATATAAAGCCTACTGGAAGAGTGTAGCTTAAGACACACATAACAGTATAACTTTATATTAGGTGATACCTACTGTATAGAAAACAGAACATATTAAACAACTGCAGGAGTTCTTTAGTTAAAAAAAAATATTTACACACTTCTGATCAAGTGAAAGAACAGGTATTTATACAAGAGGTTCCCCCTGTGGAAATGAACATACAGAAAACCTTAAAAAAAGATACCCTTTAAATAAGGACATAACACACCACACCTGTCCTCCAGCTTCTGAGCCTTGGGACAGACTGTGTCCAGTTCTCCAGATGCCTCCAGTTCCTAGGGAGATTGGGGAGAAGACAAACCAGATGTAAAATGCAGCAAAACCACACTTGTGACAAGTAACAAGATTAAGAATGTCTCCGTTTCTAACCTTGACAATATCCAGTCCACCTATAAGCTCTCCAGATACATACAACTGTGGATAAGTTGGCCAATTAGAATATGTTTTCAGCCCCTGACGAACTTCCTCATCAGAAAAAATATCAAAACTGCTAAATGAAACACCATGTTTGTTCAGTATCTCCACCATTTGCTTGCTGAAACCTGCAGACACAAAAAGAGGAATTACACACAATTTTAAACAAAGCATTCCCATGTCTGTACTGAACCTCACTCATTTAAAAAAAGGCAATTCTTCTAGAGAACAAGCTCAGAACAGCCCCAGTGTTGAGGATCTCAGGATCCTCAAATACTATCAAGGGACATAAAACACACGTCACTGGGATCACAAAACCAAAGTACATGGACAGGCTGGTAAGTCTGGTTGGTGCTTCTCTGTTAGAGCACTACACAGTAACTAACCTATATGCCAGTGTCTCTGTGGTTCCAACACACTATTAAAGCAGGTTTTTAATTGGACAACCTTAGCAAAAAGTTTCTCCCTTCTGTAGCTAAACACCTTTTTCTTAAGAAAATAATCACATTATTTGTAGAAAGTTAGATGTATAAGAATGTTAGCATTATAGAATTTAAAGTCTATAATCACCTGAATCCTCCTCCTCTAGAGAGAAACCCACACAAAATTCCATTTTCAAACAATCCTCCTACTCTATTTTTAATTCAACATTCCCATTAAAGTGAAAGGTTAAACTGTTTTCTTTTTAAATGATGATAATTGTTTTTACAAAATGAAGTCTCTACAGAAACTCTTCAAACTCACTTCAAAAACCAAAACACCCACACACCACCCACACCTAAGCTGTACCTTTATGTCAACAAGTCCACCCAAAGGGAAACTTTAGACTGATGATCAAGGTCATCTTCATCTACACAACACTTCCACTGACACAGGTCCTCCAGAGAAGACACCAGCTACTGGATGTCCCCAACACTGGACACTTTTAAGACTCAGCTTGACAAGGTTCTTGTCCATCTCATCTAAACCACGTTCCTGCCTAGAAAGGTTGGACAAGATGATCCCTGAGGTCCCTTACAAGCCTGCATTCTGTGATTCTATGTTCCACAGTGTCCTGCAGGTACTTCAGAAGAGAAGAGGAGGCCAGCTGTACATTACAGCACAAGGCAGCCAATGACTTGATCTTTAGGACTGTTGATCAGATCTTGAGTCACAACCCACTGTTCCTCCACAACGTGTTTGCACTGCTAGGAAAGTTATGCTAATCAGGAAGAAAACACTAAGTACTTCACAGCACACAGAATGTTTGGGGAATTTTGCTCCATTTCTAGCACATGGTCTTTATCCTGAATTATTTCAACACCTGCCACTGTTCCTTTCATGCACATCCCTTTAAGGAAGTAGAAGTCTCCTAGACAACACCATCATATGGTTTGCAAAATGATCCAAGAGAATTTATCCATAAATCAATGTGATAATAAGGTGTGTTGCCAACTCATTCTAGTTGGGATTTAAATGCCCTTGCAATTCCCTCAAAGAATTCCAACAAATCTTGTACAAATGAAAACCTCTACAAAAATATTAAAAAAAAAAAAAAGGAGAGACAATGCTTAAAGGCTTTAATAAAGGAATGGAAAAATAAATAAGTTTTAAATGGGAAAAAGAAAGTGCCGTAGAAGAATGACCTTTGATTTCAGCTTGCAAGACCACCTATTAGTTTTTGAAATATGGATTTTTACTGCAGTTTTCATGATCTGAAATTTATTGAGACATGAAGTAGCAGTATTTATATGTATGGCATCTAAGTTGCTTTTCTTTCTAGAACTGAAGTGTTAAGTTCATGTACAGCCTGAAGTAAAACACAGAATCTGAAATTCTTCATCCATCTGGGAGTTCATTAGTAAACAGCTAAGGGCTGATTGCTGATGGTTATTCCATCGCCAATATATTAACTCATTTCTACTGTAAGGAACTGGGGGAAGGAGGGGGGAAAGCAGCTTTATTTTAGCTGTAGGCAATTACATGCAAAGCAGAAAGATTGATTGGTTGTGTTTCATTTGGAAGGGTTATGGTAGCAGTCTGCAAGCGTTATGCTCAGGGATAAAGTGCCAGAACAGCCTCGTTCTCGTAACAAAAGATTTAGGTTGAATTTCTGAAGAAATGCCATACAGGCATGACAAGGCATAACTAAACTGCTAACAGAATGTTTTAAGTGGCTATCTGGATGATGACAAATGCCACTGCAGATTCTACACCAATAAAATCAGCCTCAAAACATGACGATACTGAGGAAGCACAACCAAATACCCACTGCAGTAACACAAGGTAGGCAGTAACCACATCAACTGCCAGTGCACACACAGCCCAGGGGACAAACCTTCCTTTACAGCACCCTTAGCTGGCTTTTCCAATGGAGAACTTAGCAACTACAAGATCCCAAAACCCACTGCTGGACAGGGTTCGCTCCACCTGCACTACAGACTGCAGTGCAAGTCTATTCTCTGTATCAAAATAGATACAATTCAGAAACATCTTCTCTAAACAAACATGGCTCCTTTCTCTCTATTGTTATTACTACTACTGCTATAACAGAACCATACCATCTTTGACAAAATGTTAAATTATCTTCACTTTGAAAAAAACAGTCTATTCTAAGAAATTTGATGAACCCAACTTGCTAACATCTCTAAATACTGCCAAGAAGTGCCACAGCAATCTAAAGTAGACACGGTATTCAACTGCAAGATTAAGAGCTGTAAGTCCAGATGATTCCACATGTTGCACTACATTTTAAATACTTCCAAATGTAATACATACATCTATGTAGTTAAGTATCTCCTGTGCACTTTTCACTGGGTACTAGGGATCAAATATAAAACTGAAAGCTTGAATGTATAATTTAACGTATTAAGACATGCAAATGAACCTGCATTCCATATTGAGTTTATGATGAAGATCCTAACTGTCCTGTCTGAGTAATCTAAGCTGCAGACATCCCAAACATCCTCATTACCATCAGGAGCCTATCAGAGTACTGCTCTGTTACAAACAGGCATCACAGGATGTACCAATGGATGCACTTCACAAGTCTACTTCAGAATATACCCAAATTCCCATTCCTACAAAATGATACACGAATTCCCATGATGTAACTTTCACACACCTATAACCATATTGTTACATGATTACAGTACAGAATTATCAATAAATAGATGGGAGTTCATCAGCTCTTCATAGGTGCAAATGCCTGTGCACAAACTGCTGGAATCCCAAACTAACTGACAATAGTGACAGTTCACAGCCCAGTGAACATGACAGTTCTGAAATCTGAGGTTGTATTTGAAACTGCTTCTACTGAAGTGATTCTGAAACATATTACTGCCTTGAAATGAAAGAGCAGCCTTGAAAGAAGGAGAATAAAGATGTGAAGTGACCAGCACAGCAGAAGTCAAATACAGCACAGGAAGTACAGACACTGCAGAGGATCTTGCACTTACTCTGGCATTTCTACAATCTTTTTACAGAAACACCTGAAAGTACACTTCAGTACTGAGAGCCCACCTGGCAGCTTCACCACTGCTACCACTCTGCTCAGATCCCACTTTTCTCAAGCACTGGTCCTCACCCAAAACTACTTGCAGTTACTGAAAAGACCGTTATTTACCCAAACTTCCATTTCAGTAACTCTGCATCATGAGATAAGCTCTTTCCCATGACAGAATGACTTCTCAGATGCAGTGTAAACAGCATGGGCTGTCTGGTCAGTCATGCCTCTCAAACCTGCATTATTCTCACCTCACCAAATCAATGTGCTCCAGATCAATATCCTTCCCTTTCCCCCTTTTAACAGTACATGGTGATACGACAATTTGAATCCTTCCAGATGAAGATAAATGGACAGAACATGTAAAATCAGTTTGTTTTCAATCCTTCCACACTATTTCACCCATTTTCCTTCAAGTATTTCTCCAGTTTATTCAGGGAACTTCCTGGAGACACTCCAACAGAAAACACAAGCAGCTACATGGGGATGCCTGCTCTGGAAACTGTTAATTGAATTCAACAGGATCCCAGACTGGTTTGGGTTGGAAGGAACCTCAAAGATCCTCCGGTTCCAACACCCCTGCACGGCCAGGAACACCTCCCACTAGACCAGGCTGCTCCAAGCCCCATCCAACCTGCTCTTCAACACTTCCAGGGATGGGGCAGCCACAGCTTCTCTGGGCAACCTGGGCCAGGGTCTCACCAACCTCACAGCAAAGAATTTCTTCCTAATGTCCAACCTAAATCACCCCTCTTTCAGCTTTAATCCATTCCCCCTTGTCCTCTCACTGCAAGCCCCTGTAAAAATCCTCTTCCCAGCTTTCCTGGAGCCCCTTCAGGCACTGGAAGGTGCTCTAAGGTCTCCCTGGAGCCTTCTCTTCTCCAGGCTGAACACCCCAACTCTCTGAGCCTGTCTCCAGAGCAGAGCTGCTCCAGCCCTGGGATCATCTTTGTGGCCCTTCTCTGGACTGCATCCAGGAGCTCCATGTCCTTATTATGCTGAGGCCTCCAAAACTGGACAAAATACTCTAGGTGGGATCTCATGAGAGCAGACTATACTCTTAAACCTTACACTTAAAATCGTGGTGAGATGTTCCACTGCTGGAATACCAGCAGTGCCTACACAGCACAAGGGTATTTGGCAGTTATGTGAACACAGCATCAATACACCTCCACACCAACAGCTTGAACCACACATTGGTGGACTCATCACCAGACAGAAGCGCTGCTCTGTCTCCAGGCTGCACATGCTGAGCCCTTCCCAGAAGAGGGTCAGAAAGAACAGTTCTGAGAGTCCTCATTTCCCTCCCCAAAGTGTTTTAAACACATTTAAATCAAATGCATGTCTGCCATAATACAGAAAACTTTATGAAAAATCTTCCAAGCCTGCACATGCTGCTATAATTCATGCACAGATCAAAACAACTGTTTTCCTTGGTTTTAGACACAAACACCTGAGGCTTTGCATGACAATTTAATATTTTGAGCACTGATCTCTTTATTGGTTCTGTAAATACATGTCACAGGGCATTCAGCAGGAGCTTGGCTGTAAGGAGCTACCTGGTGCTAACGCTTGCCTTGTTCTGCTGTTAGGTTTTTTTTTTAAGGAATTCAATCTTAACCATCTCCTGAACAGAAGTAACTGTAGAAGTTGCAACATTTGATCTCTAGATCAATTTGCGGAAAGGAGGTAAAATAAGTCAATGCAACTTTTTTTGCCCCATTGCCTTTCCCCACTCTTAGTTTTACAATCTTGTAACTGTATCTTGTTGCCACCATCCCCAGAATAATTCCTGAAAAGGACTTCAAACTCAAGACTGAGAAGTCTTCCCATTGCCAGTGAAGCTCTAGAGATGAGGAACGGTTGTTTTCAGACACTGCTTTTTGGCCCCTGTATTCTCACAATGGAACACAGGCCTTGGGGAACGAGTGAACACGAAAAAAACAGCACAGAAACCAGCAGTTACTGTTCACTCCTGTAAGGATCAGGAGAGGAAGGCTGGTGGGTTAGCAGCAGACTGACAACTGAAGATAAACTCCAACAAAGGCAGGCAAGGATTACACTCAAAAGAGATGGCCTGAGAAGTGTTGTGTTAATTGCCAAAACAATGTCCCCAGAGCTACACTGAACAGCAACAGGAGAGCTGCCAAGAGTGCTGTTTGGCCAGGCAATCCCCATCCTACATCAGTGCTCTTCTGTTCACCTCCTGCAGCTCCCTACAGAAAGCCCTACAAAATCAGTTCTGCACTGCAGCTTCTTGAGATGGCATGAGCAGAGGGATGGCAGCTCCACAATGCTGAAACTTTGGGGTTTTAGCATTTGCTCATGTGCTTCCCACATGGACCAACACTTCAAGTCAGCTAGGAACCAAGTACTTGAAATAGTGAGCAAGGGTTAAGAATATTAGGTTTAAGAAGAGGGATTTCACTGCAGCAGAAACTCATGCTACTGGTCTTTCAATCTCACCAGCTTAGATAGTTTTCCTTTTCCAAATGGCAACAGTAATCCTGGATATTAGACAACTCATATTATTCCTTGAACTGAATTTCTCTCACCAGACTATTTTACATTTTCAGCGTGTGTAACTTGATGCACAAAATGCATCATGAATAAAGACTGAGCCAGCTCAGAACAAGTCCTGCTCCAAGGTCAGCACTGCATAGCACATTCTTTAGCAAATCCCTTCCATCTCTGTGATTCGATTTCCAAAATTTAACTAAGAGAACAGCAATTCAGGAGTGCACATAAGCAATATGGAAATACTGCCATTAACATTTCAGGGTGTACAAGATGCCCTTGGGATGTATCTCCTCAAAACAGAGTGAATTTGACAGCCAGCCCACAGGAAGGGCTGTCCCAAGGGACCCTCAAGAAACCCTTACCACAGCGAGGTTCTTTGGGAGAGCCTTTCATGAAGAGCATGCAAGGGGCAGCGTTGATGAGCTTCTTCAGCCGCAGATTGAGATCCTCTCCTGCAGTGTCCTTGGAGGCAGCAGAGAGGGAGCTGCTGGACGAGTGGCGTTGCACCTTTTTGGTCAGCTCTGGAGCATGTGCACCATCCAGCCTGTCAACTTTCTGGGAATTCTAAGGAAAGCAAAACACAGGCTCATGTTAAAAGATTAAATTCAGAATTTGTACTGTCATAAACAACTAGTAAGACCACCACATAAAGCATAGATTTTCAGATGCAGGGTAGATCAGTGTATTGATCTTTCAGTCAGTCTTTAGTTCTAAGACTCCCACCATTCTGCTGGCTGCTGCTCATTCTACCAAATTTGCTATTAGAAGAACACAAAATATTTTGAATGCTATTATCATAGGCAAATGTGACCGAAAAAGACCTGTCATTTCTACCAAGATTATTTACTTGGGTGTTTGCCACATTGCAGAACAACAGCTAGACAAGGAAACACTACTGAGAATATTTTGATCCAATACAAGGTACAACAACTACAGCAAAAACTATGTAAAATACCAAAGAAATTAAGGAAGCTCTGAAATATTATTTACAAAGTGTAAGAATAATTTCAATCTACTTTTCTAGGTTCCACTGGATAGACTTTAATCAGATACATAAGTGCTTCTTGACTGAGAAAGTTCTTAAGGTTCTGCTTTTCTGGCAATAGTATTAAAAAAGTAAATATATATTAAGAGTCCACGTGGAATGCATTTCTTCTTAAATCCATCTTCTCTTACCTTAAAGAATAAGAACGTTGGAACAGAACTAATTTCATATTTTTCAGATACTTCAGGCACAGCTTCTGCTTCCAGCTACAAAAACAAAAGATTATTTTCATAATCTTCTTTAAAGTTTGACTGGGGATGTCAATCCTGCCTCGAATGTTCTCCTAGGCATTTTATACATTTAAAAAAGATCTGATGCAGAAGTTTGTGGCACATTTGCATTTAAATGAGACTCACTGGGTTGGCGTGTCATCCACTGAGCCCACAGTGTCAAAACAGGTTCAGAGGTTTTTATTTTGTTGCACATTTCAAAAGATGCCCAGAGGCTGCGAATAAAATTTTTGGTGCACTAGTGACCTAGTAAATTTTCAATCATATGCAGCTACTACTATATTGAAATCCATAAATCATTGACCCCAGTTATGTCATGATTACAGTGCTTATTTTCTGCCCACAGCGGTTCTTTCTGTTTGTTCTATTGACTAATTTCAAGGGGCAGTACATCATGACTGACATTTGCAGCCTTCTGCAAATTATGAAGAAAAAAGGAGTGTTTCTTCAATAACCTATTGATGTCTAGTCAATTTGAGTTTTAACTCCTGCAAGGCTACTGAGCTTGTTGAGATTATTTGGTCTAATTTTATCCAGCATTCAAATGTTTACCTGGAAATCATACAATGTAGTAATTTGCCAAGAAAACATATTTTAATGACCTCAAATTTGTGGTTTTCTGTGCCCAGGCCAAAAGCTTACTCAAGTGACAGAAGATCCAGTACAAGGCTGTGTGAGACAATACATAAGGCTCTGTAACAACCACAGAGTTAATGGTTAAAAAAGTGGTAACAGATCCAAATGTTTCAAACAGACACCTGCAATCCAGTGCACAGCAGAAAAAGCCTTTCAAATTTTATTCCTCAAACCAGAGAATGAACAAGCATCAAGAGGGTTACTGAACAGAAGGTGCTCCTGCCCATCCCTGTCCATTCTTACGTGTTTTAGAAAACACCACGACTGTTCTCACTGTGAACCCATACGTAGTGAAGCTCTGAATATTTCAGTATTACAGCAGGTTTGGATTTGCTCCAGCTAGACAGGCTGGAGACAGGAGACAATAACTCACTAAATACAGAAGCAACTCAGTAGAAGTAAAAACTGAGAGCCCAAGCTTCACCTTTACTTCTGATAATCAACGCTCCAACAGGACCAAATGAGAGACTGAAGCTACAACCTGAGAGCTGTAAGTAGATTCTAATTATCTATTCTCTTTCAAGCGGCAAATGATTCAATGACTTCTACCTATAATACTAATTTTCTTTCCCAGTAAAATATCCTACTTACTTGGATAATCATGTTCCACTCTGGTGAGGTTCCCACATACAGAACAAATTCAATTTCATATTTCAGTAACTTGCTCTTATTGGTACAACTGTCCTAAACACTGTTTCTAACTATTTTGGGATATAGACACACTCACTTTAACCCAGCCAAGGATCTTAGAGTTAGGCTGTGTAACAACTAAAATTCATGTCATTACTCCTTAGCTTTGCTCTAGGATGTGACTGCTCACAACTTCCAAGGCTGTGCACTAGTCCTGGACACCTGTAACCATCTGATGGGTCTTGCCAGTGGAAAGGCAGACTGGCTATTCTGGAATACAGGCCAAAATCCCATAAAGAACTGACAAAATCAAACACATTCCTCATGAGGAGCTCTGCCCCCCCCCCCCCCAAAAAAAAAAAAACAAACAAAAAACTATCAAGAAAAGTCACTTAAGCCTTTCAGTAGCTTATTTCTCTAAACAAGTGTATCAGTAACACTGAGGGGGGAAGGAGGGGCCATTATAATTTTGCAACATTTCATCACTTTGGAACCTTGTTATTAGAAAATAAATTACAGCTGAATAATAAGGGCTATAATCAAATAATATATAAATAACAGAGACAACTGAGAGTTTTCAAACTTTCTTGGGCCTACTAAAAGCTACAGCAACTCAACATTAAAGTTAAGCAGCTTGAATTTTCAAAATGTTTAAAATTAGTCTTTTGAAACCCTAGGTAAACAAATACTACCATGAAAACAGTTCTGTCTTCTATTTTACAGGGAGAAATACCAACTGAATCAGTCAAAAACCCACAAAATCTAAAGACTGTAAGAAATCAAATCAAAATACTCACACACAGCTGGTTGCTCCATTACTCCCTGCCCTCATAATCACCAAAGTGCCCCATTAGCAAGATAGAGTTGTTCTAAAACAAATGGCATGTTGATGAAGTGCATCATTTTTCCCTCCACACTGGTTCTCCCACTAGGATGTGCAGAGGATCTGACAAGACTAGAGTATTTCATGTGCTTATACCATTCACCACTACACATCTGTCATCTTGGAGTGACAATGGTGCACACGCTTGCATTTATCTTCCTTTAAACTTCATAAAGATTGCTGTTCATCTTCAGTGTCAGACAGAAAATCTGAGCCCTGAGATCTGCTTGGCTAACCAGTAGCATCATGGGAACAAAGCACACCTTCAGCTCAACTGAACAGCGTTGCCAAACTAATCTCAAATCCAGGGATGAAAATCATGCTTTAAAAATATGGCTATTGAAGGACTGAGACACTGAAGGCACAGATAAATTAATCAGCCTATTTTTTAGATGCAGTAGCTACTGAAAAATACCCTTCATGGGATCTTAATAGATTGATACTTTTCTTTAAGCAGCACAATAAAATGAAGTTGTCTCTGAAAACTTTCATCTCCAATGTTTTTATGCATCTCCTGCATATGTTCAGCTCACATCCTTGAACAGGAATCCAAAAAGGTACTTCAAAAACAACTTTACCCATATTTTGTAGCACTTACACTTTGTAATAAAGGTTCTCCTCTGTTTAAACCAAGTTCAAACACCAGACTTACCTTGACAAATGTCACCTGCACGTGCTCCTTTGCTAGTGCTGCCATAACTTCATTCATTTGAGCACACTGAGGAGCCCATGGTGCCCAGAAGTGGACAACCACAAGGGACCTATAAAAATAAAAAATTAAAATTAATTAACTTAATTTTCCAAAGCAACTCTAGGAAAGTTTGGTAGAAATATAACAGGGTAGCCTCTTTTTTTTTTTTTTTTTGCCATCATGGCATGACCCAGAGCATGGTTCTGCTTTGAAAGCTGATTAAAACAGGCAGTTTGCAGACTGGTAAAAACTAAAATTACAGAACAAGACAGTTCTCTTTCTTACTGGAAGTGCCACCCTTGCAAATTTAGACGTGAGCTCAGGAGCAGTTCAAGACCTCTTCTCCAGGGCTGCCATCTGTACAGGTACTTCCATCACTCCTGTACACAAGGCACAGCAGCACTGATTCCCAAAGCAAACCATCTCTTCCTAGTTACAGAGCAGCCGTGCAGCCTTTGAGCCGACTGTGCTGCTCACAACTCACACCTGCACTTCACAGAATCAGAGTGGTTTGGGTTGGAAGGGACCTCAAAGATCCTCCGGTTCCAACCCCCCTGCATGGGCAGGGACACCTCCCACCAGCCCAGGCTGCTCCAAGCCCCATCCAACCTGCCCTTCAACACTGCCAGGGATGGGGCAGCCACAGCTTCTCTGGGCAACCTGGGCCAGGGTCTCACCAACCTCACAGGGAAGAATTTCCTCCTAATGCCCAAGCTAAATCTCCCCTCTTCCAGTTTTGATCCATTCCCCCTTGTCCTCTCACTCCCTGCCCTTGTCCCAAGCCCCTCCCCAGCTTTCCTGGAGCCCCTTCAGGCACTGGAAGGTGCTCTCAGGTCTCCCTGGAGCCTTCTCTTCTCCAGGCTGAACACCCCAGCTCTCCCAGCCTGTCTCCAGAGCAGAGCTGCTCCAGCCCAAGGATCATCTTTGTGGCCTCCTCTGGACTTGCTCTAACAGTTCTATGCTGTTCTTGTGCTGAGGACCCCAGAACTGGACACAGCTCTCCAGGTGGGGTCTCACAAGAGCAGATGGGACAATCCCCTCCCTGGCCCTGCTGGCCACATTTCTTGTGATGCAGCCCAGGACAGGATTGGTTTCTGGGCTCCAGTGCACAGTGCCGGCTCGTGTTGAGTTTCTCATCCCCCATCACCCCCAAGTCCTTCTCTTCAGGGCTGTTTTGGATCCATTCTCCACCCAGCCTGTGGGTGGCTTATTTAATAAGCCTCAAGGCTTATTAAAGTGATTTACTTTTTCCTTACAGGACATGATACAGACTTCTTGATACACCCAGGAGCACACCTCTCTGCCCAGTGACCATGAGCTGCAGAACTGTACCCCAGCAGGTTCCAGCAGTGCTCTTGGTGGGGCCCAGCTGGGAAGCCAAGAAGGGGCAGCCACAGCTCAGGTGGCTGGTGCAGGAGCTGCACCTGCCCGGCAAGCAGGCAGCTCTCCTGAAGCTCGCCCCAGCTGTCAGCTCACACAGACACCTTTTAATTAAGACTTTTGAGTCAGCAGGGACAGGCACCGGGAAGCGCTGTCCTCACACTGCAGCTGAAAGTTTTTGCCACAAAGTAATGAGGTGAAAATAATTAGGTAGGTAGGGAAACAGGGGGGAGTGATTTATATGTATGAGAATATCCAGTCATGACAGACAAAAGATTTTAAAATTTAAAAAAAGCAGCAGTAGTTCAATATTTAAGAAGACAGACCAAGCTCTGATGCAGAAAATTATCAAGAGCTTTGCTCCAGAACTGGTTTTCCTCTCCTTGTTCATCACATCCTTCCTTTGAAATACCAGTTTTGAGACCTCCCCTACCACTAAACACTCACTGTTTACTGACACCATTACCAGCTCAGAGAAGTTGTTAAAAATGGATCAAAGATAAACATAAATACCTTTTTTTTTTTTAAATCAGGTTTTACGACAAAACAGTTTAATCTACTGAGATCTACCACAGCTTTTAGAATTTCAGAGGATGAAGCTGTTAAGCTGTCATTGCACCTGTCTAGACATTTAAGAAATTATTTGGATGATACACAAATGATTGGATACATTTCCACTGGCTAAAAACAAACAGTGGCAGGAAGCAGAAAAGAGCACAAGAGCAGTCCAGTGGCTACAGTTCAGGCCAAAACACTAATAAATAACTTCCTGCACTCCCCTTCCATTGAGGCAGGAATCATAACTCTTCCCTGCTACACAGCTGATCACCTGTCAGCTCCAGAGAGGCACAGGAGGAATCAGCACATGGTTATTTGACCCTCATCCCACCAGAGCCAGTCCTTTCCTTTCCAACACACACCTGCAATGTACTTATCTCCGTAAAAAACATACTTTAATTTGCACCAGGGTTTGTTGTTGTTTGTTGTGGGGGTTTTTTTTGAAGTTTGACAAATTAATTCACAGACCAAGATTAATCTGGCAATTCAACTGCCCTCCTGGTCACTGAGCACTTTAAATTAAACCTGAAAAACAGCAACAGGAATTCAAAACATTAAGAAAGGAAGAAAATAGAGTGAGCAAAATGAAGCACGTGACTCTGCACAAGTATTTCTTGCATTCAATCAAGATGTTTGAGGGCTGTAACAAAAAAGCTTATGACAAGCCTCTAAGTTTCTCTTCCTATATCATTTTGTGTATCACATTTTGGAGCAGAAGCTGTGGGCCCAAAAAATAAAGTTAAAGGTAACTTTTTTCAAACTTCAGTAGCAGAAGAAAAATCAAAAAGCTCTATCACAGTTTCTGTGCAGGAACAGAAATCCCCAAGTCTTGCCTCTACGGTGCATCTAACAAAACCACCATGGCTGAGGCAGATTCCCAAAGTGTGCCTATAAAACAAGGAACCTGCTGACTGGAGAACCAAAACAGCAAGACATTCCCTGACAGGACTATCCAAACAATCATCACCCCACAGCTCACCTTCCTTTTGGGCCCAGATACAAGGATTTTGTGAGTATTTATAGTCTCTTGGGCAGGGAGCCCATGTTACTCAGTTTTATAAGCTGATTCTTACAAAAAACAGCCCAAGTACAACAACAGACTCCAGAGCAATAAGAGAAGTGGTTCCATAATTTTCAAGTCATTGGCTCAGTTCATCTTTTGCAACCAGAAAATCTAGATGCCTTTAAAAAAACAATTAAACCTTGAAATTTACAGTGATTCCATAGCACAAAGTTTACTAATAACTTGATGTCAGAAAGATGAATTTTCTGAAACAGGAACTGCCACAAAGTGTCAAAATAAAATGGTGGCAGTTGCAGTTAATTAGTGGTAATACTGTTACTTTGGGGGAAAAAAAAAACAAACACAACAAATCAAAACTCAAACAGTAAAACAGCATTAGACCTGAAAAATTCAGGACATTTATTGGCTTCAGCCTTAATCTGCCAAGAGAAAAATACTTGAAGAAACATTCTCCTTTCCCACTTTGTATTAAGGGACTGTTTACAACTACTTTTTTTTATACGATTAATTTTTTAATTCATTTGATAATTTAAATGTAGGAAGTACCTTAAGTTAGCCAATATGTATTTTTTTAAGTTCTACCACCAGCCAGAAACCAGCCAGATCATTAAAAAAAAAAAAAGAAAACAACTGGAATTCGGAGGATTTATGTGCTGCAAGACCAGGTTAGCTTGGTTTGTTTGCAGTAACAGAAGAAAAAAAAGGCTTTTTTTTTTTTTTTTTAATTGAGCAGAGGAAGATTTATCAGTTCTATCAAATCACCTTAGGACAAAAAGAATATGCATAAAATAATCGAGCCCATTAAAGAGAAACGTAGATCATGTTCTGTGAACAAAAAGAATGAGAAAATTACTGGGGGTTTTATTGAAAATAACTTTAAAATATGATATTTGCCAATATATGCGTGAGAGGGAAAGCTGCCTCTGGGATGCTCCCACACAACAACCGGGTGGAAGAATAATTAGGGAGAGGAAAACAGGGAGACACGCAGCGCGCTCCAGAGAATCTTAATTTCTTCTTCCCATCATCAACACTTATCAACGTTTCCTTGAAGGACACTGACGCTGGCGGCTCCATCAGCCTTTTAAAACCGCTCGTTCCATCACTTTTCTCTCCGCATTCACCCCAAGGCCACCGGCTGATCCAGCAGCGGAAGGACAGGGAAAGGTTTGAGGCACAGCAGCTTCTCTTCCCGCCCCTGACAAGCCCGAGCCAAGCCCATGCTCAGCCCGAGGGTCAGAGAGAACAAGTTCCTGCACCTTTCCCTCCAGCAGACAAACGAGGAACACAGTAAAAAGCAAAAGCCGCGGGCACGGCGGGAGCTGCTGCTGCTCCTCCCGCCGAGCCCAAACGTCCCCAGAGCGGCTCCCCCGAGGGAGCAGGGCCCGAGACCCGCGAGGGCAGCGCAGGAGCCGCTGCCAGCGAGGGGCAGAGGCGCGATCTGCTGGTTCCGGCTTCATGCCCACCCGCCCCGCGGGCTCCCGGCAGCAGGCTCAGCGGGACCCCCCCGGGGCTCGGTGCTCTCGGCCGCCGGGAGGCCGAGACAAACCCGCCCTTTTCCCGGAGGCCCTGCCGCGGCGGGACCCTGGCCGGCCGGCCCCGCAGCCCCGCCCAGCCCAGCCCGGCCCGGGCAGCCCCCCGGCCCCCCGGCTCACCCGTCCCGGCGCTGCAGCAGCTGCCGGAGCTGCTCGGCCGAGCCCGCCGCCGCCACCAGCCCCGCCGCCATGGCCGCGCCGCGGGTCCCGGGCGGGCGGCCCCGCGCATGCGCCGTCGCCCCGCCCCGCCCCGGGCGCCATCTTGGGCCGCGGCCCGAGGTCTGAGGGGCTGGGAGGGAGCGGGAAACGCCACCCGCTGCAGCCCCGCTGCCAGGCAGGGTCACCCGGAGCACATCACACAGGGAGGTGGCCGGGTGGGTTTGAATGTCTACAGCCCAGGAGACTCCACAGCCTCTCTGGGCAGCCTGTCCCAGGGCTGTGTCACTCTCACAGGAAAGAAGTTCTTCCTGATATTCACATGGAACCTCCTGTGCTCCAGTTTGCGCCCATTGCCCCGTGTCCTGTCACTGGACATCACTGAACAAAGCCTGGCTCTGCCCTCCTGACACTCACCCTTTACATATCTGTAACCATGGATGAGGTCTCCCCTCAGTCTCCTCCAAGCTCAAGAGCCCCAGCTCCCTCAGCCTTCCCTCATCAGGGAGATGTTCCGCTCCCTCCATCATCCCTGTGGCTCTGCCCTGGGCTCTTCCCAGCAGCTCCCGGTCCTTCCTGAACTGCGGGGCCCAGAACTGGACACAAGATTCCAGACGCGGCCTCACCGAGGCAGAAGAGATGGGGAGGAGAACCTTCCCTTCGCCTACTCACCACGCCTGGGAGCGCGGGAGGCAGCAACCAGCCACTCGCTGTTGGGTTTTATTCCTTCTGGCCGAGATTTGCCCCTCTGAAAGGAGGGTGTTCTTCAGGTTGTGGTTTTAGGGGTGCTGCTTCCCTGGTCCCTTCGCGGTCCCACAGCGAGGGACACGGGGCCGGTCCGTGAACACGGAATGTGATGCCGTACGCAGGAATGAAGGTGTTTTGTTATCGAGGCTGGTGTTCCCAGCACTCTCTAACGGCCCTAGATGGGTAAAACATGTTCCTGGTTAACAGCAGCCAAAAGCAAAGCCTTCAACTGCTTTATCGTTTGTGAATGAGGAAAACAGTCTTCGTTTATGTAAAATACACACGTCTTTTGCATGGCTGAGGTGTCTTTTTAAGTAAAATGAAAAAGCTTAGCCAGTGCTCTTCCCTAAATATGGAGATAACGCTAATATTCACAAAGATACCCCATTTGCAATATTACCAAATTAAGCCCACTTTAATTGTGGATAAAAATTTCCATAAAAGGTTCTATGTCGTCTAGGAAATTAACATCTTGAATAATCGCATTAGTTTTCTAGAATCAACCCATTTAAACAAGACCTCAGGTTTGTCTCTGAGGCTTCTGTTTCTCATGAAGAAAAGACTGTTGAGATTCCAAACCAATGTAATCTAGATAATAAAGAAACCCAAAGTTTATATGATACTGTGTGTTGGCACAAAGAGCTGGAGAAAAGACTGATCTGGATATTGGAGGACTCGGAAGCACCCGAGTCTCAGAGTGTCCGTGTAGGAATGGGAAGGCAGGCAGGCAGCAATGAAATCTTTTGCTTCCAAAGCAGTAATTTTTCCAAAAAAAACCTTGGCTCAGGAATGCTCACACCATGAACAGCAGGTAATTTATCCCCCTAAAAAAAAGAAACAAAAGGTACCACAGTGTGGGTTGGTTGTAGCTCCCACCATTCCCAGCTGGTTGCTGTGAGGGACCAACACATTCCCATTTTCCTTCACATTTGCCAAGATAGCCTGTGGAAATGAACCAGCTATAATGGCAACCTGGAATGAGATCTTCACTCCTCAGTCTCACTGCCCATCAATATGCAGCTGGTAACATCCACACTGGGACCAGGACTACCACTAGTGGTGGGGAACCACACTGTGCAGAAACAGAACAGGAGAAGAAGAGGGAATACTTTATGTTGTTCTGTCTCACAATACTCATGTCCTTTGGATATGGAAGGAGAAAGAAAGAATTTTATCCAAAATACCGTCGTATCTCTGTGCTGCTAAAAAAGATGTTCACAATGTTTACTGTTCTTATAAATGTAAATGTAAAACGTTGACACTTGAATCATCAAGAGTATTTTATCTGCAATCTCATAAAGCACAACAGAAATTAATCCGAGCTAAAATATTAACTCCCTTGACTTACTGTTGTTGTTGTTTTTTCCCACAGAATGTTTCTAAGAAAACAAAAACATTTAAGTACTTTTGAAGAAAACATAGAAAAAAGGTGTAGTAATCCATGCTTGATATAAACAAACGCATGAAGTCCATTGCAACCACATTGCACAAACTGCCACCCAAGGGAAAGGTGTGTGACTCCCAAATAAAAATATATCCCATTTTGAGATATATTTTATTTTAGGTAGTTTAAGTGTATTAAATTACCTAGAACCTCAAGCAAATAGCAGATAACCTGCCCCTCCACCTCTCCCATGACTCACGGAAAGCATGAGGCTGTGCAGGGCGGCACAGGACACAGCTCTGTGCCCTTAATGAGACTAAACCACAGAATTCCACAAACAAATCCATTTTCTAATGGTAATTTTTATTTGTTTCTGCCTGCCACACAAAATGTGCATTCTGTTTGCTCCGAGCATTCCTGCTGTATTTATTACAGACAGCTTTCTACTGTTGGAAGAGGCTGTAAGTTTTGCAGTAAGAAAGCGTGCTGCTGTAGGCTGATTAACTCTGTTTATTATTTATTGTCCAGATTGCTGGTCCCGTTGCCTGGCCTGTTTTCAACAACAGGAGCTGCTTGAGGCCCACTTAGGAGTGGCCTAAAGGCCGTTCAGGTCAGGGCAACACAGGACAGAGGGTGAAAGCAGCCCAAGTCATTCCCAAGACTCCACTTTGGGAATGACTCGTCCTACTTCATCTCCAGCTCCTGGAGATAAATGATCCTGTGGCCCATGCCAACCACAGCTATGCCTCATAATTTAAAACCTCATCCTTTAGGAAGGTTCACAAGACCTTTCCAAGGTTCATTTGGAAGGTAAAACCAAGGATTGCTGTTAAAAATATACAGGCCCACTGAGACGCCGGAGAACTAAATCTCCCGAACATCCGGCTGTATTTCTGGGCACCCCAGCTGGAGGGTTTGGCAGCAAGGTCCCAGGGCTTCAGCACCTCCAGACTGAACATCAGGCACTAGGCCAAATTCACCTGGCTGCTCTTGTTCCAGCCCCACCTGAATAACTCACTGTACAAAAAATTCATGTCTTGGCCTTACCTCTGCTAATTGCCAGGGTGTAGTGCCCTGCCCTGCATATTCCTTGCAGACACCAGCTTTATCCTGTTAGATTCCAGCTGGGAATTCCTCCTAAATTACCGCTGTGTTTTATCATAATTCTCCTTCTAGCCAGTCCCTGAAGCCACAATTCAGGTGTGGCAGAAAAGTTACAGGTGCTTTATACTGTTTTCCTGAGCCATGACATAAGAGATAGAGAGCCTGTGTAATTCCAGTTGGAAGAAATTAAAGTGCCTGGAAGCTGCTAAGTATTCAGAATATGTGTGTATATATATATGTGTGTGTGTATATATATATATGTGTGTGTATATATATATATACACACTGGGGGGAAAAAAATTAATAAATATATGTGTGTGTGTGCATGTAAGCTATATTTTCATACAGAAATAGTATTTACAAGAATGTAAAGTGACTAATACCTTTGGAATACACCCAAGCAACAGCGTTTCTTGCTTTATCTGGTTACATCCTTTCCCTAACCTGATACATCACCAGCTCTGCTTTTGGGAATTCAGTCAGGCCTTTGCTACAAAAGACTTCTTAGGATGCACTGATCTGGCGCCTTATTGAAGTGACTGAGCAGAGGATGGGTCTGCTGGTTCTTGAAAAACAGCTTCTTGGGTGTGTGAACTGGTGGGATTTACTAGGCTGTACAAATTAAGGCTGATCTGAGGCAAAAAAAGCACTGATTAAAGGAAATGGGTATTGAAGCATTCAAGGTAAAAATCAAATTTCTATTAAAACAGATGACTTTAGCTGGTAACATAATTTTATTTTTGAGTATTAGTTTTCCCCTGTGGGCCTGAGTTGTGACTGCTGGGTGATACAATTAACACGAGGTTCTCTCCCTCCTTAAAAGAACGTTGTAAATTAAGGCAGAATTGCTTGCCACGTAGCAGGAGGTACCCAGCAAGACAATCTGCTTCCTCTGAAGCAGAGATGGGATTCAGGACATTTGTGCAACAACCCATTTGCACTTTTCTTGTTGGTTTGTAGGAGATTTTCTTGCCCCTGTCTATTCTAGGGCCTCGGGGAACCTTGAACATAAAAAGAAATGTGAGAAGAATTGTGTGATACAGGAAATATCACAGATAGGATTATGAAGAGTGAAAATGACCGATTTAGAAGATGAGCATGGAAAACTCATAATAATTAGAGGGTAGGAGCCAGGAAGAGGGCACTGACAGTGGTAATAATCCATAATGGTTCTGGGAAAAAACCTTCCGTGGTACACAGACATATGGCCCAGCACTTTATTTTGACTTTGGGATGCATGACACAATAGAACACGGACAACACTTTGGTCTGGAAGAATGCATAGGTTTGGGAGGTGAAGAGATTGTGTGGCTGCAAAACAAAGAGCAAATGTTCTGCAACAAGGCAGGAATTCACTGTAAGACATGTCAGGTCTTAGTGGGAAAAGGCTATGACAGGTCACTAGTTTTCTTGATTAAATGTCAGTAGAAGCTGTATACACAGAGTAAAACAAAGTGAGGGGGAATTTAACATGGAATCAAATACAGCAAACATGGAAATACTGACATTTTCATCTCAGGACATGGTAAAATTAGGGTCCCAGTTGAAGACCTGAAGACACCAGTTAGCTTTGGACCAGGGACATAACAAAGAATGAACGTGTCTGTAGTTGCAGAGTTTCCACAGTCAGCTCTAGCAGCGCCCAGCAAGGTGTGCAAAGAAACAAGCTGGAAGGTGGGACAGGTTTGTGACTGCTCAACCTATTTACCAAGGGTAATCATAAACAGAAGAAAATATTATTTTCATGGTGAAGGCAGCCAACCTTCAGAGCAGGCTGTCAGAGAGGTTGTTGAGGCTGCACATGGGACATAGTCCTGGGAAACCTGCTCTAGGGACCCAGCTTGAGTAGGGGCTTGGACCAGATCATCTGGAGAGGTCCCTTCCAACCCAAATGATTCTGTGAAATTATTCCCCTTTTAAATTATCTGGTACTCCATGAAATAATGAAGTTAATGCACAGAGAACCTGGAGAAACACGTAGGAAATGAGCTTAAGGGAGGAGAGGGAAAAAACTGAGCAAATAGAGAGAGCAATGAGAAGACTTGTGAGTCCTCAGTTTCTCACTGAACACCAAATCTAAGAATGGGATTTTGGGGTGGTACAAAGCAATTTCTCTGAAGAAGAAAAAAAAAAAAAAAAAGGCAAACTACTTCAGATAAAAGTCAGAGGAGTCCTGAGAGGCAAAGGTTGAATTTAGCAAGTGCAAATACAGTTGATAGTCTGTGGATGGCAACCAGCTACCTCTGACAAGCAAAGCAAGTCTCCATTTCTTTGCTGGAGGGGCTGTTCTTTGGTCAGGTCTCACCCGAAGAAGACAAGGTGCATCCCTGATTGAACACCTAAGACATTGCATTTGGAGCTGTATCACTGTGGAGATCTGCATGTCTTTTGTTTGTGACTTCTTTAGTTCCCACAGTGTCTTGAAAAGTTTTATAAATTGTCTGCCTTTGTCACTGAACTCTTTTTTAAAGATTGTAGCACTTGGATTTATATTTCAGGCCATGCAGCCTTCACCTCATAAGCAATTCATCACTTCACAAAACCACCCATTCATATTTGCATGATTATTCCTCACAACTTACTGAAGTGAGCTTTCACACTCCTGATCATGCTCTTTACCAAGCTCAGCTTCTTCTTACCCAGAAAAATCTCCATGGAGGGAGAGGGCAAGAACTGACGCTCACCCACGGGTACCCCTGAACCCCACAATCTACTTGTCAGGTGAGACTCTCCTACTGCAACTGCTGTTTGCAAAGCCTGCCCTGCAGGCTCCCCTGCCACATGCCGGTTCTTAAAAGTGGATCCCATTGTTCTGAACCCCTGAATGTGAAGGGGAAGCCAGTCAGCAATGCTGGTTGTACTGGCAAGCAGCAGGAATAGGCTCCGGGGCTGGAACTGGATGGTGGCTTTGAAGTAATTAAGTAAAACTGATTCGACGTGAATGGATTTGGGTTTGGTTCAAACTCCGAAATTACTTACGCTTCAGATGTTCTGCAAACTGGATTACCTAGATTTAGGGTTCTTTTTCTATCAGCCGTGTCAAATGCTAGATTAAAGGAAAAAAGAATCTGTGGATTATTTTTGGTGAGACACCCTCAGGCTCAGGGAATGTGACAGGGCACAAACTGTAAGTACAACTGCATCCCTAGTGAAGAATAAGCTTTAGAAGGAATGAATGCCAAGGATAGCCTGACAATAGATGTTCTCTCCTGCAAACCAGCTTGATTTAGCAGGGCGGAAAAGACAAGCAGTATATGACACCCTCCTGACCGGGAAAAGCAAAGTGAAGGACTCAGGTATTATCTGTAATTTTAGCAGTGCTAACGAGGAGTGAGCACTGCTGAATCCTGCTCAGTCACATCTCCTCCCTTGCATTTTTATTTCCCCCTTTGGCAGGAGATGGAGGGTGCAGACTGGTCTGGAAATTGGACTGAAAGGCAGGTACTTACCCGTTACTTAATCTGGAAGAACAAGGGCAGTCTCTTCTTTTAGAGAAGGCCAGCTTCTGCAAAGGAGCCAAGCCAAGGTGTTCTCTTCAACCCTGCGTTAGGTCCTTGCTGCTCAGCACGGTGAGCTGCGCTTACCAAGCCAACTTCTCACCCCCTGGCTTTCCTAACACACACCATGCTGGGCACGTGTCCGTTTCCTAGCCGTCATTTCCACGTGGCTCATGATCTTTCCCGGGGCTCTGCAGAGGAGGTTTCGTTCTTTGGGAAAGACCTAACGACAAGAAATCAGCTGCGGTCCCCGATGGCCGCAGCTTTGCTGGCACCGCTCCCCGAGCAGCCGAGCTGCGCTGACACGCTCAGCAGGCAGCCCCGGGTCGGGTGCTGGTTTCTCTGACGCTCTCAGAGCGCACAGGCAGAGCAAGACCTTTTTACTCTTCCCCAGGAAGTACCTTATTCTCTTTTTTTTTATTATTATTTTTTTCCCATCTATTCTGTCAGCTCTCCAGCTCCCGGGTTTGCTCTCCCGCGTCCCGGCAGCCTGCAGGCACAGAGATGAAGACGGTGACCGACACCAAGACAAACACACAGAGGGGCTGGGATAATCTTGTCTTCGCTGCCTCTTAACGACACCGAAACCCCAAGAAATTCCAAGGGAACAACGAACCTACCCGGACCCCAGCACCGCTCCTGCCCAAGGGCGAGCAGGGGGGGGGGCGGTTTCCAGACCCTTGGGGCGTGCCTGAAGTTGCCCCCCCAGCCTCTCAGTCCTGCCCCCCAGCGCGGCCAGGACCCGGCACCCCAGGCGGTGTCAGACCGGCCAGGACCCGGCACCCCAGGCGGTGTCAGACCGGCCCTCCCCTCCCTCCCTCCCGCAGCTGCGGTTGCGCAAGGCCGCGATGTCACGCAGCCCGGGCCCGCAGCGGCCTCCCGGCCCGGCCCGGCCCCGCCCCGCCCCGGGCTGCCAGGCCGCGGGAGCCCGCCCGGCCCCAGGGCCGAGCCCGCCCGGCCGCCATGGCCGCGCTGCCCTCCCGGGGCCGGAGGGGAGCGCTGAGACCGCCGGAACCGGGAGAACCGGAGCGAGTGAGTGCCGTGCGGCGGCGGCGGGAGGCAGCGCCCCTCAGGCGGAGCCGCCTCTCGGGCCCGGCGGGGCCGCACCGGGCTCGGCGGGGAGGCCCGGAGCGGGGCTGCGGGGGAGCGGGGCGGGCCCCGGGGCTGCGGGGGAGCGGGGCGGGCCCCGGGGGAGCCCTGCGGGGCCCCGGGGCTGCGGGGGAGCGGGGCGGGCCCCGGGGGAGCCCTGCGGGGCCCCGGGGAGGCGTGAGGCGGGCGCTGCCCCCTGGCGGCCGCGGCGCCGGGCCCGGGGGCGGCAGCGGGAGGAGGAGGAGGCGGCGGGGTCTGCGGGGCCTCCCCTCGCTCAGGCCGCTCCCGGCGGGGCTGCCCGCGGGTTTGGGCCGGCAGGCTCCTTCTGCCGGCTGTCGCGAGCCAACGTTCCCCGCTGCCCTGGCTCCTCGAGGAGTGCGCTCGGCGTTTTTATGCTGCCCCCGTGGTTTTAGCTCAGCTGATGTGTCTGTGATCCTCCTCTGGCAGGGGGGTTGGACTAGATGATGTTTCGAGGTCCCTTCCAGCCCCTGAGGTTCTGTGATTCTGCCCCTTCCCACCCCTGAGGTTCTGTGGTTCTTTCCCTTCCAACCCCTGAGGTTCTGTGGTTCTGCCCCTTCCAACCCCTGAGGTTCTGTGGTTCTGTCCCTTCCAACCCCTGAGGTTCTGTGGTTCTGTCCCTTCCAACCCCTGAGGTTCTGTGGTTCTGTCCCTTCCCAGCCCTGTGGTTCTGTCCCTTCCAGCCCCTGAGGTTCTGTGATTCTGTCCCTTCCCACCCCTGAGGTTCTGTGATTCTGTCCCTTCCCACCCCTGAGGTTCTGTGATTCTGTCCCTTCCAGCCCCTGAGGTTCTGTGGTTCTGTCCCTCCTATCAGACTCATTCCAACAAGGTGTGTCTCAGCCACCACCTTGGAAGCATCTTCCTTCCTAATAAGTGCCGGGCTGTTAGCAGGAATTCCAAGAAATAACAGCCTGTTGCTCACACTCTTCTCCACCGTTACTCAACCATCCTGTTCTTGTGTTCAAACTTGCATAGCCAGGGGCTTTGAGGCTCCAGGCTTTGAGGTGAGAGAGGCAGTTAAGAGCTTTCTTCTGGTTCACCAGTTGCAGTTTGTCCACTGACAAAAGCATTAATGAGCCAGCTGCCTGGAGACCAGACAAAATTCTTCTCAAACTTCTATGACAGCAACTCCGAGTTGCTGTCACCACCACCTCTGCAGACAGCAGAGTACACGAGTCAAGCTCTGCAAGGTGATTTTTAAAAGAGAACTTTTCCTATTACAGTTCAGAACGTTTGCTACGTAGAGGAATCTAGACAAGATCTTAGAGGCCGAGTGTTTTTCTGTAGCAGCAGTTGTTATGGTCCGGATTACAAATGAGTCATCGGGGCTTAATGAGTTTTAGTGAACAGTTGAGCTGTGGCAGTCGCATTCTGTGTCACGAACAGGAGGCAAAACACCATCACCCTTTCACCCTTCGGACTGTTGGGGTGCTGACCAAGCTGTGCTCTCCATCTTCCAGTACCTGCTCACTGTCGTGCAGGGATCTTATATTTTAGACTTTAGCTGACAGCACGAGCCCTATGGGCAGCGCAGAGAAGGTGCTTTCCTGTCTCACTTGCACAGCTGTGAGGCTGTACAGAGTTTTGCGTGTTTTAGGTCTGGTAGCAGAACATCTGTCACTCTTCTCATAGGGGTTCTGTCCTTCTGAGGTTTAAGCCGTTGCCAGTACTGGGGTTTGAAGTCATTGCAAATACCATGGTGGCCTTTGCAAAGATGTTCTTGCTGAATCAGCTGCTCAGGGAGGGGAGCTCTGAATTCAGCTCTTACTGAAGCAAGCAGAGCCAGACTGATCCCTGGCTTTGGGGAGAAAACTATTTTGGAGTCTTAATCATCCTTTCATTTGATGCTGCTGTCATGCAGTGTCCTGTGCTGGTGCCTGTTGGAACTGGGGAAGATTTCCTATGGGTTTTTCTGCTCTCCCTCAGCTCCTGCTGTGTGTTTTATAAATGTACATGTGATTTCCTCCTGTTTCTTGATGTAGTTAGTTGCAGTATTTTGGAAACTTGCTTTAGGATGGAGCTCGTTGGTGTTGCACTGGTTTTAAGTCATTTGGAGGCCAGTAAAGAATGATAGATTTTCAAGGCTAGAGCTGTTCACGTGGTGTGTTCAGGTTTGGAGTGGGCTGCAAGCAAAGCTTCCCAGAACAAGGACCTGTGTGGACCTCATCTTCCTTCTGCATTCCCAGAGTGAGCCATCTGCACCCCTTCCAGCAGGGAGCTGGGTCCAAGGAACAGGGAGCATCTCATCTACGCATGGCCATCATTGTCCTTCCCATGAGGGATCCACTGGAGCTTAACTAAAGCTGGGCTGGATGGAGATCTTCTCTGCAGAGACTTGTTTTCTACCCATTGCAGAACAGTATCTGATTAAAATAGGTTTCCAAGCTGGATGTGGCACAATCATTCCCAAGCAAAAGTATTTGTTCTGATGAAATCCTTGCTTGCCTTTTGAACAGTGAGCTCGTTGGTCCTTAGTAACCACAGGCTCTTTGAGCCCTGCACTAGGTCTGTTCTGTGCACAGGCAGGACTGATGAATTGATGGTTCCCTACCTAGGAGGGAGAGGTGCAGAGAGAGGGGTCTCCCTGCAGCCAGCCTCTGCTGGAAGCTTCCCCAGCTTGTCTGGACATGGATACAACAAGTTTGTCAGCCACCTGCTCTGCCTGCTGAATTCCTGTCACTGATGCTGAGCATCTTAACACCCCCCACAAAAGAAAACCAATACCTTGAATTTATTTGTAATAAGCTAAATGTCTTCTGATGTGTGGCAGTAAGTGGATTTTCCCCTTTCCTCCTTCATCTGGCCTGTGGTGCTGGTTCCTCTGCTGCACCACAGTGCTGTGACTTTTAATAAAGGACAAGTTCTGCAGCAACAGAGGGGAGAGAACGTTTTCCCAGTGGAAGGCAGCCTATCTTTAGGGGACCTTCTCAGACTTTTTGTTGTTGTATTATTCACTTTCTTAGTACAATACATGTTTCACTTTTTGATTCACTTCCCATCCAAATATCCTGTATTTCTTGGTAGTGTTCTCATTTCAACTGTTTTCCTCTGAGGTTCCTGTTGTATTGATCCCATTTGTTTTTGCATAACATATTCCAATTTTAAATTTAGTTTCCGTGCTTCAGTAGTCTGTTAGTTCTGTGGCAACACATCATCTGCCTGTGAAATCCTTGTGAAAGAGACCAAATGCTGTTATTCCTTAAACAAAGTTTGTTCAGGAAGGCATCTGAACAAAATTTCAGAGCACGTGTATCTCTTTGGAATTCAGAGTCAGACCCCAAAACATCAGTGACAGTTTCAAAGAGTCCCATTAATTCTGTGGATTTGCTGTTACAATTTCAAGGAGCCCCTGGGATTTAGGTAGTCCTTCCACTGCATGGGAGAGCAGTCGGAGGCCAAGGATATTCTTCCTGGGGTTTCTGGTTGGTGTCTTCCACAGATGTGCAGCTTAACCTCAGCAGCTCCTACCCTGATTGTCACAGAGCAGCAGAGCAGGATTTCTGGGGACTGATCCTGGCTGGGGTTGCTGTGAGAACACCCCCTGCCCAGGCCAGCCCTTCTCCAGAGCTGCAGTGCCTTCGCTTCCTGGGACATCCCAGTGGCAGTCGGCACTGAGTAACAGCTCAGGTTAGAGCTTCAAGAGAGGGAAGTTAGTTGGTTATAAAGCCTTGGAGAGCTGTAAAACGGTGACAGCGTTCAGAGAAAGATCCAAACATCTCTACAGAATGGGTCTTCTTATCTGCTGGGCTTGGCCTCAGGGTTTTCCTTCCATTTCCTTGGTGTAATTAGTCATCTCACACAACTTCCTCTGCTCCCCTCCCTTGATAAACACCATCCCCAATTCCACACTAACAGAGGGTGACATGTGCTCCTTTCCCAGGGGCTTTTTATCCCCAGTGATGAAGCTGAGGCACAGACACATGTTGTAAGATCTGGGATTTCCCTGCTGGTCCAGCACAAGATAACAGTGTGAAATCCAGTGTTGGTGGTGTGGCCTGGTGCCTGGCAGGCCTGACTGACTGCTCTTCCAAACAAAGGCAGGATCCCCACCAGTCATGAACAATAAAATCCTGAAATCTGTTCTTCAGTGTCCTGTGCCTTGAGAAGACGTATTTATATATTATATAAATTATAATGTATATAATATATAAATACTCCTTTTGATTCTTTCAGAAGCGAGCATGCAAGCTGCTGGAAACCATTCCACATGAGGCTGGGGCTCACCTCAATGACTGTGCCATGGAGCTGGATTCTAAACAGAAAACCCCCACTGACTGTGGACCTTGGACTACAAAGACAAAGCAAAATTCAATGGTATGTTTACACTGTCAACAACATCTGTTTTTCAGAAGATGACATTTAAAATATATTTTATAATAAAATTGCAAATAATTGCCCCCCTCTTGTTTGTTTGTTGTTGTTTTTTTTTTAATTTTTGATGGCTTTGTTTGCTTTTTTTCATTAGATTTTTGAAAACCATGGAAGCAGAGGGACTGCCCAGCCTTGCCCAAGATGTATTGCTGGAGAATCTGTAAGTATATTAACCTTCTTCCTGTGACATAGAGTTGTTCTTAAGGATTAGACCCATAAAACATCAAGTTAATAAAACCTGCAATTACATTCCTCAGGAATAAAGCATGTAAATAAAAGGAGGCAGATTGATTTAGCATTTCTGAGGTAGCCAGCAGAGCACAAACTAATATGTTTCCAGCAGCAGCTGAAAAATACGGAGACTGCAAACACATTTTTCAAATTCACTCTAAAAAGCAGAGTTTAGGAAGTGACTGAAGCAAACAGTAACATACAACTTCCTCTAACCCATTTTTATACCTTCCTTGATTTACTGGATCATCCTGAAATATGCAGGAATCCCATGCTATCTCCTGTTTTTTCATCTAATTTGGATACTTCCTTTCCAAAGGGCAGACACAGCCTAAAAATGCTGGGCTGTGGACATAGCAGGGCCAGTTCTAAATGAGCTAGCTGAGAACCCAGCAGCAATCAGAGCTCAGCACAGACAGCCTGGCTTGTCTAAGAAACAGTGCAAGTATTTGGGCAGCTGGACAGTGCTGACTTCTGAGCTGGTTCAGACAGGCTCCTCTGGGCATCCCAAGTGAGCAGTTTAAAACCTGACATAGTTTTTTCTGCAAGCTGTGGTCAGAGCTGTGATTTGGCACTGTGCAGCATGCCACAATACTGCAGCAGTGGCACTGGGGTCTCTCACTGACAGATGCCAGTGATCTCAGCCCCTGGTTTTAGCCTTGGGTAGAAGGAAAAACCCTTCAGAGAGGATGGCTGGTAACAGTGAAGGAGGTTGTGGCCTTCCTGCAGTTTGACTTTTCATGCAAATTGTCTGACCAAAGTTTAGGAAGTTTCTGGAGTCTGTGGGAGCTACTCTTGGCTTGTGTTTGCAGCCTTTTAAATCACTACAGAGGAGGCCCTAGAGAGCCAAAAATGTGGAGGGGCATGAGGGAATGCCATGGGTTTCTTCAGAAAGGCCAAAGGTTCATGGCAGAATCTTGGATTTGGTAGAGTTAATGGCAAAGTTTCCATTGGATGCTGTGAGACAGGTTGCTGTTAGGAGTCCAGAGCTGTGAAAAGATACTTATTACTGTGTTAACTTATTTCTGCTCATCTCTAAAGATAACATAGAAACCACCTCCAGGGGTGACTTTAGAAATACAGAAACATACAGTATGACCATGGGTATGGATTACTAAGTTGGAGCTCTCCAGATGTGTCAGCATCTCTAGGGGGCATGGAGAACATCCCAGGGGTTGAGAATGAAAGGAACATCTTTGGAGTAAAACCTGAATTGGGACCTTAGGAAGTCAGTTTTGTTGTGTTCCAGAACTGCAGTGACAACATTAGAGTTTGTAAAATTATTCTATATCAGTGACCACTTCATTTTGGAAAATGATTTCTCTCTTTTAAGTCGTATGAGCCTGACATGTTTTTTCAAATGGCCTAGTAATGATCTTGAGATAAAAAAACTAGCTAACTTGAGGGGGTAACATTGACCCTTCCACTAACATGTATGTCTTGAAGTTTGGTGATAGTGGATGACCTGTTCTATTCACTTTTAAATGCTTTTCAGTGACAGCTGTAAGAAACAAGGAAAACAACTTGCTAACTTTACTCAGGGAGAACTGGAATCTCAAAACTAAACAATTTTTCTACTTGGCTGTCCCGTGCAGAAAGGAAAAGAAGCTCAAGGTAGTGTGATAAAACTCTGGAGATGTTCTGGAGCTACTTGCTAGACTTCTTGCTGAGTTAACCTCATGATGCTGAGTTGAAATGGCAAACACTTTGCTGAAAGCAGAGTGAGTTTAAATATGACTGATTTTAAATAGAATTCTGATTTCTATGATAAGTTACCCACTGGGAAGCTAGAATTGTCTGTCTTCTGCATGGGAATATATTGAATTCCTGTGGAAAACAAGTACCATAACCCAGTCACACTATGAATACAGATTACCCTGACCATTGCCTTTACTGTCCTGGCTTCCTAGTTGTCCACTGGTCTTTCAGGAAAAAAAGGGAGCATTCATGATGCGGTTAGTGGAACTGTTGGTTTCTTTTCAAATACAGTTTGAAAACATGTACTGAGGGAAAGACTCCTGGTTTTGATGAGATAATTTTTTTAGTGATGCAATTTATTTATTTTTTTGTTTCAGGGACACTTCAGTCACATCCTGAGCTTCTAGAACTTGGGAGACAGCAAATGAGCAGCACTGCTTTGCTTTTGGAGTTCTCAAGATGCACCTGGCAAGCCTGTACAGCTGGATACCTGTGCCCTCCGCCTCACAGCCTGGGTCAGGGTGGGGTACTCAGCACAGAGCAGCTGGCTGGATGTGATCCCTTTCAGTGCACACTTCTGAGCATCACTGCTTTTACACTCGGAAAAAATGCTTCTGCTTTTTAAGGTAGCTCAGTAGATGTTGAAAGTCCCAGAAATTACGTAATGTTTTAGAGTAGTTAAACTGATCTGACCTTTGGCCCAGTCTTCACCTGGGACTGGGCCAAAGGTTGTGTTGATACAATAGATTTTCCTGTCTCTCTTGGACACTTTCTCTGATTCTCTTGGAAAACAGTCTTTGCATTCACATTGCTACAGGGCCTGTGGTTTTAGCTCAGCCCTATGTAAGCAGGCAGAAATGGGAGGACAGAAATGGCTTCATTTTCAATGACTGTTCAGCTCTGCAACTGTGAAGGCCAGTAAAAATCCTCTGGAAACTTAGGTTTAAATCCAAAATATCCATCCAATTCAGGTATCTCACATGTTCTCCTTCCAGGTTGTTTATACCAACCAGAGTTTGTGAATGTGGCAGGTAAGAAATAGAAGTGGAAATATAACACAAATGTATTCAGAAAACAGGAGTATTAGTTGAACAACCCTCTACAAAGCAAAGATTAACAGGAACTCAGCTTTGTGGAGCCCTCCCAGAGCTGCTGAACTTGAGCTCTGCCCTGCTGCCACTCAGCTTTCCAGCACAGCTCAGCCCAAACCCCAGCAGGCAGCGTTTGTCCTCTCCTCTGAGAGCAGCCAGTCTAAATTAAAGTGGTAGCTCCAGAGTTGCAAAAATCTCATGGCAAGGCTTTTAAAGGGTGGTTTCCCAGTGGGGTTTATCAGAGTGCAAAATCCTTGGGTGCAGGTTTTTCAGAGCCTCCAGTGCTTCCCTTATTGTGTGTGGAGCTGTAGCTAGCACCCTATTGACTGTTAGTAAGAAGATATTCTTCCTAAGTATAGGAGTATCCTATAAATACTGAATTCAATGAAGGATGTTTTAGCTCCATGGAAAAGAAATGTTTTCCAAGCAAAGTTTTTCACACACTTCAAGATTTTCTTCAATCACAAGAACAGTATGAGGCAGTGAAAGATGGAATCTCAAAGAAACTCAGCAGGTTTAAAAATGCATTGTCCCTGTTACCTGGAAGATTTGAAACTCGTCTTGAATCCTCACCCTCCCAGTGCAGGGGGGTGTGTCTATCCACACTGCAAAGGAACATGTCCTCACTCAGAGTGACAGTGTGATGAGCAAAGTCCAGCATCAGAGCTTATCAAATAGTGCAAAATAATGATACAAAATGTTTTCTGTGCAAAATAATGATAAAAAATGTTTTCTAAAGACTGAAATTACATGTTTGTTATCAAGAAAACTAGATCATATTTTGGGGGCAGTTCATTTTTTTACAACATTTTCCAACCCTTGTTTTTTTAAAACTCCTGGTAATGATAGTAAAAAATAAAAGTTGAAGTAGCTGCTTGAAGACAAAAGACTGAAAGGTATCTGAAACACTTGTTGTATTTCATCAAGTAAAACATTGGACAAGTCATGATTAGCAGGACAGTGTGTGGTCAAAATTCAGGGTATCTAGAGAGGGGAATATCAGAGCAGAGTTGGACTCCACAGTGGGAGTTTCCTGCAGACATCCCAGTGAAGAATTAGGGCATTGTGTTGAAAACACAGGAGAGGTGTCTATGGTTTATCAAACCAGAAGGATGCTTTTCATTTAGATTACTCAAAATTTATCATGTTAAGAATTCAGATACCTGTATTTATATTTCTTCTCTTTGCCTTAAACTGAACTGCATTTTTATCTGGTATGGGATGTGGTAAAATGAAGAATTGCTGGTTTTCCTTGTGGTCCTCTTAGATTTTGTGCCATGTTCTCTTTAATTCTTATCCTTTTAGAGTAACCTTGACTAGTTTTTGGTGCCATCTCCTTGTACCTAATACCACAGGACTGGTTACAGTTCCTGGCTGCATTGCACGTGCTGAGGAAGTCATACCAGGGTTTGATTTTCATGGAATTGTTTGGTATTGGCCTTCCATGGTTACTGTCCAGCCTGCAGGTGCTTTGCTACACTGCCCACCCTGCCTCTCCAGACTGCCCCTGAGATTGCTGCATCTCCACAGCTGAACAGAACAGGAGAACCTGAGCCTGTCTGTCACTCTGTTACCTGCAGTGGGAACATGGGCCTGTGGTGCTTTTTTTGCACTCTTAGAAATGCTTTACTTTACACCCAATCTTAACTGATCAGCAGTTGTTATTCACATGTACACCTAAATGCTGTGCTATAGAAAGTAAACTTCACTGAAAGGGTCCCAAGTAGAGTTCTTTCTGTATGTTAGCTGCAGCCTTTTGCATTCTCCAGGAGCACAAGACAGGGCATAAATCTACAGTTCTAAATACAGTTCTACAATATTTAAATAAAAACCTCCCCTGTTTCCCCTACCCCCCTATCTAATCTGGGAAGGAACTCCAAAAAGGGGTGCAGAAATAGATCAGCTAGTGGAAGGGTGACTCCCCTGTGTTCAGCCCATCCCAGTTACCACTGTCCCATAGTTATACCAGTGTTGTCCATAAAATCCATTGGAATAGAATGAAAACACCTGGCAGTTACCAGCTCTGTAACCAAAGAGAGTGAACAGAAAAGGTTTTGACACAGAAATGTGATGCCTTCCTTCCTTCCTTAGCAAAGAGGTGTATGAAAACCTATCTGGATCTTCCTAATCCTTCAGAGCTTCTAAGTGTCTTGATAACTGAATCCCCAACAGTTCAGTTTCCAGGATAATCTTCCCTAGTTATTTAACTGCAAAATACCAGGCTGGGTTAAATGGGGTAAACCCAGTTCAATAACTAGTGACTGGTAGGAGGTGGACATGGGAAGAGGCCTAGGAACAGGACATGTTTTGAATGGGAAGACTTCTTGCAAACACAAAACCAGTATTTGATAGCAGGTTTTGTTGTGGGCATCCTTTCTTGCCTCATAGCTAAGCCTTGAACATAAAATATCACAGAAATTATGAAAATGTCAATAGTTTCTAACAGTATATTTTTTTTCTTTGCTATTGTTTATCGACATAATAAGTTTATTGGCCATCAGGAGAATGTTAAACTTGACTTTGCTCCCTTGGTTAAGCATTGGTGTCTGCAGTATTTGAGAAGTAGTTCTGTGCTCAAATTCAGCAAACTTCATTTGTGCAGTGTAAGGATGTTCTTCCTAGTATTTGTAGAAAACAGCAGCTGCCTCCTGTTTTCCCTGGGTTGGCTGACAATATAAAATAAATAAAATAAATCAATTTTAAAAAGGAAACCTCAGGGAGCTGCAGTTCAAGGCACGAGGCAGCAGGATAACTGTCCTCTACCTTTTTATTAGTGTTCCACAGCCTTCCTTGTTGTGGGAGGCTGTAAATCCTAACAAAATCTTGGAAAACTTAACAAAAACTTGAACCGATCTGTACTTACATTCCTGGGGATGCTCCTGCTGGGAACTCCAGCATTCCAAACAGAAGGACCTTCCTGTTACACCTGCATTCATGCCAGAGTGAGCTCACTGGTGAAGCAGCTGCTGGTCTTGCTCCTTCTGCAGTGTGTGAGCTGCCCTCTCCAGCTGCCTGGAAACACATTTAGCTGGTTAGAAACATCATTATCCCAGGTTTTTCCACAAATGAGAATCCCTGCACTTCTGGATAAAGTGACTCTCAGCTGCAGTGTGATTCCTTACTCCCTGATTTCTACTGGGGCAAGGAATGCATTTGTAAATCAGTCAGCATGCAAACAAACTGCAGTGTAATAGTTCAGTGTACTGGAGGTTTATTATCACTGCTTTTTAATCTAGATGGATTGTGTTTGTAGTTGGTTTCAGGATTTGTCAGCTGGAATCATAAAGCTGGTGGGTGCTGTACAGGCTGGGACAGGTGGGTATTTCTTTACAGCAGGTTTGTGTCAAATCTGCAGCAGAACCACAAAGTTACTTTTGTAAGACTTTTCTTCACCTTGTATAACTGTGAAATTTTGTTGTATTGCTAAAAATGATGGACACTTTATATTTCCTAACACTGTGGTTTGTACACAAAATAACCTGAGCGATCCTTGATCTCCATGTATATAGTGAAATAAGCACATGATCTGGTTCCAGTTCAGGTTACAATGATACCATTAATATTTTTAACCTTGTGTTTTGTAAATTGTTACTCACAAAAGCAGAAGCATTAAACACCCCCTTGGCTACCGACTGGAACGGGCTGGATTTGTTGTTGCATCAATCAGTTCATTGCATTCTGCAGACACTGGGCTATACAGGTGAATTCAGTTTGCACTGGGCAGTTTGATCTGTGGGGAGCAGCCCTCACCATGGCTGCCCCTCAAGGGCCAGAGGTGTCAGTGATGGGCAGAATGAGTATTTTCAAACCAAGGAATTCCTCCTCTGCAGGTTTGGTTAGTATTCAGTTTAATAATCAATAGCTGTTAGTTAAAGCATTAATAGTTTTCAACTCTGCATCCCCAGGTTTCTCCTCACCTAGTTGGCACACCTGTGGTAAGCTGGGAAACATCCCACATCAAGAGACTCATCCCTAGCTCTCTCTTCACAACTTGGTCCCAACTCGTTCACAAGCAAGCAGGAAAACCATTGACCCTCTTCTTTTTAAACACATACAAAATGAAAACAAAAATCCCAGGAGGATCAAACAGGCATTAGTTGATCTGAGCTCTGTCAAATGATGTGTCCTCCCCAGCTTTAAAAAACACATTTGCCCTTTCTTGAGTGTGAGGGTGGTGAGACCGTGGCCCAGGTTGCCCAGGGAAGCTGTGGCTGCCCCATCCCTGGCAGTGTTGAAGGGCAGGTTGGATGGGGCTTGGAGCAGCCTGGGCTGGTGGGAGGTGTCCCTGCCCATGCAGGGGGGACTAGGTGATCTTTGAGGTCCCTTCCAACCCAAACCCTTCTACAATTCCATGACAACACACAGTGAAAGGTCCCCAAGCTGACATCCCAATGAACACCCCTGGGCTGTGAGGTGCCCAAGGATATGTCTGAGCCTGGGCTTTCCCTTCCCACCAGGGAAACAGCAGCTCCCTCAGTGCCTGCCTGTCCCCTGAGACACACTCCCTGCCCGTGGTGATGTGCACACGTTCAATAGGTGGTGGCTCCTGTGCTGGGTGTCCCTGGCAGGAGCCTCTGAAGGCCAGACAGGTGGATGCCATTCCTTTCCCCAAGGGTGCAGGGATCTTGCTGCACCACCACCCTCTGGTTACTGAAACAACACGGAAATCACAGCATGGTATTTGCTTGCAACACGGGGTGTCATTCATGAGTTATACATAAATGGCAGCTTTACATATTTAAAAGGAACATGGACTGCTTCATATCTGAAGTATGTTTCCCCGGAGATAACACCACCATTTGATCTATTTTTGATTAAAATGTAAAAATTAAAAATTAAATCAAATGGTAGTATAATTCCTTTGGGAAAACATACTTCAGTTATGAAGTATTCCCCATAGTAACCTTGAGAATCTTACAGCTGTATTGTCTCATCTGTAGGTGGTCTTTTTATGTCTCACATAATTAAAATGAATTGCTCTTAGAGAACCCATACTAGTGCATACAGATTTATGAACCTTGAGGCACCTCCATTCACAGATAAACAGTGGTATCCAGAGCAGGCTGTGCAGATACACTGCACAGAGGCAGGCACTGGGAGGTGGGCTGGGGAGCCCTTCCTGCCTCTGCCTGCAAAGGGAAAGCAGGGAGCATCCCATAAAACAACACTGTGTTGCCAGCAAGGGATTATGGCTAAGGAAAGATCACGTGCAGCACAGCAGTGTTGTGCTGCATCCTCTTGCAGAGCACGGGAGTTAAAGTATTCAGAGAGCATTTTATATAGTAAGGAATGGCCAAGATGTCACCAGGAAAAGCTGATGAAATTGGATTTCCCAGCAAAACGTGCTCTACAAAATCTGATGCAACTTGTTTGTATCAACCCGCTTTATCAGGCTGCCTCAGACTATGGGAGTGTGTCTTTGGATACCATTAGGGAATGGGGGGGATGATCAGAAAAAACAAGACTATAGAACTTGCAGTCACATTTTCACATGTCTGAAGGACAAAAATGTCACTTATTTTTTGTTTGGTTCTGATTCTCTCAGTCCTGTTAATGCTATCTACAACAAGGACTTGTGACCATGCATTCTGTTCAGGATGTAATTAAAACTTCCAGACCACAAATTCCAGTTAAAAAAAAAAAAAAGGCATGGAAGTGAAATGCTCAGATTTAATGTTCAAATAAAGATAAAAATTCTAACAATGAAAATATAAAGTCTCAGAGTTCCATGGTGCCTTGTAGAAACATCTTGTAATAAGCAGCAGGAGTGTTTAAATTTCAATGTAATACTTGAAAGAAAATGTCTCTGATCTTTGAATTTCTTTATAGAGGGGCATTTTAAATGTATAATCAGACTAAAATCCTCCTGTAATTGCACAGTGAGAGGCCTGTGAAGTTTCAGGAAGGCTGCAGCTGGAACACAGACGTACAGAAGAGGATTGTCCCTCATCTCCAGAGCCAGCAGTGCCAGATCAGCTAGAAGTTTCCCTCAGATGTGGCTCCTCCAGCTGTGTTGCCACCCAGTGCTGGGCAGGAGGGGCTCAGGGGCAGGTGCCACCAGGACATGTGAAGAAGCAGCCACCATGGAATCACCTGCCTGGGAACACTGAGGCAGTAGGACAGAGCTGCCACTGTGCTCTACTTCCCTTTCCCATGCTCAAGGTCTGCCTGTCCAGCTCCTGAGAGTGTTCCCTCTCCAGACCAAATCCACCCTATTAACACCCACCCCTAATGAACCTGAGCAGCACACGTGGAGTGCCCAAAGCCCTGTGCTGCCTGTGATCCCTCATCCCCTTGCTCCCACCCCTGCAGCAGCAGTGAAGCAAACAGCTCAGCGGGGCAATCCCAGCCTTCCTCCTGCCTACAGGAAAACAGCATCTGCTCCACCTCCTCAGCAGGGAGGTGTGATACCCCCAGCCCCAGAGCTGCCCCTCGGCCAAGGACAAATGGGGGGCAGGAGGAGGAAGGCACCTGTGTGATCTTCCTAATTCCAAAGTAAAGTAGCAGTGCTCACGGCCACTGCAGGGCAGCAGCAAATCAAATCTACACAAGGAAACTGGTGGGAAGTTTGAGAGAGAGAGAACTCAGAACAGGAAAACTAAAACTGCACTCCTATTTTTCGTATCTATTGAGGAGAAAACAGCAGCTGGGCGAGAAAGCAGAACCCTCTCAACTGAAACTATTCAGATGCTCATAGTTCAGACCCTGATTCTGCAAATTACTTCCCAAGCCTGAGATGGGCATCCACTGAGGTGCTGGGTTAAAGAGTCAGTGTTAGGGATTGGACCTCAATTAACAAAGAGGTCAACACAAGCTCTTCCTCTCAGTGGTGCCCCAAGCCAGGCTTGCCCACGCCCTGGGAAAAATGAGACAAACCTAATGGAATGTGGTTATTCCTTTACAATGTGCCCTGCTGGCAGGGACAGGCTCTCTGCAAGAGCACAGCCAGATCCCTCCACGTCTCCCCCCTCACACCGAGGCTGCTGCTGCTGCCAGCACCTTCCTGAGCACCAGCCTTCATCCCCACCACCCTCACCTTCACACTCACAGGGACAGGAGCCAGGAACCCACCACCCCCAGCTCTGCCTCCTTTGGTCAAGTCATGAGCAAAGGTATTTTTTATCAATGTAATTGGAAGCCTTTAAATGAAGTTTCCTGGGGAAAACCCCAGCAAGTGGCAGATTTGAGGATATGGATCAGCAGCTCACAAAGGAAAGAGTCTACAAGGCTTTTTTCTGAGCCCAAGCCAGGAAGGACAAGGATTTTGAGAAGTCATTTTAAAAAATAAGGTTTCTAAGAAAAGGGAAATAGCTATTTTGAGTTATTGTGTAAAGAGAAGCTCTTTTGCTGAAGGTTAGCTAATTTAAAATAGTTACATGATATTCAGAATTTTTTGTCCACTTTTACTTGCCAGGGTGACAACCATTTGACAATTTTGTGATGATCATGTCAAAGCCATTCCAATTATCTTAAAAGTGGAGTCACAAAATCCCCCTCTTTGCAGACCAAAACTTTAAGTGCAGCAAACCACTTTCACAGAGCAGAGCCTGTGGCAGTTACTTTAGAAAAGGGGATAAGTTTCTCTCCCAGTTCTTGACAAAAATGTTGCTGAAGGTGTTGAAAAGCAGTGGGGGGGTTTGGTTTTAGTGCCAGCCCTGATGATGAGGAATTTGGGATTGTCATTCCTGCTTTGAGCAGAGGTGCTGGGGTTATGCTCCCAGAATAGTTTGGGGGTGAAAGACTGGATTTATTTGGGTGGATCCCTCCAAACCCTGGCTGGTCACCAAGGACCATGCATGCATGAGACAAGTGGGATGAAAATACCTCCTCAGAGTCATGGGGAAACTGCTGCACCTGGGAATGGACAGCTGGCCTTAAATAGAATTCTGAGCACTGAGAAAAGCTTATTTCAAACCAAGCAAAACAGAGAGATCCTCTTGGTAGCAACCATCAGGACACAGACAGTACTGGAGGAGAAAGGGATTGGTATTTTCCACTGTTTTATGTAGAAAATAGCAAGCACCTGCTTTTGCTGTCACTAAGGGGGTCCTCAGGGGTACCCCATGTTTAAGCCTGAAGGGAAAGCCTAACAGGAACAGTCCCGTAGAATTCCAGAATGAGGAGGTGCAAGGAAAATGACCTGTCTCTGGAGCTCAGCTCTTGGTGTAATTTGGACTGACTCAAAGACAGTTCAGTCCAGCTTCCTCATAGGGTAGTCTCAGCAGGTGGAGCAAGCTCTGTGGCTTTCCAGGTTTTGGAGAGCAGATGATTCGACAGCAGCATGAATAAATAATGAAAGAATCTGAGATTTTAAATTGTACTTCCTTATTTGAAAGGACTTGTCTCCTGATTTGTGATTATAAATGCATTACAAACTTCAGGTCATTTACAAAATAATAGAACACTTTAAGATTACCCTTAGCTTTATGTAAATGTGATTTTAATATTCTATCTTCATTAATTATCTAATCTTGGGAGCAAATAAACTACTGACACCATTCTGTAACTATTTTGCCAGCAGGATTTCCTTTGAAGTTGGTGGCAGTTGTAAGAGGAAGTGGATGACAGGGCTGAGCCCCAGCATCACTCCTAGAAGGAGAGAAACTTGAGCAGCAGCTGAAGATGCAGATTCTGTATCAGAACAATTCCTGCACTGCCAGAGAGTCATTAGCATCAGAAAACAGGTGGCATTTTATTCCCACTGCTGGGCTGGTGTGCAGGAGCCCAGGAGGGGTTTGCTTCCCTCTCCCTGTGGTTTTGCTGTCATCCCTGTGCTCTAAGGGCAAGGTGCAGCACCCATGGGGCTGGGTTTCCACCTGGGACAGGGCTGAGCTCCTGTACACACCTCAGTGAGCTCTGGCAGGGGCTCTGGGCACAGCTGTGCTGTGTGGAACAGCAGGTGACAGGCCAACCTAGCCCCCAGCCCAGCCCCATGGGCTCTGCAAGCTCCCAAGTGCTCACCTTCCTCTTCCCAGCCCTGTGTTAATACAGGCAAATTAGCCCTGGATATTTTCCACCTTATTTTGAATTTTACCCAGCTGTATGTGTATGAATGCCTATAGTAAAAGGAATTCATTAATAACTCATCCTTCGTTCCTTCAGTGCAAAAAGAGAGAAATCAGAACATCAGCCAGAGAGAGGAGAGCTCAAAAATCACACCATCCCCAGCCCGACCAGCAGTAGGTCTGGAAAAACTCCCCTTAGAGCTCATCAGCTGAGACAACAGATTTCCAAGTATGAATCCTGGTGTTGCACAACCCCAGGGCTGTGCATTACATGAGGCAGTTTCTTGTCTGCTTCCTGACAGGTAGGGGTGTGCCTGACAGGGGTTTGCAGGTCATCATTTCCATTAACATCTGACCCGTGTCCTTAGATCATTTTACTAATTACTCCACATAAAAAAGACTAGTGAGTCTGATTGCAAGCGTGTCTTTGTTTTGATTGTCTGCTTTGGTAGTGAATACCAGATGTCTGAAGTTCTTGACTTTGTTTAACAGTACAGGTAATGTTCAGTGAGGTTTCCAAACGCCTGGCTCTGACCCCAGGAGTACGCAACTCAATCACACAACACTCTAATAAACTCATCTGTGAACGGTTCAGAAATTAAACCTTGTTTGCATACCAAAAAAACACCACATCAAAAGGACATTCAGAACCACATTCTGTTCTTTTGAAAGCCTGCATGCACAGCTTGCAAGCAGGGGGGTGGCAGGACCAGGGGCTGGCCAGGCTGTCCCCAGCCAGGTCTCCTCTGACACCTGTACCTAGTGCCAGGCTCTCCCTGGGGATGTGCCCTGTCTTTACACACCCAGCACTAACTGTGACCATTCCTGCCTGGGGAAAACACGTGGGACTGCAGCAGGGAGAGAGCCTCAGAACAGAGATGTGCACCTACACACACATGCCATGAGAGGCCAGGCCCTTCTCCACTCTGCAACCCCTTGGACACAACCACCCAGCCCAGCTCCTGGTGGCCCCGTGGCCCGACAGAGCAGGCTGGGGCCCCTCTCCCCACCTGCTGCAAGACCACAAAGTCCTGGTGATCCTTTTGCTCTCCTTGCCTGGTCAGGCTGGAGAAGAGGGAGGGCAGATCCCCCGGCAGCTGCTGGCTCGGGCTGATCTCCTCCCGAGGTGCACAGCCAGTACCTCATCATTGCCACCACAGGAAGGAGCTCAAGCATCGCTGTGGAGCATCGCTCCCTGCTCCCCGGGCGCTCCTCAGCACTACAGCTCTATTTTCTCCACTCCGGTTTAATTCTTCTCCCGAGCACGGCCTCTCTGCTCTTCAAAACCCGCAGCAGACGGTCCTCGAGGAAGCCACGGGTTCCCCCCGAGCTCTGTCCCCTCCTCGCTCCAGCCGCGTCTCCGGGCTGCTGGGGAGGACCTTCGGTCCAGCTGAGCCCTGCTTCTGCTGGAAACCAGCCCTGCCTGCTGCTGCCAAAGCTGCCGACGAGCATCTCACCGCATCTCCCTTCCAGGAGGCGGCGATTTGCAATTCTGAACACCGCTCAAAGAAGACATTATGTTCAGTTTTGTCTGGAGGGAACGCGCAAAGCGCGGCCCTTGCTGGGCGCTGTCAGCTGCAGCCAGAGCTGGGCTCCAGCCCTGGTCAGCCCTCCCTGAAGCCAGAGAGCTCTCCAGGCACCAGCCTCTGCTGAAAGGCTGCATGGCTGGTCCTCAGCAGGCAGCACCAGCCACCAGCAGCTGGGACAGGAGCAGGGGCCGCCTGGAGAAGGCACAGTAGCTCCAGCATGACCCCAGCGAGCTCTCACCCTTCTGCCTTACCTGCAACCGTTTGGCCATGCCCATCAATCCACCAGCACCCACACCCAAAGGCAGGTGCCCACACCCCCTTAACCCAGTGGCCCCCTGCAAAGGCCACCCCCAGCCCAGCCCAGGACCCCACACCACAGTGGGGCAGACCCACAGCCAGGGCCAGGTGAGCTGGCACAGCCTTTGTGTCACCACCCTTTGGAGGCCACAGAGGTGATTCAAGGGCTGGAGCACCTCTGCTCTGGAGGCAGGAGGGGTTCATCCTGGAGAAGGCTCCAAGAAGACCTTAGAGCACCTTCCAGTGCCTGAAGGGGCTCCAGGAAAGCTGGAGAGGGACCTTGGACAAGGCCAGGAGTGATGGGACAAGGGAGAACAACTTTAAGCTGAAAGAGGGGAGATTTAGATCTTAGAAATTCTTTGCTGGGAGGGTGGTGAGACCCTGGCCCAGGTTGCCCAGAGAAGCTGTGGCTGCCCCATCCCTGGCAGTGTTGAAGGGCAGGTTGGATGGGGCTTGGAGCAGCCTGGGCTGGTGGGAGGTGTCCCTGCCCATGGCAAGAAGGGTTGGGACTGGATGATCTGTAAGGTCCCATATCCAACCCACAGAAGAGCCTTCTCAGAACTGCAGATACTCAGGGGAAAACCACAAGAGTAAAACTCTCTGGTGGATAAATTACCAATCTCTGGATGCTACAAAGAGGTTCTCTGTGCTTCCCATCCCCATTGCTCATGGTTCCTCATTTTGCTCTCTTTCAGAGGCCTCCAAAGGGTGGTGTCAGTGAATCATTAGCAGGAATTAATAAACCCCAGGCTAGTGGCACTCACCCCTCCTGGATACACAGTTACGTGAAACACAAGCACCTGAAGTAGAAAACCAACCCAAAAGTGGCCCAAGTGGATGATTTATCAATGGAAGGGGAAGTTATCCTGCCTCCCCCAGCACTTCTGTCTTTCCCAGATTTTTGTCCCACCTGGCTTTCCTCAGTTGGTTGCTGGCTTCCTCAGCCTGCCAGCAGCAGCTCAGAACTAGTGCCTGGCTGTCCTTGCCAGGAATTGACACCAGAGTTTCAATGTTTTTGTATACATATACATACAGCAGAACATGTGAGGGAATAAAATCTGCCCAGTGTGTCTGGTGGCAAAGGGGGAGCAGAGGAGCACTACTCTCCCATCTGGCCGTGAAAGGGTTACAGTTTAAACATTGTTTAATACATTTATACTCAGGTTGCATGTCTTCTCCAGAGCTAATGAGAAATAAATTTAGAAAATGTACATTGTACACATGTCAGGCTGGCTTGGAGCTACAAATGCCTGGGCTGAGGCTAAAAGTCACTGTAACCTGTTCAAGGTAATAAACCTGCCACCCTGCACAGACCTATCACACCAAGAAATCCAAGTCCTGCATCATTCCCAGGGAACTCAGGTGCTCAGAACTGCAGGAGAATGCTGTGCAGACCTGGAGGGATGTCCCAGCCTCAGCAACATCACTGGCACAACAGGCTCTGCCACCCACCTGCTGGGCTCTTAGCACAGCAAATACCAGTAGTGGTGGGTGCTCAGATCTACCTGCTCATCTCCTCCCTGCTGAAAAGCTTCAGCCCTAATTACTTGTGATTTTGGGCTGCCTGAGGGTGTAAAGAGGCTTCCTTCAGCTTCACCAGATCCCCCAAAATTAAGAAAAAAAACCCTGAAGTTGTTTTTTTTAAATCATGCTTCTCTCCTTTGCTCAAAAAAAGTGTGTATGTGGAGAGGATGATACCTACTAACTGTGCAAAGGGGGAGGGGGTGGCTGTGGTGGGGGCTGGTGCGTGAAGCCCCCCCTGTCCATTCAATACCCATCATCAGGTGCATCTGAGCACTCCCAAAAGGCTTCCCCAAACTGTGACTAGTTCAGCCTCACTTCCTACTGCCAAATATATTTTAGCATCACTTCTCAGGGATACAGCTACCAAAACCCACTATCCACAAGGAAAAAAGGCTGCTCAGTCCCTTTGCCCTGTTCCAGTCACCTCTCCTGCTGCAGCTTGACACAATGGAGGGTAAAACACATGCAATGCATGGAATGAAGCTAAAGCAGGGAAGTCATTTTTCTGGACAAATAAAATTTGAACAAAAGTACGTTCACAAAATACAGAAGCAGATCCTGTGTAGTCTTTGGCAAAAATTAAAAAATAATCACCTGATCTGTAACAAAGAGGATTTTAGCTCCAGCACATTGCCAAAGGGACAGGCTTTTATTTGGGAAACTGAAACAGTAGAAATGTGAAGCAAATTAAAAAATCAATTACTTAAACCAAGGTTCCTCACTTTTTGATTTAAATCATGGTTAAAAGCAGTTACTTGACTCACTGATTTAAATCAATCCACACCATCTCTCTCAGATGATCTCAAGCAGTTAAATAAGAGAATATCATCAATAACCCATCTGTGCCACAGATGAGAAAGCAGCCCTGTGGGACTGCTTCTCCCCCTTTTCCATGTGGTGATCCCTGGGTTTTCAAGGAATGGCACAAGCCCAGAGGAAGCCACAAAATGGCAAGAGTTTGTACCTGCAAGGCTGTTACAGGAGTGTGGAGGGCTGAGCCAGGACACACAGACTTGGACAGTTGTGCTCCCTAAACAGCACCCAAAGCATCCTTCCATGGCACAGGCATCTGCACTGCTTCAGGAAAACAGACTTGAAAATAATCAAGAAATTGCTTCACCATTTTTTTCCTGCTGATACCACCCCAGCTCTGGGAAAAATTGCCCCTAAATCAGGGTCAGGGATGGGGCTGGTGCTGCCAAGGGTGGTGAAAAGCAGCAGGTCAGCAATCCCCACGGGACCCTCTCTCCCTGTATCCTGCTGCCCCACCAGCTGTGGTCCTCAGCTGAGCCTGAGCTCCCCAGGAGCATTTAGACATGGCCAGCAGGTTCCCTCAAGGAGATGAACAGGAGCAGGGAAAAACCCACCTCTTGAGGAGAAGGAAGGGCAGAACTGCCAAGCCAGCTGGATGTATGTGCTTTGGGAATATTCCCTTCAGGCTATGATTCCCAAGCTGGCTAATTGTCCTTGATGTACCTTCTCTCCCCCAGGAATGCCATCCAGACCTGGCAGCTCTGGATGGCTGATTATACAGGAAGCCAATAAACAGATTCCTCCTATTTTCCCTGCTAGCAATCAGAGACCTAGGGAGAGCACATTGCAAGGAGCCCACCAAAGGTATTTCATGTGCATTCATAGCCCCTTCATGTCTCTGAAATAGGGGATAAACATGGAATATTGTATTTTTTTAGGCAACCCCTTGTAGCTACAAAACCTGGCTTGGAGAAAAAACAAAAATAAGGAAAAAAGCAAGAGCTGAAGTCTGAGTCAAAGTGGGGCAAAACTTGTGATTATGACTGTTCCACAGCTACCATCAAACTCTGAGTGAACAGAGCAGTTCTGCCACCACCCCTGGAACAGCTGCTTCAAGTAGCTTCAACTTGTTATCCCTACTTTAGCTCCAGGATACATCCCTGCCTGGTTTTCAGGCCTTCCCTGCCAGATCATTTCTTTGCATACTGGAGCAGTCCTGCCCTAGCAGGAGGGACAGCTTAGGTGGCTCCAGGAGCCTTTTCCAGTGTTATGATTTTAGAGCCCTGTGGGGTGAAAACTTTGAGAAGGAGGATTTGTTCTGAAGGCTGGGAGGAAAAGGAAAAAATCCAGCCCCTGCACTGAGACTATGCTGGGAAACCCCACACTCTAGGTCTCTGTGCCAGGAAGGAGAATGGAACCACTCCAGGTCACTGACTGGTGATCCTTGTTGGCCTTGCCCTCAGCAGGGACCTCAGCATCACCCTGCCCAAGGGATGCTGCCACCACTGCAGAGCACCTGCAACAAACCACCAAGGCCAGCAGGAACAGATGCTACAGTTTAATACTGCAGCTGCTTCCATTCCATCTTTGCTGAGCTCTTTGTGACAGCTTAGCCATTTTCTGCAAGTGTCATGGGCTGTCCCACCATTTCTACAAGCATCTCAGCCAGCCTTCAGGGCAGTGAGGCTCCTCCTGCAGCCCCCAAACACAGCACCAAGAACTGCATTTTGCAAGGAGTCTTTTCATCCAAGTTTTCTCCCCCCCAAAAAAAACCCAAGCACATTGCAGAGATTGCCCAGAGTGTAACTGGCTGCCCATGTTTCCCTGCTGTGATGCTCCAAGTGGGAAAGCCTTTGGAGCCACCACAGCCAAGGGAAAGGGCACAGGAAACCCAACACAAGATCCACACACCTTTTTCAAGCCTTTTCAAATGTTGTTTTAAAAATAGAAACAGTGCCACGATGTTTGGTTGGTTAGTGGCCACCGCAGCTTAACCAGTTGCCTCAAACCAAGAATTAACCAAGAGAGTAAGACCATGAGCATGAAGTTACTGTACAGGATGATGTCTACATCAAGCAGAGTCTCCAGGTGCAGCACAAACACCCGCTCGCCCCCAGGGACCCGAAAAGGGCATTTCAAGATCTCTTTCAAATTCACTCATCTGCAGCAGAAATCAACTCTGGACATGCAAAAGGAGTGTGTCCATTTGCTATTTTCATCAGCCCTTCCTCTGGCTCAGGTGTGTGCCCAGCATCTACCTGTTGGAGGACTAAGATCCCTCCTGCTCCTGGCTGCGATGAAGGAATTAAATACAAAACCTTCTGTAGGAAGCAATTGCGAAGTGTGGAAGTTTCTAGTCAGGCAAATAAATTGGATTTAAGTATATTACAGTCATAATCTTTTTCTGCCTCTCTCCAGACAGCCTTTGTACATGGAGAAATGAGAATGTATTCTCAGACAAATCTTGACCTGAGGGAGAAGGCTGCGGGAATCTGGATTTTCAATAACATAAGACAATAAAGCTCAGACTTCTAACCTGCCGCAATATGGTAAAAGTATAAAGAGCTTAGCAACTAATAAAAGAAAAGGGTCTTCCAACTCATATTTGAAGATCTAGACCCCCAAAAGGACACTTCATAAAGATCATAATGGGTTAGTCAGTATCTAACAGATACCATGTACCTTGTTGACCAATTGTCTGACAGTTGTCTTCTGCAGGCCTGGATATTAATAAGCCTTGTGTTGATTTCCTTGGGGCATTTTGCCTTCATAATTGTACATCTACTTGTTGTGACACTGCAGCTTGCTATATATTTATTTAATGTGATTCCTATAGCAAAAAAAAAATACATGGATGTATGCTATTGTTTTCCTTAGATGATATGCATACACTGCAAATTTCATCTCCCTCCAAGGTATAGTGAATCAAAGCTGTTACAGTGCAAGGGAGAGCTCATGGTCTGGGGGCAAAGAGGAAATCCAGATGTGTTTTCCCTTAGGTGTGAATATGTCTTACTCCTTGCATTACACAGGGAATATAAAGGGATTCAATTATCGCTGCATTTTGATTTCTAATAATAACAAAAAACTTGTTTGAGAAGGTATTCCAGTTAAACAATGTTTTGACAGATAATGCCAGTGCAAAGCAGCTGTCACTCACACAGGCAGATCAAGGGGAAACAGATGCATAAGAAAGATCACAGAGTGGCTTATGTAGTGAAAATGAAGCCTGTTAAAAACTCCTCTTGCTAACAAAACAAAGACTGTGGCTTGATCCTGCTCTCAACATTTGCTGTACAGCTACAGACTAAAATGCAAATATTTAGAGATCCATGTTATACATAAATGGCAGTTTTCCATAGATTCTCAAATAGGGGCATATTTTAAAGTACTCCATGTTTTTGCAGCTCACCAGGCTTGGCCTGACAACCATAAGACAGCACAGCAAGGCAGGGTGGCTTTAAGTCCCTTTGCTGGTTCCTGCAGTCCTTGGCCAGGCAGCCAAGACCCACCCCATCTCCTGGCCCAGACACCTCCATCAGCTGAGAGGGGCTGGTCATTCTGAGGCAAGTCTGAAAATACCAGACTTGCCCATAGGACATCAGCTTTGTTTGTCCACTGGAACAAAATTCAGCTCCCACCTGCCATTTGCCCCATCTCTTCCATGACATGGAGCCACCTGTGCCCTCATTCCAGCTCAATGCCACCTCCCTTCCTGGCACTCTCAGTTCTTCACCAGCAAGTTTTTCCTTTTGCTCCACATTCTGCACAAAATTTCACATAAATGCTTTCTCACAGCCCTCTTTCTGCCTCTGTCTCCCAGCACCCAAGCCCTGAGTGGGCTCATCCCAAGTCCCAGCCCCATCACAGAGCCCTCAAGCACCCCTGGGCTCAGTCCCTCCTCTCTCCAGGCTTCCCATGTTCTGCCTCCAGCAGGGCATTCAACAGAGGTAAGTGGGACACCACAGGGAAGGGAGCCTGTGCTAAGACATGGGAGAGTATGAAAAAGAAAATCAAAATTAATAATAACATGATGTTTTGTAGCAGCAAAGTCACAGTAAAGCACCAAGTAAATATCTGGGGGCTGCAAAGGAGCCTGCAGGTAACAGCCTTGCTTGGAGGTTGCTCCATACCTGATCCTGGCACATCATCAGGGTAAGAAACAGTGGGAAATAGAGATGTGTTTAGAGGCATTTGCTTAGGGGGTAGATTAAATTGCAGCTAATGACAATATTTAAGAATAAGTCTCCAAAGTTTCTATACAAGTTCGGAAAGAGCCCCTCAAAAACATCCCCTTCAGCATTTAAAAACCAGATGGATTTTCTTTTTGGCAGAGCTGAACTTCTGCTGGGATCTGGGCACAAAGCATAAGTACAGGATTAAAAAAGAAAATACACATGTACAAATTCAGAGAGCCTCTGCTGTTCTGCCTGGGAGCTCATGGGTCAGCAGGTTATCTTCCACCAGAGACCTAAAATTGAGTTTCTAAGGTAAAATTTCAGTTGGGAAGGAAAAAACTGAAAATGGTGAAAGTTTCCAGAAGGAAGAAGTGGAGAGGAAGGTTCCTGATCCATCCCTTCACATTCATCCAGTACCTTTCCCACCAGCAAGTGGCAGGGGCAGAGATACAAGTATTTACAGGAGAAAAATAGCCCAGGAGATTTGGGGGATTTATTATGGGGTGCTGTGATTCTGGGAGAGTCCTGCAAATTGTGGGATAAAGCAAAGGAATAACCTAGCTGGGTAGTCCCAGCAATGGCCTATCCAGGACTGTGCAAGAGCCAAGATAAATGGGGGTTGCTTCTTTTTAAATGGATTATTCATGTACAGGGGCCTAAAGCTCAAGATTTTGTCAGTGCTTGAGGTAGGTGCAACAAAACTGCATTTTTAGGAAATTTCCTGGTATCAGGAAGGTTTTTAAGTACTCAGTGTTAGAGGCAGAAGCAGAGCAGGCAGAAGGATGTGCTGCCCCAGGAGCCACAGCATCTGCAGCACATGGCACTGAGCTCGTTATTCCTGTTATTTTAAACCCTCATACAGATTTACACGATAAGACCAGTGTGACTGAGGTGAGCAGCTAATTTTATCCTTTGTTTTGCCTGGTAAACACTAACTAACAAAGCCATAGCTGGGAGCTGCAGCTATGCCTGGGAAGGAAAGAACAGATTTCCCTTTACCACAGAGTGCATTTTATTTTAGTAAATTTGCAGTGGCTTCATGAAACTGTCACTGAAAAGTTTGTTTTCCTTCCCCCTCTTTACCTGAAGTTCTTTAAATAAAAGTCAATTCCCATAAATACATTTGTCTGAACAAGCCATACATGGGTTTTAGTTGAGCCTGTCCCAAGCTCATTAAAACAGCCCAAAATCTATTCAGCAGTCACCCTGTGTCCATCTTTGATTCATAGGAAAGATCTCATGTATCAAGATAACTTCAAAGCAGCAGATAACAGCCACAGAAATAAAAAAAATACATAAATACATACAAAATCCCTCTCCAGAATACTTTAACTTGTACTCCAGGCCTCCCTTTGCAGGCAGCAGCAGACTCTAGACTTTGCACTGAAGTTTCCCTTGTTTGCTGCCAAGCTTCTCATCCCTGATGAAACTAGAACAGCTGGAGGATGGATCCCTTCCATCTCACACAGAGGGTACCAGAGCTCCCAGCCCACCTCCACCAGTACCTGCTGGCTCTCTGAGGATGTGAAACCAGACCAAGACAAGGTGTGGGCAGCCTCACCTCCTTTTCCTTCTGTATTTAATCACCAAAAGTGCAGCTAGTAACCAAATGCAGAGATTTGTGGTCCAGCAGCTAATAACACCCAGGCACTTGCTGGAGGAGAAGGAGTAAAACAGCCTAATGTCATCTTGGCATGTGGTAATTTTCCAGATAAATGGACAGTTGCTTCAGCAGCTCCACTGTTGAGGGGCAATGATCCATATAACATGGGCAATTACAGCAGGATTTCCATTGCAGACTCAGTGACACAGTTTTAGTGCAAGACAACAAATAAACTGGAGCAAAGGCACCGAATTGAGGGCACCAGACCTGAAACCCTGCACCCCAACTGTTGGTATCTGCTGAAGGAACCAACTCTCCTTTCCCCAGCTCATCTGATTGAGTGTCTGAGCCCACCATACTGCCCATTGCCTTACTCTGACATTTCTTAATCCTCTTTTAATACTAAGGCTAAATTACCAGCTCACTTTCAGGCAGTCCTGTTTCCCTGCTTTCTAGTTCAAGGTTCATCACTTGGCTACTTCATAGACACTCCAGTGCTGAAGGAAAAAAGGAAAAACTCCTCAGCAATCTGAAGACTTGGACTCCTGAAGGATACACAAACATAACCACTTCTAATTGCATTTCCCAGGCAAGGCAGAGAGCAGGTACTGCTGATGCCCCCGCAGACGCTGCACACAGAGCCTGGGCTCACATCCTCACAGACTGTTCCTTGGAAAGAGGATTCTGAGCTATAGACAGACTGAAATAAATAATTGTTTTGTGTAATGAAGTGTGCATGAGGAAATAAGCCCTGGTACCGTGGCACAGGCTGTTCCAGCAGCACTTGCATCCCCGAGAAGCGCAGGCACCGGCAGCGCGGTGCTGCAACCTGCCGTGGGAAATCCATCCCAAGGGCTGGGAAGCCAGTTCAGCAGGTGCCCGAGTCCCTCCCCAGCAACACCAACACCTCCAGCTCTGAGCTGGTAACAGCAAAGTGGTTCTTGCCATTCCAGCACCTGCTTATAAACCATCTACATGTAACAACAGAATGTAAAATATCCAGGTGCCCTCAGTCATCCCAGCGCTGCAGAAGTTTACCCATAAACACGTAAGACCCTGAAAGACTTTAGTGATTTCTGATGGGAATACATTAAACCTGTAGTAGTGCTTCCCGTGTGGATTGTACTTCTGTTTCAGTTTCAGTTTACTGCTGCTTTTACCCATCATGTAAGAGCCAGACTGCCATTTCATTCCACCCAAACGAACGGGAAACATCAGTAAAGAGCAGCCTTAATGGTGGGGGAATTCACTGGGGACAGACTTGGGAGTTGTTCAAGAACCTATTTCAAAATTTAAGCAGATTTTGCTAAAAAGGAAAGAGGGAAGAAAGACAAGCTTGAAATGCCAGAATTTAACCTTCATGTAGGAAATGAAAAAAACAGGCTCAGTGCTACCCCAGGCAGGAGCCACCCCTCCCATCCCACCCCTCTGCTTTGCAGAACCCAGGGCTTAGAGACAAACACCAGCACTTATGCCAACAGGTGGTTTTGTACAAGATTAATTAGCAGAGGGATGCTTTTGGGCATCTTGTGACCCCCTCCCTGGCAGTGTTGAAGGGCAGGTTGGATGGGGCTTGGAGCAGCCTGGGCTGGTGGGAGGTGTCCCTGCCCATGCAGGGGGTTGGGAGTAGATGATCTTGAAGGTCCCTTCCAACCCAAAAGAGTCTGGGATGTTATGGCAGTGGTTCATCTATGAAATGCAGGTCAATAACTCACAGCCTGGTAAGAGCCAGATCTGTCAAACACCAGCAGATATTGCAGAATCCACAAAAACCTGTGTTTCTCAAGATCAGAGGGATGGGGAAGGGAAAGCCCAAGGGCTGAGACCCTTGTTGGTCCTGCCCTTAGGTCCCTCCTGCCCACCCAGGCCAAGTTTTAATACACAGGAAATAGCTCTCTCCATCCCCATACGGAAATGACTGAGTGACCCTTCTGAGGAACACCATGATGAGGCACTTCTGCCACATACAGTGAAACAGGGGATGCCTGATCTGGCAAAACTAGGAAGCTGGTTGTTTGGCAAGGTGGTCATTAGGAGACTCTGTTCTGAACAGAATTAATGCCAATATTTGTAGCATTTACAAAAACTACTGATCTAGTTTTGCTGTGCAGTGCAGCTCCTGTCACAAGTTCCCATGTGTTTGCTCCAAACTTTTCTGGAAGATGCATCCCAGAATAATCCCCTTTAGCCTGAGCTGAGGCTACAAACAGGAACTGAATACACTGCTTTCCCTGTCCTGGGCAGCAGCTCATTGGACACAGTAATACTCTGCCAAGTCCACAAACCAAACTCCCCCCTAAACTATTCCCCCACCCTGTTTTCCCTTGTATAAATGATGGAATTGCAGGCTACTTCTGAAAATTGCAGGGAAGTTGACTCTATTATGATTAATTGTCCCCATGGCCTCTAATAAACTTTTCAAAGTTCCAGCTGGTCACACGGGGCTGCACATTAGCAGATTTTCAGATAAAGTGCTCTTTTTTGTCAGGCAGAACCCCCCCCCCCCCTCTCCTCCAGACAACTGGCATCCTCTGTTTTTCACCCCAGAGATGTGCCCAGCAACATGGAGTGCACTCAGAAGAAAAAGGTATTCCCACTCAAACATGCAGATTGAGTGTTAATTATGCAGCATAAACAAAACCCTTCCTGAAGTTCCAGCCTCAGCTCTCCCCACCACCCAAGAACTGGAAGGGCTGGTCCACAGCTTGGTTGGAGTTTGCTGCCCTTGCTCTCACCTGGGGCAGGGAAGCCCAGTGTCACAGGCACCCACCCAGTGCAATCCCAGGGCAGGTCCTGGCTCTGGATCCTGCTCCAGTCATTTTGCCACTTGTCATATTTAGCTGCTGATGAACAGTGAGGAAGGCAGAAGAGAGGGATGCACCTGCCCCCACACCAGGACTGCCAGCACCCTGCCCTTCTCTCCTCTGTATACAAAGATGATCCTTGGGCTGGAGCAGCTCTGCTCTGGAGACAGGCTGGGAGAGTTGGGGTGTTCAGCCTGGAGAAGAGCAGGCTCCAGGGAGACCTGAGAGCACCTTCCAGTGCCTGAAGGGGCTCCAGGAAAGCTGGGGAGGGGCTTGGGACAAGGGCAGGGAGGGGTTCAGTCTCTTCTCCCTGGTAACAAGTAATAGTATAAGAGGAAATGGCCTCAAGTTGCCCAGGGAAGGATGAGATTGGATATTGAGAACAATTTCTCCCTGGAAAAGGTTGTCAAGCCCTGGCCCAGGCTGTCCAGGGCAGGGGTGGAGTTACCATCCCTGGAGGGGTTTCCAAGCCATGTAGATGTGGTGCTGAGGGATGTGGGACAGTGATGGCCTTGGCAGGGCTGGGTAAATGGCTGGACTTGATGATCTTGAAGGTCTTTTCCAACCAAAACAACTCTGATTCTACTCTGTGCACACTGTTACAGCAATGGTTTCCCAGCTATAGCCCTTTACAAAAAAAATAACTGTAAAACCAGAAAGAATTCAGCTCAGTAGCAAAAGGAGTATTGAGGCTTCCAGGGCAAGAAAGTGAAACGCAAACAGAAAACCTGGCAGTTGTGTAGATCCAGGGCACACCTGCCCATCAGGCACCACCTGCAACTCCCCTTCCCTCCAGGCTCCAAGTCAACACAAAAAACCCAGAAGTACAAAACCAGTAAAACTGAGGAACTCAGTAACTTCAAGGGATGTTCCTGCAGGATGCAGAGTATGACAAGCACGATGGGGAGAGGAACCCATGTGGGGCTGGCACTCTGTGACATCCCAGCTCCCTGCTGCAAACACCTCAGGTCTCATACCAGTGCTGGGCTACTCGCCCTCAGCAACAGAAGAGTTTAAAGGTAAAAACCATGATGTGAGCCACTTTTTCCACTCACCAAGAGATCACTGCCAAAGGCACAAGCATTTACTGGTGTCTAATCTTACAGAATCACAGTTGTTCCTGGGGGTGCTAATAAATAATCCAGGTCTCCTCAGCTTCTGCCCGGTTTCCCCTCAGTTTGCGTTATGCAAAACACAACATACACTCTCCCCCTTCTAGCATCCTCCTGGAAAGGCATGCATTTCAAATATGGCAAGGAAGTATTGTCATAATGAGGTTAATGACAATAGGGTTTCCAATATCAAAGAGCCAACATGCAGCCACTTTACAGTATGGAGGGATCCAGCCCAGAGCTCCGTAATGAGCAAAGAGTTTTTGGGTTACGCATTTTAATGAGTTTGTAATAAGCAAACTACTACGGAAGCAGTGATTTGCATTTCACAGCACTGTTTAGATAGGATGCTTTGTTAACACTCCCTGCACTGAAGCAGGAAAATTAGCCTCACTTCACAAGGATTCAGAGTCTGAACATGCACAGGCTGTGGTGCAGATTATTTGCTTTTAGAGCCCAAAGAACAGTATTTGGCAGTTCACTTGGGGACTGCCCACCTGTAGAACACCAAGGAGGGGAACACAATACCTGTGCCTTTCTTTGACCTATAGAATAAGTAGAAATAACCACTGCGTGTGGCATATTCAGCATTTGATGTCCCAGTTTGCACCTTGCAGTAGTAAAGCACATCAGTGTCTCTCTCAAAATAGAGATCTTCGATCTTGAGAGCAAAATAATTCTGCAATAGCCGCGCATCAGAGCGTGGAAGGGTTTGTTTCCTTCCCTAAACCTGGCAACCACCACTGACACTGCTCAGCTCTGCAGACACTTGATTCCTTCCCCTTGTAAATCCAGCCTAGAAGTTAAAACCTTCCTGAGGTAGGTGGTGTGCATACAGCACCGGGCACCCCGTGCTCCACCGAGCACCGCACCACGCTCGTTACAGCTCATTCCACGAAGAGCTCTACCTTAAGAACAATGCATCCATCTATTAATGTTCCTTATGGGAGACATAATCAGCTTCATTAGAAGTCATTATTATGGTAAAACCCTGGAAAAAGCATCATGTACAAGGAGGCAGCATGATCAATTAAAAACCTAGAATATGTGACTAATATTGACAGATGTTTACGGGAATCGCTGCAGGAGGTCAGGCGCTGCGAGGGGCAGCAGCTCCCACCAGCACAGCCCTCCCATCCCACAGCCTTCCCAGGGCCAGACAGACCCACCACAGAGCTCAACACAGCCAGGAGGGCACTCGTGGCCCCTAGAAACAAGTAACAAAACACGGGTGCAGCCACAAGGCAGTGAGCGCATCCGCAGATTCCCCATGGCAGCAGGAGATGCTGTGATGTGCCCCAGGGGAGCCCCCTTCCATGCCCCCTCAGCTTCTCTCCATGCCCCCCCGACCCCTCATTCCAGTCTGCACAGAGGTTTTCACAGCAAACTGCACATAAAACTTGGAAGCCAAAACCTTAACTTTTGAAGTTGAAAGCTACTCAGCCTTCTGAACAGATAATCATCTATTTTGTTGCAGTTTGGTTTTGTGGGTTGTTTGATTTTTTTTTTTTACTTACTCCAAAGAAAACACCTACCCCGACCAACTGGCAGTGCCCTTCACTGTCCTCCAGCCCCGGTTCCACACAGAAGAGCACAGAAAAGGCAGGTTGGGGTGGATGCATCTTCAGGCCACAAAAGTTGTGTCAGTGAAGCCTACACCAGCTTTACTATCTGCCAGCAGAGATGGCCAAGAGCAGCAATGGAGGATGTCTCCTTGTAAGCCCCCTACACAGCATCAGGGCAGGATACAGCCCAAGCTGATGCCAACAGCCCCTGCAGGGCACCTTTGGGGTGATGCCTGTACAGCTCAGGGCCGTTTGCAGCCAACACTCTGTGCCAAACATGAGGCCAAGCTCCTGTGGTACCATCACCTTTCCTGAGGCTGAGCATCCTCACCCAAAAAGCCCAGAAAACTGCAGCTTGTGCTTGGTGAGAGGTTATTTTTAAAACTTTACAAGCAAGGCCTTGATCTTCTTAAGCAGTTTGGATCTGCTCTGCCATGCAGAGTCACAGCTCAAGAGCTGACTCAGGTTTGGGTACATATCTGGTGCAGCAGGACAACTGGGCTCAGGCAGGAATTCAGACTAGGGTGGCCACTAAAAGCTTTTTCCATCACATCTATCAGTGTAAAGGTTGAGAGCTGTTATTCAGCAGGACTAATCCATCAGGAGCTGCAAAGTCAATAGCATTGATTTTGGTGGGACCAAGGTTTGGCTCAGTTGTTCCAGTAAGACTCAAGTAACAGGGAGCATCCAGGAGCCATGAGCTTCCAGGGAAGCCTTTCCCATGAGGAACCCAGCAGTGCCAAGACTACAGGGACCAGGCAAAAGGTATCAAAGTGTTGCCCATTTCTAAGCATAGTCCATCTTTGACTTCCCAGGAATTTCCCCTACAGGCTGATGTCTAGGAGAAAAGACAGAGGAACCACAAAGACATCCTTGGTGCCCACAAGGTTAAACACCTACTGCTGGACGACAGGCCTATTAAAGGCCTTCACTTACAAGCTATCACTTTATAATATATGATTAAAGCAAAAAGAAGGAAAATAAAGTACTCAGCAGTATCTAGTGTTCAGACAGAAGAGAGTGAAAAGGAAGCAGAGTTAAATGAGCTGCTCCACAGCCAAGGGGCAGCTGCAGGATCAGACCCTCCCATGCTGCTGCACAGAGCCCCAGCTCTGCTTCCTACCTGTGAATCTTAATTTGAGCATAACAAGCCCACACCCACACTCCCAACACAAGCCCACGACCCCAGGCACGGCTCAGCCCTGAGCTCTCAGCCTCCTACACAGCAGAAGGCTCCAGTTGTCATGAAGCCTTCACAGAGCCATTAGCTGCATGATCAAGTAAAGACATGGGGTCATTTACAGCAGTAAGCTATCATCTCTTTTAAATAAAGAATTATTGCTTCCTCCTTCAGCAAGGACTTCAGTGTGCTGGGATGGCTCCTCCTTGAAGCATCACAATCTCTTGCTTGGGACTGAGCAGAAAGATGTCAAAGCAGAGGGCACATTCAATGAAGTGCTTCAGGAGGGGATGGGTCACCTGGGCACCTTGTGCAGACACTCACTGAAGAGCACAGCTCCATTTCTTCTGCCTTAAAACTCCTTTTCCATAAATCCTATCAGCCTGGTGGGATCTTTGCTCTTGCAAAACACCCACTGAGTTCCTGAGCGCTAGAGCAGCACCTGTGAGACAGCGTGGGGACAACTGACACTCATCACTGGGAAAACAGCAATAAAAGTCAAAAAAAGGGGGAACACCAGGCACACAACACATCGAGAAGCTCCTGCTGGTGAGCTGGAAGTGTAACCTTTCCAGCTGGGTCTCCAGCCTTCTGTACATGGGTATGATCTGTCCCTGCTGCACTTCGCAGGGGCAGCCGTGCCCAGAGATCTGAGGGAGCGCTGGCTGGGCCCCTGCCACCCAGCCTTAAAAATAGCCCCAGAGAACAACTGTTCCTTGCTCCACCAGGGCAGGGGGAGGTGGGGAGGAGCCAGGCTGGAAGAGTCCTGGCTCCTGCCTGGGCTGCACTTCCAACATCTCAGCTGGACGGCGCCGGGAAAGGGCAGGAATTGGGCAAAGGCTGCTGAGCAAGCCCTGCCTGGCACACACACACACAGCAGCTACAGCCTCCATCCTCAGCAGGTTGCCTCGCCCTGGAGCCGGTAGCTCAGTTGAAGAAGTTTAACGCACTTCTCGGAAGAGTTCGGGAGCCGAGGCCCCAGGAAGCACCTTACAAGGGAACAGCCAGTAGATGGCAGGCCTGCAAAGCCGGATAAGATCGCCCAAGTTCCTTCACTTCTGCAAGAAGAGACAGAATGGTATTTTGAAGACAAATGTTTTTATACTTTAACAACCCTAACAGGATCTATTAGTACAGCTGTAGAGATATTTTAAAGAGTTATAGCTGCAAGATTACAATTAGTGCACCAAACAGCCCAGATCAGGAAGATCCATTCAAGTCAAAGCTCGTTTTCAAAACCAAATGAGGAAGAGCATCTAATAAAGTACAGATAATTTCTCTACAGCAACACCCAGCTCATTTTAGGCATCAGCCAAGTCAATTTAGGGCTTTTTCCATCAACATGCTTGTTAGATAAAGCCATACTGGAAACACAAGCACATACCAGTGCCTGCTTCCAGCCCCCACGGAAACAGATCCTATTCCTGCCTTTCAATATTTTTCCAATAAGCTGAATCCTGCACCTTGCCCAGATCAGTCACACACCACCTCCACAGGTGTGCTCCGTGCACCACACCACTGGCAAAACAAAACACCATTTGCAAATATCCCAGGGATTTAAAAACACCATCTTGCCCAGGGAATAACCCGAGCTGCTCCCTCTCAGTGGGGCAAACCCAGGGCTGAGCAGCACCAGGTAATGGTCCCACGGATAAGGGAGCAGTGGCCTGGGGACAGACATGGGCACTTCTCTCTCAAACTTTTCAAGCCAGATTTCTTCCTGTGCTTTTACATCTACCCAATTTTCTGAACTTCATGGAAATCTTATTTTGAACATGGGGGCATTTAGAGTGCTACTTTTAAGTCCATACAGCTGATTTTTGTATCAGCCTGTTTCACCAGTTCATGGGTATATTTTACTGGATTACCAGCTCCTCAAGCAACTCCTTTCCCTCTCTTTCCCTGCAAACCCCAAGGATCCAGGAGGGGTTTGCTCCCAAAAGCCTGGCCAGGGCAGGAGGTGGAGGTGTGACACTAGTAGTGTCCCAGGCTGCTGTCCCTCAAAGTGGCTTAGGGGTATCAGCCCTCCTGTGAGCACTGCCAGAAAAGAACTGTAACAGGCAGTTTGGTTTTCTTACACTGCTCAGAAAAGGTATTTGTTTACTTTGGCCTTGCCACCATGAAATTACAGCCCTAAGATGACATCCCTAAGGCATTCCAGCTGTAAGGAGCAGATACCAGTCAGCATTTGGGGCCACAGACTGGAACAAACCCCTGAGGAGCACTGTGCCACATGGCCAGCCCCAAAGCCTCTGAGCTGCTCTCCCCACAGCACAGCTCCAGGCACCAGCTCCTGCAGACAGGCCTTGTGGGGGAGGTTTTTTTCCCCTCCCTTTTCTTTGCACTGAAGGGGGGAAAAAAAAAAAGTAGCAGGCATTTGCTTTCTGATTTCCCTGCCCCACTTGCCTTTGTGTGTGCGAGTGCATTACTCCACATTTAACCTCTGGATTTGATCAAGGGTTAAATCCCTGCAACAAGTACCAGCAGGGGCACTGGGGGGTTTGTACCCCTCTCTGGGAGGGCTGCAGCTCTGCTCCTCACCTGGGGCACCAGCCACAACCAGCCACCCAGAAATCCTCCCCTGCCTTTCTAGCAACCCTCTCCCAGCTTTGTATCACCCTCAGAGCAGTAACTTGGAGCAAACTAATTAAGAGACAGCACATTATTTTATACTCGTGGGCTACTTCCCTCAAAGCAGGCAACATTAACCTACCCTTGGTCTCACTGGCTAATATCTGTGCTGGAGAAAAGACTTCTTGTGCTCACTTTTGGGCACTCAGGTCAAGATGCTCACCTCAGGACTGTGTAAGCCTGCAGGTGCAGTGCCTCCTGCTCCCAAAAGAAGGGTCTCCCCCACCTCTGAGCACCCAAAGTTTCAGCCTGCCCCTCTAAGGGAGCAGCTCAGCTTCCACCACCTTCAGGGAAGGCATTTCACCACAAAGCTAATGCAATTAAAGCCACCCTGCCAAATTACACCTTCCCCTCAAGACAATAAAAAAAACAAGAGCTCCTTCACACACACAGTATCCCAAATCTTAGAGATAACAGTGTTTCTAAAACATGTGAGACCAACACTCCAGTGGTTCCTTAGTTTACTCACCAGGAAGAAGGCAGCAGCTCCCTGTCCGTCCCACCAGATGAGCAAACTCCTCATTGCCACCAGAACCAGGTCATCCACACAAGCCCCCCCTCAGGCACGAGGGGAAAAAAACACCACTGAGAGTCAGCCCGTGGCTGGGACAATCCCCAAAGAGTCAGGAGCTGTGGGAGCCACCCAATAAATCCTGCTGGGATTATTGCTCCCACCTGAGCAAACTCTTCCTGATGCAGCAATTGGCAGCACATGGCACAGCCCCAGCCTCCCCAGGAGGGCAGGAAACCAACCCCTCAGGCATTTCCTACCCAATCAAAGCCTCCCCAGCTGAGCAGTTGGGTCTGGGGGAGCCATTTTGCATGGACACTTTGCCCCTTCCCATGCACCGTGCTGTGATGCAGTGCTCCATGGCCAGGAGCTCCTCCAGGACCAGCCACACACTGCCAGGGTTCCCTGGATCTGTACTCCAAAGTCTTGTCCTGGCACACCCCGCTCACCCACCGTTACAGGCACATTCACTCCTGTCTGGGAAACCCTGGAACATGGAAGTGCAATGCTGGAGGCACCATCCCATCTCCCACACCCCCCTGCAATCACATCGTTGGTCTCTTGTTTAGAGGATCCCCAGGACATCTCTGCAATGTGCTGCTGTGGCCATAGACACATACCCTCTAGAGCAAACTCCAGCCTGGTGGGAAGGAGGTCTGGTCTGGTTGAAGATGTCCCTGCTCACTGCAGGGGGGCTGGACTAGAAGCTGTGAAAGGTCCTGTCCAACCCAAACCATTCTGTGATTCTGTGGTTCTGCCTCCTCTGCCCAAGCTTAGCCTGGGGCCGATGGGGCTCAGGACAGACACTGGACAGGGAATGTTGGCCATGGCAGAGCAGGGTGGGGAACAACCGCCCAGAATCCTGCCCATCCATCAGCTGGTGCCACTGTGGGTCCCAGCCCCACTGCACCAGCTCCAGCCACCCTCAGCTGGTGTTGGGGCTGTTCAGGCCTTTGGCAGCCCCTCTGCTCTCTGCTGGGATCCAAACTCTGCCAGGAATCCACCCAGCAGCAAACCCCCCTGCCCCGGGAGGTCAGGAGCACCAGGTCCAGATCCCAGCAGTGACCGCTTGGTGCATTTGTGTAGAAAATAAGGGGGAAAAATCACATCAATAGGAGTAATAATCCCTGGGGAAAGCTTCTCAAGAAGTTTCGTGCATTCTCTATCACCCACTCTTTTTTTCTTTAACCAATGATGTGTGTTGTGTCCATGTTCAAGGAGGGCTCCAGCTCAGCCCCACAGGCTGCTTCACTCCTGGGATCAGCTCTGCTGGGCACAACGGCTCAGGGAGGATCCGCCGGACACCCCAGCTCCCAGGATCTGAGCTTGAAAAGGAAGTGTGTCCTTATGTGTAACTAGTGATTCTGTGGCACTTCAACAGGAAATCAGATGTTCCTTATATTGCAGGGTGTTGGGAAAAGCAATGCGGGAACGGGCGAGGTGAGAGGTGGTTAATGCTGTAATGTTCCCCTGTGCGCTACTGGTGGAACCATTCAGGAGTATTGCACACAATTCCTAGCATATACATACAGGGAAATGTCTCTGAAACGTATAACACTTGCTGAAATGTTGCATGAGGGAGTAAAAGATCACTGTCTGCTACTGTCTGAAAGATGATAAATACCAAGCGAGGAGGCAGCTTCTATTTTGGTTTGTTTTTTGTTGTTGTTGTTTTTTTTCCTGATGATCAAACGTGGTCTAATTGAGAGGGGCAGGATTAGCTCCAGATCCAGTGCTCTGCTCAGAGCCACACAGGCTGCAACCCTCTGGTTGCAAGAGCTGAGCAGCTTTCCCCTGAAATCAACATAAAATTACAAGGCCTTCCTGGATATTTAGGTTAGTTTGAAAATCAAGGAGAAACACCACAGCACAGGTAAAGAATTGCAATCATTTTTTAAAATTTATTTTCTTTTTGTCCCTTTATTTGGAGTATCTGAGCTTGTCAAGGGAAGTTTTAAGATGATAAAAAAACCAATGAACCTCAGACATGTGCTCTGGGGAGTCCTGTGTCAGGGGAAGGCATCCAACCCCACTGCCTGGAGCTCCTGAGCTAGGCTGGACAACCCAGGAGACAACCCAGCACAGGCAAAAGGCTCTTGAAGGGATAAAACCCACACTTTTCCTCCCTCCCATTTCTATTATTCTTTTGCTAATTTGAATTCATTGAGTTCAGTAAAATCAAAAAGCAGCCCTTAACCACACATGGGCCGTGGGTACCGTTCTCTGGAGGAGCTGCTGGTGCTGCCTCATGCCCTGTCCCTGCGCCAGACCCTCCAGCCCAGCCGGGGGGGAGAAAGGGGAGAGAAATGCACCATCTCCCCTCAAAAACTGTGTTGAATTGAGGCAGTTGTGAAACCTGACAGGTTTAGATCCACATCATGAAGACAGAACAGAGGAGTTTGCCATCCTCTCTGATCAATTTCCCCCTCTTTCTTGTGTGTGTTAAGAGTTGCAGATAAATTGCATCACGGTGTTTTAAACTGCTGAACAGCTTCAGGTGAACTTTACAGGTGTCAGCTGGCATCTAGAAACTGTCCAAGAGTCCTATAAAAGACTGTGAAACAAGAGCAAAATTAGGAGATAAATCTATCACTTTAAAAAAAAAAGAAAAAAAGGAAAAAAAAAAAAAGGAGGTAGAGAAGCATTTTTTCAGTGTTACTTTTTAACAGAGCTCCTGAATGGAGACTTGCAGGCAGCAAAGAGCTTCTGATGCTGCCAATATTCAAGATGCATTAACAAATGGATTTAATTATCCCCCAAATTCTTGCTTTCTCGGATCATGATGGCCAGCTTCAGCTCTCTGCTGAACAGGGCATAAGGGGTTAGTTTGAAAAACTTGTATCTTAATTCATGTCCAAATCTCACATCTATTACACTAAAATAAAATCAATAAATAAGCTCTTAATCTTCAATAATTTCTGTTAATAAAAGAGCAGTTAGACACTCATGCATTATAAAAATTGAGCATCTGATTGTGAATTCAGTCAGCAAAACACAACTTCTGCTGGAAATGCAACAGAGAGCAGCAGACTGTGGATATAATTCCACCCAAAACAAAGCAGACGAATAAAACCACACTAAAATCTATTATTTAGTGGGTTCAAAACATATCCAGGCAGGTCTACGAGGTGTTGACACCTGGGACCAGTCACTTTACCCTAAAAGAAATGAAGGCCTGTATCATTTTTAAACTCGTTTCCTGCTTTCTTTGCTGTTTGTGTTCAGCCAAAGTTCATTTTTCACGGAGCTGCTCAAGCAGCAATACCAGCCCTTTTCATAATTTATGCTATAAAAATACATAATCTGAAGGGAAACAAATGGCCACTCGAGCAGCAAGATGCGCCCGGGTGAGCTTCTGCTTGGGGCTTGTGGCTGCGAAACGTGGTCCCTGATCTGCTGGGATTTGAACCTCGTTCATTCTTGTAGATGGGGAAGTGATGGTCTGTGCCTTGGGGTGTCCAAGCCCTGACTAGGCCTGTCACAGGGCACAGAGGGTGAATAAGAGCAAGGGGAAAAAATGATTTTTTTGTTGCCAGTCCCATCATTTCTAAGTTAGCTTTCAGTGGGCACAGGTAGGATCTAACCTCACTGGCCCAGGGGTCCCAAAGCCTTCTCCAATTCCCCTTCTTGTACCAAGAGATCACAAAACAATTTCCCCTGACAGGCACACCCCAGCAATCCCTCTAGGTACCAGGCTACCACCAGCTGCAAGACAGCAGCTTGTGTACACATTTACTCAGAAATATTCACAGTATTTTTACCTTGTAACTTCTCCCTCTCACATTTCATGTACACCGAGTTACTCAACTAAGACACAGATTTGGAAAAAACAGTTTTATATTTATTATTTGCATCCTTTGCTAGGACAGGAGCACAGTAAGTGCACATAATTGAAGCAGATTACTCCAACTTACTCTCCCTGCGAGTACATTGCCATGCACATACATCTTGATTAGATCATTTTCCTTCTAAAAAGGAAGCAGTTTCGCATCGCGGTGCCTAAGACAATTTCCAGCAGAGTCTGCTGGTGGAGGTCTCTGCTAGCAGTATTTAAATTCAGTCTTCTCCTTGCTGTTGTTTATTTCTTCACGTTTTCCTCCCTCATTCCACCTGTCTCCATCAGCAGGTCGCACCGCTCTTGCACTAGCGAGCAGGCCTGGAGGCAAACGTTCCCTGTCGCTGCCGGTTTCCCTTTGAATTCCTGACACAGAGGGAGAAGCAGCTGCGTTTTCCACCCTCCTGACAGGCCTCTCCAGCTCGGAGGGTGGGGGGGGATCGCTGTGATTTTGGCTGGCGTGGTCCCTGGTGAGTCCTGCTGCCACATTCTTGCTCCAACCGGTGGCCACAGACAGGTGACCTCCCACCCCCCGACCCCTCTTCCAGGAGGTCTCTGAGCCGGGGGCTTCGAGGCAGAGCACAAAGACAGTTGCTTCAGGAAGGGGCCACCACTTCAGTCAATGTCCTCTTACATCTCTGACACTTCCCACTAAAGTATTTAACCTCCAGCACTAGAGGAGATGACACTACTTTTTTTTTTATGGTTTGGAGATTACGACCTTTTCCATCACTGTACTTTACTTACTTCCCCTTCTGCGTGGAAAAAACCAACAACAACCAAACCTCCAAACTGGGACAGATTTCAGAACATAAGGAAAATGATTCTGCGATTACTAAAAACAGAGAGTCTTTACAAATAACCCACAAGCTGGAAGTACATCCCCCTTTGAAGGAGCAGTTTCACTGACGCACTGGGTCTTGTTGGGCTGTGTCCCAAAGGCGCTCGGAGGTGCGTCCTTGTGCCGGTGGCCAACTGAGTCCTCGCGTGGAGGAAAAGTGGAGCAGGACTTACCCTGAGGTGTAGGTGTGTAGGGATCAGGGCTGTGCACTCACAAGGGCAGTCCCTTCACTGGCAGCCCTAGAGCTGACGTTGCACAGGGGACCCTGGGTGCCCAAGCTCAGCCTCCCACGTGCGCGACGGGCTGAGCGAACCGCAAGTGCTGAATCGCCTGTTTTAGACGTGTCGAGACACGGTTGCAGCAGGTCCACTCCAAAAAGAGCTGCAAGCGTGTGCTGCCATGAGGAACACTCTGATTTGGGAGCAGGCAAGATGCCCCAGGCTGATGGAAGAGTGAAACTGCAAAGGTAACATGCTTATACCGTGGGGAAACGTCTCCGCTGGCTTCTGTAGCATCCCCGCAGAGCTGGAGTTGGGAGTTTCACTGCCTGGCTGCTGAAAGGAGCCATTCCAGCACACTGAAGGCTGGAGGTAAGATTAAAGGAGGAGGAATGAAAACTGCTGATAGAGAGTGCGGTGCACGAAAAAGTGAGCTAAGAAGAAAGAGATAAGGAGCACCAAGATGTTGTCACGGTTCTACTCTAATAACTTAAGTAGCTGCCGTGAGACAGCAGTCCCAGAGCTCCTTAATTTAATCTAGGAGTGAAGGACGCCAAGAATAGACACGGTGTCGAAGTAAAAGGGACCACTGCTAGCCTGTGAGCAGCCCTCTGACTCTGTGGGGCTGTGTCCCAGCCAGGTGGTCCAAAGCCTTGAGAAAGAACAGGATTTTGGGTGGTTTAAATACCTGCTGTTATTCAGTCCCCTACTAGTTTGCATGCATGCTGTTGATTTAAAAGGCTGGAGCACAATCAGGCTTGCTTTGCTGAGGAGCACAATGAGCGTGTGAAAAATATATGATCTTTTTAAATTTTAACAAGTGGATGGGTAAAGCTTCTCTCAGCAGAAGGCAAGTGGCACAATTAATTTCCAAGCCTTCCCCAGCTCACAGCCCTGCCGTGGGCTGTAACCAAAGGCAGTGCCTTGTGCAGGGGTGGGAAGGGGGAAGGTTTGAGGGGGAGCACAGGCCAGCCCCACACCAGACCACCTGCCCTGGGGATGGCGTGTGGCTGTGTAGGAATCTGCTTGATAAATATTTGGTGAACACCTTATCTGGCTTAATAAGGCTGGCTCAGCCTCCCTGCAAAAAGTAGCTGCTGTATAAGGAAGCAACCCCACCGCTGCCTTTCAGCAGGGTGGTTTTGGTTGATGGGGAGGTTCTGGGTTGGGCAGGGTCAGCAGGGCTCAGGTTTGGGAGCACCAGCTCTCCCTGTGTACCTGCCTCCCAGATCCATCCATGCTGATTTCACAAAGCCCACAAAGACCTTTTTTTATCCTTCCAGGCAGGAACACTTTTTAAAATGTGTGCATTTTTCACAGTTTTACAGCTGCTTCAACTGCCCTTGAATGAACCCCCCCGAATGTTACCAACCCACTCATGGAGGATGTTGTAACACAATAAAGGTCCAGATCCTCCAGTTCCCTCAGTGGGACTCCAGCAGGTGATTCCTGCTGGCTCAACAAGTCTCAGGTCTGTCCCCCAAGCCCCAGGCCAGGCATGGAAAACCTTCCAGGGAGCACTAAGCGAAAGCACCTCCATTGGCTGTACCTGTAGCAGGGACACACCAGGACATGGGAGAGCAGCACCAGAGTTGTGTTGCCTTCTCTAGGTCGCAACCCACCTTCACACCCCTCCCGCACATCTGGACAGCTGTTTTCCAAGTGCTTACCCAGGTGTAAGCAGCAGCTGAGCTTGTCCATGGCTGAATGCAGCAGAAACAACCCCGTGAGGTCCCTCTGCCCAGGACAAGCTGAAAGCTCTGCAATGGACACTGCTACCAGGGGAGGCCACCACCCATGCCCACCCCAGACATGGGTCTGGTGTCCTCCAAACCAACACTGACAACATCTTGCCCAGCATCTGCAGCCCCACTTCTCTCCCCACCACCCAAATCTCAAAGCCAAAGAGTAGCTGCTGTAACAAACCTAAGGGTGAACGTAACGTGAATTTATAACCAAGGTCAACACCAACAGGCTTATTCGTTAACAGATGTGGCTCCATTCCTGAACTGTGGCTTCACTTCACTGCAGGAATCTGCCTGACTTGGAAACTGCTGCTTTTTTTCTTTCTTTCTTTTTTTCTAAATACCTTCTTTTCTTTACCTCTCCCAACTGCACATCACTGGGCAAGATGCTGCTGGATCCCTGGAAAGCAGCCGGGGCAGCAGGAGAGCTGGCCGGATATCGCAGCAGTTATCCCCTCCTCGAAGATGCACCAATGCTGCAGGAGCTCCTCTCCTGAACTGGGAGAGGGAGGAGAAGCGCAGAAATAAACAAAACTGTTGTAGCCGGGGGCGTTCTGCGCTGTTCTGCCTTGCCTGTGCGGCCACAGGCGGTTCAAAATCCAAGATTAATGTCGCTGGGAAGTTCCTGTAACCTGGTACCTGCCACCGCCGCATCCGAGATGACAAAGGAGTGGGAGCTGGGAGCATCCATCCGGGCCGGAGTGGGCAAATTAAAGTAGTTACGGAGTTTTGAAAGGCGTGCCCGGCGCCTCTCCAGCAATTTCTCTCCTGCGAAAGTTGGGAGCGGCGACTTCCCCACCGGGGGCTGCAGCCCCGCAGGACGAACTGTTGCGTTTCCCCAGCCTTTTGCTCGGGGAATTGCTCCCTGCAGCCTTCCCCGGGCGCCGGGGGGGGGAACCGGGACCTCGCCCCCGGGTCCGGGACAGGCCGACGGGGGGGGGGGGGGGCGAGATGCCGGCACCCCCTCCCTCCCCCCCACCCCCCGGGGCCGCGGCGCCGATTCCGCCCCCGCGGGCGCCCCGCGCCTCCCGCCCGCCCCCCGCCCGCGCAGCGCGGGGAGAAGGGGGGGCCGGGGGGGGGGGGCCGGACGCTTGCGCACTGCTGCGCTCCGCGCACCGCCGTGCCCCACCGAGCCTCGGCGAGGCTGTGGTGGGTAAGTAGTGTATTAAAGCGCGCAGAGCACACGCGCACTCCTCCGCCGGTCCCCTCCTCAATAAACGCTGCCCTCCGCGCGGGTTGGGGCTTTCCCTCGGAAAACCTCTCCCCGGCCTAATTAGCCGCGCAAAGGTAAGCGCCCGCGTCCGCGGGTCCCGCTTCTGCGGCGTCCCTGGCTGCGCGGCTCTGCCTGGGGGCGGGGGGAGGGGGGGGACGGGACGGGGCACGGGCGGGGGCGAGTGGCGGAGCGCCCGCTTACCTGGGACGGGCCGTGCGCGGGGGCGGCCGCACCGCGCATCTCTGCGCACCTCGGCGCGCCCACACGTGTCCTGCGTCGCAGTTACTCGCCGGCGAGCGCGGCTCTCGTCTGCGCCGGCGGCCGCTTGCGCGCAAGTAGCGCGGCGGGGGCGGGTGGTTGCGGTAAGGTGCGGAGCGCGGCCGGCGCTGCCCTGCGCGGGGTCTGGGCGGCGCGGCCGGGTCTCCAGGGCTTTTTCTATTCCTCTCCTGGGCAAAAAAAAAACCAACACACCACCACCAAACACCAAACCGAAGAGCCGGGCGCTGCCGGGGCCGGCGCGCCGAGGTGCCCGGGCTAAAAGGCAGGAAGCAATTAAAACTCCTCCTTTCGGATTAACAACCAAAAATTGATCGATCTGTCAGGAATACTGTTGATTTATGAAAGGTGCTTATTTCCTTGGTATGGAGAATTTTATGTTCTCTAGGTGAAACTGAGTTCACCCAGCTCCGGAGTAGATTGATGTTTTAATAAAAATAAATAAAGGGAAAAAGCTCGCCTGGTCTTTGGGGACATCAACTCTCACATCGCGGAGTTAGACTAACAAATCAAATCGCTTTATCTTTACATCCCGTATCTTTTAATCTAACGCCTAAAAAAAAAAAAAAAAAAAAAAAAACCAAACAAAAAAAAAACCCCAAAGAACGGCCGGGCGGCGCCGTCGCCTTGATCACCCCCGAAGTTTTAAATGCGGTGTTTTTTAAAAAGTTCCGCTAACAGCTGATGGATGCTGCAGGAGCGGGGGGCGGCGGGGCCGGCGGGCGCGGTGCGCGGCCGCCCGCGCAGTGTCCTGTAGATGGCACAACGTCCCCACGCTAGAGCCGCGGCCGCTCCTCTGCGGCGAGAGGGGGAATCTGGCGAGGGAACTGTCGAGCTCAGCACTTGTTGTTGACCCAAACCGGGGGCGAGTTTCTTTTACCCTGAGCTGGGAAATTCTTGGGGAAATTCAGACCCGAGCCCGCTCCGCTCGGCCGCAGAGAAGTTCCGCGCTTCCCCGCTGAAGTGGGAGCGCGGTTTGCGGGGAAAGGTGTCGGGAAAGCGCGGAGCGGTGCGGGAGGCGGGAGGAGGCGGTGGCCGGGCCCGCACCGGCCCCGCAGCCCGCGGGGTCCCGGCCGGGCTGGGCGGCAGCCGGGCGCCCCGACACGTTCGTCTTTGCAATGTAAATTTCAGCGGGACAAATTGCTTATTAATAGTCTAGAAGAGAAGGCAGTTTCTTTCTTTCTTCTTTTCTTCCTCTGTTTTTATTTCTGCATGGCCCCCAGCTATGCTCTGGGCAGCCTCACCGCCCAGCGGCTTCCTCGTCATTTCAATATCCTAAAGAAAATGCAAATCACCGCGCTGTGGCCTTTTTAAAAAGTTAAATTAGCAACAGCTTTAAGTGACTCCATTAGTATGGAAAACATACAAATGTTTAATGTGGGAATAGCTTGTCTGTTTTTTTTTTTTTTTCCCGCGCTGCTCATCCCGCTCCGTGAAGGGAGGAAGGTTGTGGGTTGGCGAGGGGCTTTACCCCCCCGCCCGGTGAAGCACCCCGGGGCGGGAGCGGGGCTCCGCCGCAGCTCCGCACATCCCCGATCGGCTGTTAAGGCTTTAATTATTTTATATATATATATATATATATATAAACCCAAACGGCTGTGTCTTGCAAGGTGAACGGCGAGGCAGCGGCGGGCTCTGGGGCAAGGGCACGGGGACCTTCCCCCGGTGTGCGTGTCTGTCCCCAGGGCATCCGTGTCCCGCACGGGTCCAGCGCGCTGCGCTGCCCCGAGCCCGCTGCCCGGTACCGGCGCCTCGCCCGCCGTTTTCCCGCTGCCTCCCGGTTTTCCCCCGCTGTCTCTCGATGAGCATCCCTGTACCGGGGCTGGGGGACACCCACCTCTGGCCGCCTCGGGGAGAAAAGTACTTGTTTAAGCGGAAAGTTTGGCTCCGCGAGTGCGGCGGCGGCGGCGAGGTGCCCGTTCCGCGGGGTCCCGCCCGGGCGAGCGCCCGTTTTCCCCCGGCCCCGCGGTGATTGGGCTGCGTGCGGCCAGAGGATGGTCACGGTTCCCTCCAGGGCAGAGCGTCGGGGAGAGCGAGCCCTGACCAGGAAAGAGTTAAAGTTTATATTATTCAGTAGAGGTCTTGTTAATCTGCATTTTCTAACTACTGCGTAATAAAAAGTGAGAAGTTTTGAGACACCTTTCTTGATTATACCTTTGGCGATACTTTAGGTTTTACATTTAATTTGCATTTTGTTCTTAGTGAATATTGAAGTCTTGAGTGGAGGATTGAATTTTATTAGGACATCTGGACTGACAATATCAAATCAGACACCAGCGTCCCAAAGCATGCTAAAATTTCAGAGTTAATTAGAACGAAGTGTGTTTAATTAAAGCCAATTATAATATCTGAAATTATCTGATCGATCCTTGTTTGTTCAGTTGGAGTCAGTTTATATTGTTCTCGCCGCACGACAGGACCTGTCCGGCCGCCAACTCCCCGCGGCCCCGGCTGCGCGCCCGCGCCCGTCCCGCGCCTCACCGCGGGGGCGGCTTCTCCTCCGCCCGCTGCCCGCACGGCTCCGGGCTGCCGGGGCGCCGCGGCCCCCCAGGCCCCCCGCAAACACCCCCGGGGAGTGGGCAAACAGAGGCGGGGGGCAGCCCGCCAGCCTCCCCCCGGGCCGTCGCCCCCGGCCCCGGCGGGAAAGGCCGCGCCGTCGGACAGCCGGGAGCCGGGCTGAGGCCGCGGGGAGCCTTCCTTCCCGAGGAAAAGCTCTGGTTGGACGCACGGCTGGCACTCGGGCACGGGGAAAGTTTAAATCTTTTTTTCTTTCTTTCTTCCTTTTTTTTTTCCCCCCTAAGAACTAATTATTGATTTAACAGTACTGGGGCGCCGGCCCGCCAAACCGCGCCTGGAGGAGCGCGGGGCCAAGCGCCAGCTTGAGTAAAACATCCCTGCACCGACCAGGAGTTGGTTGGTTTCTTTTAATCCGAGGCGGCTGCACGACGTCGCCGCGCAGGCTGGCCGCGGGGCGCGCAAAGGCGCGGGAGATGCGCGCACGGCCCGCTGAGACACCCCAGGGCGGCCCGACCCCGACGGCGCTGCCCGAAGAGCAGGGGTGGGGACAGGCCCCCTCCGCGCTCTGCACCGCCCCCGCGGAGCCGGCTGCCTGCTCCGCCGTGTCCTACGCGGAGCGCGGAGAGGGGCAGCCTCTCCCTCTTTCCTCTCTGCCGGCTGCCGCTCCGGGCGCACCCTTGCGCATCCCCGCGCCCGGCTGCGCTCCGCTCCGCGGGGCAGATGAGGTGTCGGTACCCCGGCTTCCAGCCGACTTTGCCCAGGGCCCGGGATGCTCAGGAATTTGAATCAAAGGGTTGAAATCAGCCCAAACCGGGTAAATAAATACCGAAGGGTGGGTGAGGCCGTAGAACGGGGGGTACAAACCCGCCGCCTGGGGCTGCCCCCCCGCAAATTTTGCCCATTCAGGGGCAATGGGGGCCTTGGCCAGTGGAGGAGGGGGCCGGGGTGCCCCCAGCCCCCGGCGCTACCACCAGCCCTCGCCCTGCGCAGCGCAGCGCAGCCGGGCCCGCCTCGGCCTCTGCGCGGCCGCCGCTCCGCCCTGGGCGCAGGCTGCGCGGTGCTCCGGGCGCAAAGGCCGGGTCGGGCCCCTCGGGCGCTGGGTCCCCGCGCTAATTAGCTCCTCCGTGAATTAAAGTAGGCGCCGGCGGGCATCTCCCGCCCCGCCAGCCGGGCCGCGGTACCTGGGCATCCGCTGCTCTGCTGAAAATACCCGAAAATACAAATTTATCACTCCTCTGCAAGGCAGGAAACAAGAGTTAGCAGAGATTTGTTTCGCTTAAATCGGGCATAAATTACACCTACTGTAACCGAGCACGTTAGTAATGAAGGCGCCTTCAAACAATAAAATTGAAATATGCCCCTCGGCGAGATTGCGCGGGGCCCGGCCGTGCCCCGCGGGGCAGCGCGGAGCGGCGGCGGGCAGGGCCGGGCCTGCGCTCCCCTCTCCCCGCGGAACTTCCCGCTGGGAAAGTTTCTGCGGTGGGATCCGCTGCAAGGGGGGCGCGGAGCGGCTCGGCCCCGATTCACGGGAAAGTGAAACGGGCTCAAACTTTTTTTGATTTAAGAGGTGAAGTATGAGGGGAGGGGGGGGACAGAAAGAAGAAAAAAAAAGTTTTTTAAAAAAAAAAAAGTGAAATGATTAAGATCATAATCCCGAGGGGATTGTCCAGAGGAAGGAAAAGAATAAAACGCTCAAGTTTCGGAGGATCCTGCAGTGGCGATGAGGAGATCAGGGTTGATCCGCCCGGTGCCCGCGCAGCCCGCGGTGCTGGGGCGGGCGGTGCGGGGCGAGGTGGGGGGGGGTCGGGCGGGTTCCCCGGCGTGATTTACCGGGGCCAGGGAGCGGGGCCGGGCGGGGGGGGATGTGAGGAAGGAGGGGGGGGGGGACGGGACAGCTGGGCTGCGGCCATCTGACCGGCTCCGCCGGTGACATCTGGGAGCCCACTGGTGTGTGGCACGCGCATCGCTTGATGTCGCTATTTAAATGCAAATTTGCGGGGGGATCAGTGAAGCCTCACCCCGTAAATTCACACAAAAGGGAGACTTGGCGCGCCGCGCCGGAGGAGGAGGAGGGAGAGGGAGGAGGAGGAGGGCTGCGGAGCCGGGAGGGCTCGGGCCGCCCCCCACCAGCCTCTCACACCCCCCTGCCCGCCCGGTGCGCCGGTGCAAGGTGCGGCGGTGACGGGCCCGGCCCTGCCGGCCTCCGCGGGAGCGGAGCGGGGTCGGGGGGGGGACTCGGGCCGCGGAGAACTTCTCGGGGTGGGGGGGTGGGCGCCTACCCCGCGGGATGCCGGCCTGGGAGAGGTGCGGAGCGGGCAGGGAGCATCCCGAGCTGGGCTGCCGGCAGCAGCCGCCCTGTGACACACACACACACACACACACACACACAAAGAAGGCGGGGGGGGGGGGAAATAAAAAGATAAAGTTGGTGAATGATAAAGACCGTATTTTCCACGCTTTGGGTGCAGGACCAGATGATCTAGAAAATGAGCTGAAATAGATTCAGCCTCAGAGCCTGTTGTGAAGAGCAGCTGATTCCCCCATTTCTGGCCAGATGGCTTCTGAACACAGATTTGCATTCATTTTCGCTTAATATCGTCCAAAATAGTGGGGCAGCTGCATTTGTTGTCAAAAAGGTTTAAAACTCCCTTTCTTTCTGGGGCAGGATCGTTACCTTATGTGATGGGCTTATGGAACTTTCTTTTTTTCCCTCCTCAGTCAACAGTATCAGATTTAAAAGGATTTGTTTTAAAACCTTCTAATTTGGTAATCAGATTTAAATCGCCCTGGCGCGTGTAATCTGAATTAAAGATACTGTAAATGATTTTAAGCATTATGCTTTCGTTAGCAGAAGGAAGGAGCAACTTCGGCATTGTTGGGTGCCTTGGAGGAAACACGTTACAATTATAGCGTTGTTGGGCATTTTTTACCTGGTTTGGAGGAGGGCGGGCTCGGCGGGCGGGGGGGACCGGCAGCCCCCCCAGCCCCCGCCCGGGGTCCCTCAATGTGTCTGTGCCACCAAATGCCCTTCCCTCCCCCAGCACCGCATTGTTTGGGAACTTCGGTTTGCTCTTCCCTCCGCGATAAAAAGTGTTTGGGGTTGTAATCTCCTCTCCTGCACCTCCAAAGCTCCGGGCTGATTATGAATACAGGAATTTTAATTTATCGTGAATAGTTTCCATACACTTTGATTTAAGGTTATTAACATTCTATAGACAGTGGCATCTTTAATATGTGGCGATCGCTTCTAAAGACTAATCTCATTACCCTCAAATAGTCATAAAATATGATTTTATTATACTTACGTATTTAATTAGACGGCCAGCAATGTAATGGATTTTGAGATCGGGTAGAGCAACAGCTTTGATAATTCACTTATCTTTGGCAATAGTCATTAACCCCCAACACCAGCAAAATAGATTGCTTTCTCACACATCTCTCTCCTTTATTTTTTTCATTATTTTTTTTTTTCATATATATTTTATTTCCTCACCCCTTGGAGAAGGGAATCGGGGGGTCTCCTGATCACTCAAATCGCACTTCGATTTCCGCCGCTTCATTACAATATTAACGCGCGGACCTTGGCGATTCCTAGGAATAATAATAATAACAACAATTACTATAACAATAATAAAGGAATCCTAACCCACTCTGGGCGGAAAAAGCTCATCACTCGAGGCAAATATATATATATGTATGGGCAAAGCGCCCATATAGCCGTGGGTATACATGTGAGCGCTCATGAAGCCTTCAAATATGTATCTATTGACGCGTCTGGCTCTGTGGGTACTTATAGATATATTAAAGAAATATAAATATATCTATCTGCAGGGCGGGAGGGGGGTGGTGCGCGCCTCCAGCATCCCGGCCACCCTTTGTCCATCCCCACGACCCTCCGCCAGGGTCACATCTCCGACCCTGTCCTGCGGCCCACGCGGGGAGGGGGGGGTCATTAGTGGGTCCTTGGAGTTAATTTGGGACCTCGCTGCCGCCCTGCCCCCCCCCTACCCTCAACCTCCCCCGCCCCCTTGTGCGGGGGGGGGGGGGGGGGGGGTGTCACCCCCCATTCGGCGGAGTCGGGGGGGTGGGCCGGGCGGGCTGGCTGCAGCCAGCGGCTGAACCCCACGCTCCATATATGGCTCAGCCTCCCGCCCCCTGATGGCGTCATCAGTGACGCCACCGCTCCCGCCGTGGCGGGGGCCCGGCTCCCGGGGAAGGGCGCGCTCCTCGGGGAGGGAGGGCCGGGCTCTGCGCGCCTCCGTCCATTCCGTGAGACGCCGCGGGCCCGCGCCCCGTTCTCCCGTGTGCCCGGGAACACCTCCGCGGTAATCACTATTTTTTTTTTTTTTCCCTTCTTTCCCTTTTTTTTTTTTTCCCCTCTTTTTTTTTTTTTTTTTTTCCCCCCCCGTTTATTTGTCTTTTGGAGCAGGAGAGCTTTGCCAGAAAGTGGTCGATTCAGCAGTGTCCTGAAGCTTTTTTTTTTTTTTAATTTTTTTCAATTTTTTTTTATTTATTATTTTTTTTTTTTGGTGCCGAGGCGGTTTTTTTGCTAGGATGACACCACGTTGAGCGCGTCTGCAAACAACAACAAAAATATTTCTTCTTTTTACCCCTACGACCCCCTAAAAAAAAACCCCAACAAGCCACCTCGCACTGTCGCCGGCTGCAGTTATACTTTTTTCTTTCCTTTTTTTTTTTTTTTTTCCTTTTTTTTTTTTTTTTTAACCACCAAACTGGAACGCCATCCAACTCGCTGCACAGAAGTACTCAGTAAATTGTTTATGTCGTGCCAATACAGGACAGATTGAAGAAGGAAGCAAGACTTGAACTGGGCTTTTCTCCTACTGATCACAGGGAGTAAAGTCATCTCTTATATTCCAGTCGCCAAGGAGAGAGAGAGAGAGAGAAAATCAAGCAACAACCGACCCACCCCGTATCTGACATTTCCCTCCATTTTAACCCCTTTTGGTTAGGAGCTGGTTTTGCCCAAATTTGTTTTAATGTTTGGGATTCAGGAAAATATACCAAGAGGTGGGACGACCATGAAAGAAGAACCGCTGGGCAGTGGGATGAACCCCGTCCGCTCATGGATGCATACTGCGGGGGTAGTGGATGCTAACACGGCCGCCCAAAGGTACGTCTGCCAAATCCTCTCCCGGCGGTTTTCTCCTCCTGTATTTCTCATCCCGGCCGTAAATCCCCCCCCCCCGCCCTGCACACACACACACACACACACAGACACACACACACCCCCCACGCCCGCCCCGTATCAGTTACAGCCTCCCCGCTCCGCGCCGCTCCGCGCTCCCCGCATCCCTCCGCGGCCGCGGTGCCTTGCGCGCCCCTTCTTCCCGCCGCTCTCACCCACGCCTTGTCTTGTTTTCTCCCGCAGCGGCGTGGGGCTGGCTCGGGCACATTTCGAGAAACAGCCGCCTTCCAATCTCAGAAAATCCAATTTTTTCCACTTCGTCTTAGCTCTGTACGACAGGCAGGGGCAGCCAGTGGAGATTGAGAGAACAGCTTTTGTGGACTTTGTGGAGAAAGAGAAAGTAAGTCCGCCTGTTATCTTAATATTTAACCAAAAAAAAAATCCCCAAACAACCCCAAAACAAAACAACAAACAACCCCAAGCCCGCTTAAGCCTGCTTTAATTGCTCCGAGATCATTTGGAAGCCGGGCTGCCCTAACGGGACTCCAGAGGCGCCCGGACCACGTGCGGGTTCCCCCGTTATTGCGGCCGCTCCGAATCAGATCCCGGGGTTAGAAAACTTATCGCCGCGTCCCCGGCTTATTTTAACGCAGGGCTAAGCGGCTAAACATGACATATTTGCACCGAGATAATGACATCATCAGCGCTCCACAAAGTGGGCTGAATTTCTGCAAACTGTTAATTCCGAGCCGCTTCAGGGACGAGAAAAATGTGCGTCAGGAGGAGGGAGGTGGTGGTTTTTTTTTCATGCTAAATGTAATTATTTATCGTTACTTGCAGGAGCCAAACAATGAAAAAACTAACAATGGAATTCATTATAAACTTCAGTTATTGTATAGCAATGGTAAGTTGCCGTTCCCTCATTTCTGAACGCCGCAGAAAACTCTTACTTTCTTTTTCAAGGCCTTTTGGAAAGGGATATAAAAGCTTTTTGAGCTTAAAATTACACGCGTGTAAACACGGCTCTTGCCTTGGCATATAAGGAAAACAAAACATAAACGATCAATAAGTCAATGGTACTTCACATGATTAACCGGCTGGTCTTGAAGTGGAAAGTAAAAAAAGGGGATCGATAGCCGCTCCAGCAGAGCGGCACTTTGCAGGGACTTTTCTTTTTTTCCCCCCACTTTTGCGAATTACTGGTGATTACTGGGAAGGGGCGAGCGGAGGGAGCAGGCCGGGGGGTTGGGGGGGGGGGTGGTTCGGGAGCGGGGTCCCCGAAGGCGGGACGAGCCCGCGGGGGGACGCGGGGATGCGGGTCCCGCGTCCCGAAGCTGCGGGTCCCGCGTCCTCCCTCCGGCCGTGGGGCCGGCAGCAGCGGCCGGGGGGGCTGCGTGGGGCAGGGCCCCCCAGTGCCGGGGTCAGCGGTGGGCGAGAACACCCTCATTAGGCGATCGCTGCCCTTTTCCTTGCTATTCTTCTTCATTTTATTTTTAAATTTTAACTGGAAAGCTGGTGCGAGAGCCGCTCCCTGCCCGCTGCAGGGAACGGCCTGACCTGACGCTTTCGTTCTGTCATTTGGGTGGTTGGCGGTGGAAATCCTAATAGGGATTTGTCTCTGCTTTCCCTCCCCAGGAGTTAGGACAGAGCAGGACCTGTATGTTCGCCTAATAGACTCAATGACCAAACAGGTGAGAAAGTTTACGCTTTTCTTAACACGCAAGTTACCAAGTCGATGGGTTTGCCCTTAGTGGGGGGTGTGGGGGGGTTGGGGGGGGGGTATCAGCCCGATAAACCGCACCTACCTTTAATTTACCTGAGTGAGCGATTTCCATATCTATTAAGCCAGGGTATTTTAAAAGCGAAAAGAAAAAAAAAAAAAAAAAAAGGTGTGTTGTTGCTGTTGGAGGGAGCGTTGGCATCAGTAAATAGTGAGTGTGGCATGAAGTGCGACGTCATGGGAACAGATGTTTGATATAATTAATTTAGTAAAGGAGAGAGGAAAGAAAGAAAGGGAGGAGGAAAAAAAAAAAAAAGAGCCAAACACCGAGTCGCCGAGATTTATTTTTAAATGCGCTTTCCCCCTCTCTGTAACTTCTTTTGGAGATATTTTTCCTCCCTGAGAAAAGGGCAGCCCGAAACGGGCCGGGATTAGTGCTTTTCTTTTATAACGCGATGATCTAGTAACGCGAGACGTTTATTTGGATTTAAAAGTTAAATGTGCTGAGGTGAAAAGTCACCTTGTTCTCCTCTGGTCCAGCCTCACCTCTCAGCCCCCCATCTCCATAATTCAAACTCCGTGCTCCAGGGGTCACCCGCACCCGTCCCTTTCCCTGGGATCAGCTTCTGTTCCTTCCTCAAACCTCTGTCATAGCTTGTAAATAACATAATTACAAGCAGTTCCTTATTAAATTATTTAACCTGTCTTGGTCAACTTTTCCGATGATAACTACGTGTTATCAGCGTTGCCCCACAGCAATTAAAGGCAGAAAGCTCCTTGCTGGCTTGGGATTTAATCAACTTTTTTTGTTTTCCATTTTTTTTCTTTTTTTTCTTTTTTTTTTTAACCGGAGAGAAATTTCACGGTTTACATTTTTTTTTATTATTCTTTTTTTTTTTTTTTCGGGGGTGGGGGGGGGTGGTGGATGGAGAGGAAGGCAAGACTGGAGAATAATTGACAGTGTTCTGGAAATCAGATACCCAGAGATGGAAATTAAAACCATTCCAGCGATCTGCCGGGTTTTAACACCCCCGCCGTGCTCTGCACGCCTGCCCACATGCAGCATTTTTTTGCTAACTTTGCAATCCCCGAGCAAGGGGTGGGATGGAGCCGGGATGGAGCAGGGATGGAGCCGGGATGCAGCGGCCCCGGGCACGGCCGCACTCCCCGCTCTCACCCCGCTGAAACTTTCTACTTCTCTTGACCAAAATCGGCTCGGATCTAAACGCCTCCAGTAGTAAAATCTTGTGATTTCCTCCCGGAGAAAAGCAGAGCTGACAGGCGAGGGACAATTACACTGACAAAGACGAAGGCGTTGTACCCTTCAATAATTATTTCAATAGGTTACAGAGGAGCCCTTTTAAACTCTGGAGCGCTCTCGAGTTGACAATGTGGGTTTATTTCCTTTGTATAGAGCAGCTAAATGTTTTCGGAAATCGCTGTAGTAGTCTAATTAAGAGGCTTACATAGGCAGCTATAAGTTTCGTTACCGGTGAATAAAGGAGCGAAGGGGATGCGTTTTAAGTAGGCTTTTATTGTTCATTTCGGCCCCGTACCTTTGCAGCAGAAAGAGTGCTGGAAATAAAGGCTTTTAATCTCCCCTCGCTGACGGGAGAAAAAAAATAAATAGCCCAGTAACTGATCAAAGAGTCAATGGCGCTGAACCGACAGTTTATGGATTTCTGTTTGTGCTACAAAATAAAAAATAAATCACTTATAAATACGTGGTTTCATCAGAGGAAAAGTAACAATCACCAGAAGTTATATGGCACGCTGCAACAACAAACAGCCGCAGCCACGGGCTGCTTGTTATGTCTGCGCTGTCATATATTACCCCCTCTGTTTGCAAAACAATACCTGCCGCTGCCCCCCGCTCCCACCCCCCCTCCCCGGCCCTGCTGCTGCGCGGGGCTGCGCGGCCGCGCTCCCCGGGGCTGGCCGAGCGCGGGGAGCCTTGCTGGGGC